>NC_057828.1:19879662-20480019 GCF_910594005.1 Cervus elaphus | reverse complement strand
CTCCAGCATTTATTGTTTGTAGAGTTTCTGATGATGGCCTTTCTGACCCATGTAAGACAATACCTCATTGTGGTTTTGATTTGCGTTTCTCTAATAATGAGTGAAGTTGAGCATCTTTTCATGTGTTTATGAGCCATCTGTGTCTTATTTTGAGAATGTCTGTTTAGGTCTTTTGCCCATTTTTTGAGTGGGTTCTTCATTTTTCTGTTATTGAGCTGTATGAGCTGCTTGTATATTTTGGAAATTAATTCTCTGTCAGTTGTTTCATTGGCTATCATTATCTCTATTCTTATCCTTATGAGGGCTGTCTTATCATGTAATATCTATCAGATTTTAAACAAATAGAACATATTAAAAAAATTCACATTCCCTTAAAGCTACTTATTTCTGTAATGTAGTATAAATACTCATGCATTTTGAAACTAAATTTCATGCAACCGCTTTAATCAAAAGCACATGCATGTGTTTTAATAGGTGCAAGTAGGATGAATCAGGATGTGAGTTTTGTGGGTTTTGTCTTCTTCCTCTCACTGTTTTCCTCCACCTCATGTATCCACCTCTTCTCTGCATCATATAGACAAAGCATTGAATTGTGGAATCTTAGATCCAGTAGTACTCTTGTTGTCATTTATTCACTAGTCATGTCTGACTCTTTTGCAGCCCCATGGACTATAGCATGTCAGACTCCTCTGTCCATAGGATTTCCCAGGCAAGAATACTGGAGTGGGTTGCCATTTCCTTCTCCAGGGTATGTTCCCAACCCAGGGATCAAACCCAAGTCTTTTGCATTTATAGACAGATTCTTTACCACTGAGCCACCAGGGCCTTCCCAAATTATTTATTTATTAGGCTGCACCAGGTCTTAGTTGCAGCACTTGAATCCTTAGTTGTGCATGTGGGATGTAGTTCCCTGACCAGGGACTGAATCCAGGCTCCTGCATGGGGAGTGTGGAGTCTTAGCCACTGGGCCACTGTGGAAGTCATGTGAAAATGTTAGTCTCTCAATAGTGTCTTACTCTATGCGACCCCATGAACTGTAGCCCACCAGGCTCCTCTGTCCATGGAATTCTCTAGGTAAGAATACAGGAACGGATAGACATTTCCTTCTCCAGGGATCTTCCCGAGCCATGGTTCAAACCCTGGTCTCCTGAATTTAAGTCATATTCTTTGCCATCTGAGCCACCAGAGAAATCTGAAGGGCCCTTAGAGGCCTAATTTTCTAATTTTTCACAAAGAGGAGACAGGGTTAGAGAGGTGATTGGTGCCTTGGATGACATGTGGCAATTTCAACACTAATTTTCATAACCTTCTTTCTCTCTCTTCACCCAGAACTGAAGGTAGTCCCTTTGGTGTTGACAAGGAGAGCTAGAGTTGAAACTGTCACATATTTTTCAAATAAGGCAACCTAAACACAAATCATGTTTTGAGCAAGCTGCATTCACTATTCACATGTAGCTTTTTTAAAAATTAAATTTATTCATTTTTAAGTTGGAGGATAATTGCATTACAGTATTGTGTTGGTTTCTGCCAGACATCAACATAAATCAGTCATAGGTGTACCTATGTCCCCCCCATGAGCCCCTCTCCCATACCCCTCCATAGCCCATCCCTCTAGGTTGTTACAGAGCCCTATTTTGAGTTCCCTGAGTCATACAACAAATTCCCATTAGTTATCTATTTTACATATGGTAATATATGTTTCCATGTTACTCTCACCGTACATCCCACCCTCTCCAGCCCGCCCCCCACCCAAAGTGTCCATAAGTCTGTTCTCTCTGTCAGCGTCTCCATTGCTTCCCTGCAAGTACAATGTTCATCGCAGCACTATTTACAATAGCTAGGCCATGGAAACAAGCTAGACATCCCTCATCGGGTGATTGGATAAAGAACCCGTGGTACATATGTGCAAGGGAATGTTACACACATAGCTTTCAGTTTACTAAATGTTTTAGTTTTCTTACATGTGCTGCTTTTAACTGAAATAATCTCTATTTCACTCATGTGTGCATGTTTGTATGTGCAGGTGTGAACATATACATATTTGTGTCTTTAACTTCATTTCAGTGAGTTCAATCAAATTCTTTTTTTTTAGTTAACTTATTTATTTTAATTGGAGGCTTATTACTTTACAATATTGTAGTGGTTTTTGCCATAAAATGACATGAATCAGCCATGGGTGTACATGTGTCCCCATCCCTAACCCCCTCCCACCTCCCTCCCCATCCCATCCCTCTGGGTCTTCCCAGTGCACCGGCTTTGAGTGCCCTGTTTCATGCATCGAACTTGGACTGGTGATCTATTTCACATATGGTAATATACATGTTTCAATGCTATTCTCTCAAATCATCCCACCCTCCCCTTCTCCCACAGAGTCCAAAAGTCTGTTCCTTATATCTGTGTCTCTTTTGCTGTCTTGCATATAGGGTTATCATTACCATCTTGATAAATTCCATATATATGCATCAATATAATGTATTGGTGTTTTTCTTTCTGACTTAATTCACTCTGTATAATAGGCTCCAGTTTCACCCACCTCATTAGAACTGATTCAAAAACATTCTTTTAAATAGCTGAGTAGCTGTGTGGGTGCAGGAGGGCTGAGAGGAGCTACTCCACGTTCAAGGTCAGGAGGGGCAGCCGTGAGGAGATACCCGTCATCCAAGGTAAGAGAAACCCAAGTAAGACAGTAGGTGTTGCGAGAGAGCATCAAAGGGCGGCACACTGATACAGTAATCACAGAAAACTAGCCAATCTGATCACAGGACCACAGTCTTGTCTAACTCAATGAAACTAAGCCATGCCATGTGGGGCCACCCAAGATGGATGGGTCTTGGTGGAGAGGTCCACAGAATGTGGTCCACTGGAGAAGGGAATGGCAAACCACTTCAGCATTCTTGCCTTGAGAACCCCATGAACAGTATGAAAAAGCAAAATGATAGGATATTGAAAGAGGAATTCCCCAGGTCGGTAGGTGCCCAATATGCTACTGGAGATCAGTGGAGAAATAACTCCAGAAAGAATGAAGAGATGGAGCCAAAGCAAAAACAATACCCAGCTGTGGATGTGACTGGTGATAGAAGAAAGGTCAGATGCTGTAAAGAGCAATATTGCATAGGAACCTGGAATATTAGGTCCATGAATCAAGGCAAATTGGAAGTGGTCAAACAGGAGATGGCAAGAATGAATGACAACATTCTAGGAATCAGCAAACTAAAATATACTGGAATGGGTGAATTTAACTCAGATGACCATTATATCTACTACTGTGGGCAGGAATCCCTTAGAAGAAATGGAGTAGCCATCATAATCAATAAAGAGTCCAAAATGCAGTACTTGGATCCAATCTCAAAAATGCCAGAATGATCTCTGTTTGCTTCCAAGGCAAACCATTCAATATCATCAAAAAAGCAAGAGAGTTCCAGAGTTCCAGTTCTATTTCTCCTTTATTGACTATGCCAAAGCCTTTGACTGTGTGGATCACAATAAACTGTGGAAAATTTTGAAAGAGATGGGAATACTGGAACACCTGACTCACCTCTTGAGAAAGCTATATGCATGTCAGGGAGCAACAGTTAGAACTGGACATGGAACAATAGACTGGTTCCAAATAGGAAGAGGAGGACATCAAGGCTGTATATTGTCACCCTGCTTTTTTAACTTACATGCAGACTACATCTTGAGAAACACTGGACTGGAAGAAGCACAAGCTGGAATCAAGATTACCGGGAGAAATATCAATAACCTCAGATATGCAGATGACACCACCCTTATGGCAGAAAGTGAAGAGGAACTAAAAAGCCTCTTGATGAATGTGAAAGAGGAGAGTGAAAAAGTTGGCTTAAAGCTCAACATTCAGAAAACTAAGGTCATGGCATCTGGTCCCATCACTTCATGGGAAATAGATGGGGAGACAGTGGAAACAGTGTCAGACTTTATTTTTGGGGGCTCCAAAATCACTGCAGATGGTGATTGCAGCCATGAAATTAAAAGACGCTTACTCCTGGGAAGGAGTTATGAACAACCTAGATAGCATATTAAAAAGCAGAGACATTACTTTGCCAACAAAGGTCCGTCTGGTCAAGGCTGTGGTTTTTCCAGTGGTCATGTATTGTTGTGAGTGTTGGACTGTGAAGAAAGCTGAGTGCTGAAGAATTGATGCTTTTGAACTGTAGTGTTGGAGAAAACTCGAGAATCCCTTGGACTGCAAGGAGATCCATCCAGTCCATCCTGAAGGAGATCAGTCCTGAGTGTTCATTGGAAGGACTGATGCTGAAGCTGAAACTCCAGTACTTTGGGCACCTGATGTGAAGAGTTGACTCATTGGAAAAGACCCTGATGCTTGGAGGGATTGGGGACAGGAGGAGAAGGGGACGACAGACAATGAGATGGCTGGATGGCACCACTGACTCGATGGACATGAATTTGAGTAAACTCTGGGAGTTGGTGATGGACAGGGAGGCCTGGAGTGCTGCAATTCATGGGATCTCAAAGAGTCGGACACGACTGAGTGACTGAAGTGAACTGAATATTCCATTGTGTATACGTACCACAGCTTTCTTATCCGTTTGTCTGCTGATGGGCATCTAGGATTTTTCCGTGTCCTGGCTATCGTAAGCAGTGCTGTGATGAACATTGCGGTACATGTGTCTCTTTCAACTTTGGTTTCTTTCAATTTTGGTGTGTATGCCCTTTGATGTGTATGTCTCTTTCAATTTCTTTCAATTTTGGTGTGTATGCCCAGCAGTGGGATTGCTGGGTTGAATGGTAGTTCTATTCCCAGTTTTGTAAGGAATCTCTACACTGTTCTCTATAGCGGCTGTACTAGTTTGCATTCCCACCAACAGTGTAAGAGGGTTCCCTTTTCTCCACACCCTCTCCAGCATTTATTGCTTGTAGACTTTTGGATAGCAGCCATTCTGACTGGCATGAGATGGTACCTCATTGTGGTTTTGATTTGCATTTCTCTGATAATGAGTGATGTTGAGCATCTTTTCATGTGTTTGTTAGCCATCTGTGTGTCTTCTTTGGAGAAATGTTTGTTTAGTTCCTTGGCTCATTTTTTGATTGGGTAATTTATTTTTCTGCTATTGAGCTGCATGAGCTGCTTGTATATTTTTGAGATTAATTCTTTGTCAGTTGCTTCATTTTCTATTATTTTCTCCCATTCTGAAGTCTGTCTTTTCACCTTGCTTATAGTTTCCTTCGTTGTGCAAAAGCTTTTAAGTTTAATTAGGTCCCGTTTGTTTATTTTTGCTTTTATTTCCATTACTCGGGGAGGTGGGTCATAGAGGATCATTCTGTGATTTATGTCAGAGAGTGTTTTGCCTATGTTTTCCTCTAAGAGTTTTATAGTTTCTGGTCTTACATTTAGAAGTGAACTGCTAGATATCAAAGCTAGAAAGAAAAATTGGGCATGACTGACTCTTTTTGTCCAGCTATGTACTGACAGATGTCATCTTATTATACTTTGCTTTACTGAGCTTCAAAATACTGTGTTTTTTTACAAATTCAAAGTTTGTAGCAACCCTGTGTTTTCAGATGATAGCATTTAAATAAAATGTGTTGGAGGATAGTTGATTTACAGTGTTGTGTTAGTTTCAAGTATACAGCAAAAAGAATCAGTTACACATGTACATGTATCACCTCTTTTTAGATTCTTTCCCCATATAGATCTTTACAGCGTATTGAGTATAGCTCCCAGTGCTGTAAATTAGGTTTTTATTCATTATCTATTGTATCTATCACACGTGATCAAGCATGTGTGCTCCATCATATCTGACTCTTTGTGACTCTATGGACTGTAGCCTGCCAGGCTTCTCTATCCATAGGAGTTCCTGGGCAAGAATATTGAAGTGGGTTGACATTTCCTTCTCCAGAGAATCTTCCCAACCCAGGGATCGAATCTGTCTCTCTTCTGTCTCCTGCATTGGTAGGCAGATTCTTTACCACTGAGCTACCCGATGTGTATATGTCAATCCCAATCTCCCAATTTATCCCTCCCCCAGTAGATAGTTGGCATTTTTTGACAATAAATTATTTTTTAATTAAAGTATGTACATCATTTTAAACAACTTGCTATAGCACACTTAATAGACTGAAGTATAGTATAAATGGGCTTTCCTGGTGGCTTGGATGGTAAAGAATCTGCCTGCAATGTGGGAGACTAGGGTTTGACCCCTGGGTTGGGAAGGTCCCCTGGCGGAGGGCATGGCAACTCACTCCAGTATTCTTGCCTGGAGAATTTCCATGGACAGAGGAGCCTGGCGGGCTACGGTCCATGGGGTTGCAAAGAGTCGGACACGACTGAGTGACTAAGCATGGCACACAGTATAAACATAACTTTTATATATACTGAGAAACCAAATATTTTGTGTGACTCACTTTGTTGGGATATTTGATTCCTTTCAGTGGCCTGGAACTATGCCCACAAAATCTCTGAGGTATGCCACAGCTTGGTGTTAGACACATGCATGTGATAATTTAATATGTCTGTTTAAAACTGTGGGAGAGGTATATTTAGATTGCAGTGAGAGTACCCAACTCCATCTGATGTATTCTTTGATGGTTGCCAGTTTACAACCTGTTAAAAGAAATAATGTCATACATATGTTGGTCTCTTGATGGATGAGATCAGTGATGTAGAAAAGAAAGGAAAAAAGAAATTGTGTCAGTGCAGACCACACAGTTTGATGTTTGTGGAGAGCTGCATGGAATCCTGTATCTGTGGAGTGTGAAGTTTAATTCTGAAAGTGGTGGTGGGGGGTAATACAGTTAAAGAATGAGGCAGTAAAGAGGACATGAAGAGCCATAGAGCCTGGACCTTACTTTTCAAGCTGTGGCAACACCTGAAGTATGTTGAGCCAGTAAAGATGGTCAGTGTTTCATTTTCCATCCTGTAGTCAGGAGTTTGGAGAATGGGTTTAAGGACAGCAGACTGGGAGTCAATGAAGATTTTGCCCCACTCCAAGAAGTAGGCAGTAGGCAAGTGGACTGCCCTTGTTTTACTGAGAATGGAGAGGGGGAAGGATTGATAGATATTTGAAATCAATAGGATTTGCTGTTTAGCCAACTAGAGCGTGACAAGGCTGGCAGGTTTCTTCGTTTTTTTAAAAATTAACTTATAGTTGATTTAGAATGCGGTGTTAGTTTCAAGTGTATAGCCAAGTTCAGTTGTACACACACACACACACACACACAGCTGTAAGCCTGCAGTCATTTGAGCCAACTTCACAAATCCGTCCCTGGTGATCCTTCCCTCCCAAATAAATGCCTTTACTGATTACAATTAGATCATGATTATACATGTGCTGTAAATATTCTCTCATTTGATACTGATAGTTCTCCTCAAATTATTTTAAATTGTTATATTTTTAATTGCCTACTAGCCTTAATATGTATTGTATGTCTATGAAATGCCAAGTTCTTAAATCGCTAGGTTGAAATGATAGGATCTGGTAAAGGAAACGCATTTCTGTCACCAACAGTGAAATAAACTTAGGGTTAAATGTTTTGATCAGCCTTACACCCATGTCCTGAGTTGTGATTGGTGCATCAGAATAGTGATGATGATGATCATTAACGTTAACATTTCAAACACAGAATATATTAGGTTGTATAACATTTAATGACATTAACTGGGTTGAATGGTTGAAATGTTTACCTAGTTAGATTCATATGTCCTCAGTTCAGCTCAGTTCAGTTCAGTTGCTCAGTCATGTCCAACTCTTTGCGACCCCATGAACTGCAGCATGCCAAGTCTCCCTGTCCATCACCAACTCCCGGAGTTTACTCAAACTCATGCCTATCGAGTCGGTGATGACATCCAGCCATCTCATTTTCTGTTGTCCCCTTCTTCTCTTGCCCCCAATCCCTCCCAGCATCAGGGTCTTTTCCAATGAGTCAACTCTTCACATCAGGTGCCCAAAGTACTGGAGCTTCAGCATCAGTCCTTCCAGTGAACACCCAGGACTGATCTCCTTCAGGATGGACTGGATGGATCTCCTTGCAGTCCAAGGGACTCTCAAGAGTCTTCTCCATCACCACAGTTCAAAAGCATCAATTCTTCAGTGCTCAACTTTCTTCACAGTCCAACACTCACAACAATACATGACCACTGGAAAAACCATAGCCTTGACCAGACGGACCTTTGTTGGCAAAGTAAGTCTCTGCTTTTTAAAATGCTATCTAGGTTGGTCATAACTTTCCTTCCAAGGAGTAAGCATCTTTTAATTTCATGGCTGCAGTCACCATCTGCAGTGATTTTGGAGCCCAAAAAATAAAGTCTGACACTGTTTCCACTGTCTCCTCATCTATTTCCCATGAAGTGATGGGACCAGATGCCATGATCTTAGTTTTCTGAATGTTGAGCTTTAAGCCAACTTTTCCACTCTCCTCTTCCACTTTCAACAAGAGGCTTTTTAGTTCCTCTTCACTTTCTGCCATAAGGGTGGTGTCATCTGCATATCTGAAGTTATTATTACCCCCCGGCAATCTTGATTCCAATTGTGCAGCTCATATGTCCTAAACACATAGTAAATCAGCAAAAAGTAGATTTTTTTCCATAGCATACTTGGAGTATTTATATCTCTGTTTTTGAAATATAAATGCATTATTTTCCTGTAAAAATGCCATCCATGTACACCAGATTTTTTTGTTCATGATGTATTTCAAAGTCAGAGTCAAAATAACTTGAATTTAATTATTACTCTCAAATTGCACTAAATCATTAATTTGACATATGTTATTAGTTGATACATTATTCAGTATTTTTTCATTAGTAAGACACTTCATTACTATAAATGAGTGCTAATTATAATTACTTAAGAAAAAGCCATATCAACCAAAAGAATTAAGAGTTCCTTACTAGTCACTGAGATATCATCTATTAAACACAGAAAACATTAATTTATACTAGTTAAGAATGAGATTTCAATTTCAAACAATTATACTTTGCTTTTGGTGTGGGTTTAAACCTGATCAAAGTAATAAGACAATGTATTCTCACTATAAAGTTAGACACTAGCCAGTCATTCTTTATCTGTCTACTTAATATTAAGATAAATTGACTCAGATCATGTACTAGTGGATGGAAGAAGCAGGCTATGGGCATAAGTTAAGAGTCAGAAGAACCAGTTCAGGAAACAAATCATCCCACATAGTTTACACACCCTGAGAAATGGAAAAAACATAAAAATATGTCTCAGCCAGATATAATGGCTTATGGTGGTCAGTGTTGGGTTCATGGCCTCAGAAGGAGAAGATTTCACCCTGAGACCAAAGACACAGTCTCCATCACTCAGAGCTTTGTGTAGGAGAGATTTTATTAAAGTGAAATGATAGGGAAGGCTTCTGACATAGACATCAGCAGGGGGTAGAAAGAGTATCCATCCTAACTAGTTTGAGCAGGGCATTATATACTTTTCAGCTGGCTGCTGAAAATAGATAAAAAGCAACTGGCTGCTCAAGGTTGCAAAAGTTCCAACAGACACTTTCCCAAGGTATACATCGAGATAACTTTAGTTCAAGATTAGCCAGAAGGAGCCAGTTCTAATCAATGTGTCTCTAGGCAAGATATATTGTTGCTGAGAAAACAGGTTCTCAGGCAAGATTTGTTACAATTATAATTATTAACATCAGTCCAGTCGCTCAGTCATGTCTGACTCTTTGAGACCCCATAAATCGCAGCACGCCAGGCCTCCCTATCCATCACAAACTCCAGGAGTCTACCCAAACCCATGCCCATTGAGTTGGTGATGCCATCCAGCCATCTCATTGTCTGTCGTCCCCTTCTCCTCCTGCCCCCAATCCCTCCCAGCACCAGGGTCTTTTCCAATGAGTCAACTCTTCACATCAGGTGCCCAAAGTACTGGAGCTTCAGCTTCAGTGTCAGTCCTTCCAATGAACACCCAGGACTCATCTCCTTTACGATGGACTGGTTGGATCTCCTTGCAATCCAAGGGACTCTCAAGAGTCTTCTCCATCACCACAGTTCAAAAGCATCAATTCTTCAGCACTCAGCTTTCGTCACAGTCGAACTCTCACATCCATACATGACCACTGGAAAAACCATAGCCTTGACTAGACGGACCTTTGTTGGCAAAGTAATGTCTCTGCTTTTTAAAATGCTATCTAGGGTTGGTCATAGCTTTCCTGCCAAGGAGTGAGCGTCTTTTAATTTCATGGCTGCAATCACCATCTGCAGTGATTTTGGAGCCCCCAAAAAATAAAGTCTGACACTGTTTCCCCTGTCTCCCCATCTATTTCCCATGAAGTGATGGGACCAGATGCCATGATCTTAGTTTTCTGAATGTTGAGCTTTAAGCCAACTTTTTCACTCTCCTCTCCCACTTTCAACAAGAGGCTTTTTAGTTCCTCTTCACTTTCTGCCATAAGGGTGGTGTCATCTGCATATCTGAGGCTATTGATTATTAACATAAAGCCTAAGAAAAGCATACCCATGAGTGAGATATATTATTGTGCTGTGTGATCATTAGCTCCAAACCTAAAGAAAGGCCAGGTCTCAGGCAAGATACATTGCTGCAGTATCAGTACAGGGTGTAAAAGAAACATGTCCTAAGGCAAAAGAATGTATAAAATAATGTTTGCCTCCTCCTCCTTTAACGGCCTTGGACTGCCTATCAACTTGCATAAGCTTTACCTCTCTCAGATGGAACAGAAGAATTATTATCAAGAGATTTACCAAACAGCTCCATAACTCAAGGATTTACCCCAGCATGAAAGAATGAATGTGAGAAACACAGAAGAGTTGAAGAAAGAGCTTCCTGTCCAAGCAAATTTCCACCAATACTTTTATCCAAAAATGACCCAGACTACTGTGGATGGGTCCCACGGGAAGGCCAAAGTGCTGGTGGCAGGATCCATCTTCTGAACAATATGGTGGTTTTATTGATTCAGACCTTCTTGGACCAAGTGGCAAGGGGTATTGGAATACTATCTACCAAGACGAATGGCCAGAGAAGGAGTTCAGACAGTCATTTGTAAAATGTGGCAACTAATCTTTTCATCCATGTTTTTACCTTCTAAATTTGTCTACCTGTTTTAGTCTCCTGAACTTGATATTTATGTTTAAAAGTGTTAAAAGACTATATACATATATGAAAGTGAAGTGAAAGTGTTAGCTGCTCAGCCGTGTCCAACTCTTTGCAACCCCATGGACTGTAGTCTGGCAGGCTTCTATGTCCATGAAATACTCCAGGCAAGAATATTGGAGTGGATTATCATTTCTTCTTCCAGGGGATCTTCCTGACCCAGGGATCAAACCTAGGTATCCTGTATTACAGGCAGATTATCATCTGAGCCACTAGGGAAGCGTGTGTGTGTGTGTGTGTGTGTAATGTATTTGGAAAATTACAAATTGAGAGTATTGACTGTGAAAGAGGAGGCAAAAAAATTTACTTTGTCTTGAGAAGGAAAAAATAGTTTGATACACTGTGTTTACAGTTTTGTTCCTCAACTTTATTATTTCTTCTAAGCTTTAACAGTTAGTAGTAAGATGAAAGTTGATGTAGGATATTTCCTTTCCATATTTCAAGTACCTTGTCCTTTAGAAACTAGCAGATTTAGAAACTGCATTTTTAAAAAGTTCCTACTGTGAATTGTTTTCTGTGTTATCAGATATCCTGAATATTTGCTTGAAAAGGCTATCTCTAATAAAAGTCCCCAATTATGATGCTTATAAAAGATTAGTTTGAGAATTTGGACTGTGAAAGATATCTCAGATATATATTTTGAATGCATATTGTTTTCATTTAAGGAAAAAGAAAGTTATCTATTTTTAGGATTACCAGTGGGCAAGAAAAACAAGATATCCACTGAGGAGGAAATAATTCTGGAGGTTGGGAAGTTTGGGTATATAAAGTTGGATTGAGTGTATCTTTACACCTATTGTCATGATTACCCTGCTTTCAAAGTAGCTAAAAGATTCTGATGTTTCATCCTCACACAGTAGCATTTTGACAGGCCAGTATCAGTTTGTTACCTGGTGACAAGATTTTGAAAACTGCTAAAGGAGAAATGAGAAATAAAGCCAAGCAGTTGAAGCTGCTGCTGCTGCTGCTGCTGCTGCTAAGTAGCTACAGTCGTGTCCGACTCTGCGCAACCCCACAGACGGCAGCCCACCAGGCTCCCCCGTCCCTGGGATTCTCCAGGCCAGAACACTGGAGTTGGTTGCCATTTCCTTCTCCAATGCATGAAAGTGAAAAGTGAAAGTTAAGTTGCTCAGTCATGCCAGACTCTTAGCAACCCCATGGACTGCAGCCTACCAGGCTCCTCCATGGAATTTTCCAGGCAAGAGTACTGGAGGGGGTTGCCATTGCCTTCTCCTGTCCTAACCTACTCAATTCTATTCTTTCATTTAAAAGGGCTGACTGGGGCCCGCTGAATTCAAACTGAAGTCTGAAAAGTATGACCTACTCTCTTATCCTTGGCAAATGTCGACATTTTCATTACCTTTCTTGCCCTCAAAAATATTTGCAGTTTTGAATCCCTAAATAAAGGAAGAAAAATTTGCTCTAAAATCTGGAGAGAACAGTTTTCAAAACTGGCCAGCTGACCAGAGTGAGAGTAATAATGCAGGGAGGAGCAGAATCTTAGATTCAGGAAGAGAATATCAATATTTTAAATATCACTATTTACAATTAAGCAGCATGATAGCCAGTGAAGATTTTCCTCTTGCTTTTAACTGCAGGAGTAGAAAACCCCAACACAAAGTACATTAAACAGTAAGGGTATAAACTAAAAGCATACTGGATTAAGCAATAAAGATATTTATTGTCTCCTATGTCTAGTAGTTCAGAGGTTGGGTGACTTTCTGCATGATGGTTTGACATATTAACAAGCAGCCAACTTTTTTTTTTCCCCATCTTAGCATTTTACTATTTTGCATACTTGATTAATCCCAAGGCTTGTTCTCTCTGCCAGATAACTGCCAGTGATAACGGCAAGCTTTGTTGGTCACAGAACAAAAGGAAAAATCTATCCTCTAGGCATGGAGTACATGCTTCAAGGATATATTGACTGGGTTGATTTAGATCATTTGCTCACCATTGGACTAATAACCACCTTCAGGAGATTGCCATCAATTGATTGGCTTCAACTAATTCAGACATCCTCCTAGAAACGAGAATGAGTTCATCTTCCCCTAGTCACAGACTTCCCTCATAGCTCAGTTGGTAAAGAATCCACAGTGCAGGAGACTCCCAGTTCAATTCCTGGATCGGGAAGATCCGCTGAGGAAGGGATAGGCTACCCACTCCAATATTATTGGGCTTCCCTTGTGGCTCAGCCAGTAAAGAATCCACCTGCAATGTGGGAGACCTGAGTTCGATCCCTGGGTTGGGAAGATCACCTGGAGAAGGGAAAGGCTACCCACGCCAGTATTCTGGCCTGGAGAATTCCATGGACTGTACATTCCTTGGGATTGCAAAGACTTTCACTTTCATACAGCTAAGGAGTAGACTTTGCATCAAATCCAGGATTCTGTAAGAACGAGAAACAGTGGAGGTGGGGGCTAGATAGTAAGTGCTGGCAAGGCAGATCCATGTTTTTGTTTTTAGCACTTCTCACTTTGGGACCATCTTGTTTCATGGTTTCCACATTCTTCAAAGGCCTATAGCTGAAGAGTTCAACCCTCTTGGTGAAGTTCACCTTTATCCTAGGATCTGGGATCCATACCATGCTTAATCATGTATCAGAGGAGAGGCAAGTTAGCTCTGTTTTATACCAAGTTTGCTTAACATTAAATATCTTCATTTGTATGATTTTTCTAACCATTTACTATACTCATCATTGTTTTACTACCAAGTCCTTCCCCTATTTTATTTTTCATTCCCTTGTATTTCAGTATGTATGATGAAAATAATATATAATTCCTTATCATATTTAAGACTTTAGCCCTGTCTTGTTTGAGTCAGTCTGATTGCCTAGGGGTTTGAGTCTTCCCCTGATACCAAATTTTTTATTTGCATAAGACCATGTTTCCTGATGAAAGACATCTCCTTGCTTATTTGAACTTCTAAATATCTCCTGGCCCTTTTTTTCCAGTGCCATGGTTCTGGGTACATTGTTGATTTCTGCTGAGTTTATTTAATAATAACTGCTTTTCTTTGAATCTTCATACATCTTGCCGCAATTTCTAAGAACTACTATCTGATCCACTGGAATTCTTTTTATAATGTTTCAGATTTTCCCCAAAATTTATTGATGCTTTCTATATTTTTTAAATTGAAGTATAGTTGATTAGCAGTGTTGTGTTAATTTCTGCTGTATAGCAAAATGAATCAGTTACACACACACACACACACACACACACACACATATATATATATATATATATATAGTTGTTGTTGTCCTGTAGCATGCCATGCTTCCCTGTCCTTCACCATATTGCAGAGCTTTCTCAGCCTCATGTCCATTGGGTTCGTGATGCCATCCAGCCATCTCATCTACTGTCATCCCCTTCTCCTCATGCCTTCAATTATTCCCAGCATCAGGGGGCTTATCTAATGAGTCAGCTCTTTGCATCAAGTGGCCAAATTATTGGAGCTTCATCTTCAACATCAGTCCTTCCTATGAATATTTAGATTATTCGCTCACCATTGGACTGATAACTAAGTTAATTTTCTTTAAGATTGACTGGTTTGATCTCCTTGCTATCCAGGGGACTCTCAAAAGTCTTGTCCAACATCACAATTCAAAAGCATCAATTCTTTGGTGCTCAGCCTTCTTTATGGTCCATCTCTCACATCCATACATGATTAATGGAAAAAAACCATAGCTTTGACTATATGGACTTTTGTCTGCAAAGTAATGTCTCTGCTTTTGAATACACTGTCTAGGTTTGTCGTAGTTTTTCTTCCAAGGAGCAAGCATCTTTTAATTTCATGGCTGCAGTCACCATCTGCAGTGATTTTGGAGCCCAAGAAAATAAAGTCTGTCATTGTTTCCCTTGTTTTTCCCATCTATTTTCCATGAAGTGATGGGATTGGATGCTGTGATCTTAATTTTTTGAATGATGAATTTTAAGCCAGTTTTATTCACTTTCCTCTTTCACTCCCCTCAAGAGACTTTTTAGTTCTTTGTTTCTGCCACTAGAGTGATAATATCTGCATATCTGAAGTTGTTGATATTTCTCCCAGCAATCTTGATTTCAGCTTGCATTTCATCCAGCCTGGAATTTCACATGATGTACTCTGGATACAAATTAAATAAGCAGGGTGACAATATACAACCTTGACATACTCCTTTCCCAATTTTGTACAAGTTCCTTAATGGTATTTAAGAATCTTGAGACTGGGATTATAGTTCATTAATTTCTTTTACCCCACTCACTGCCATGGAATTTATCCTTGAGACTGAAAGACATTCAATCAATATATATTCAATGAATGCATGAAGCAATAAGTCTGTTGAGCACCTAGCTTCATTTTGCTCTGCAAATATCTTTTGGTACCTGTAAGTCTCTTTCCACTGTTCCTAACATTCTTCACTGACTCTGGACAACTCTACTGTTGAGAGACCTGGATGGCGAAAAAATGGATGCACTGTACTGCCAGAGGAACCTGCATAATATTTAAATGGTGCTGATGTATCCAACCCTGCTACTCTTTATCCAATCCCGAAGAATATCCAATCCCGAAGTCATGACCCTGGCAGAAATGAACAAGTAGAACCCTGTTATTCACGGAATTACCACTTTCTAAAGTACATGAAAATATTACTTCTGGGACTTCCCTTGTGGTCCAGTGCTTAAGACTCCATGCTTCCAATGCAGGGGACTTGGGTCCAAGTCTCTGGTTGGGGAGCTATGATCCCCATAGGCTGTGTGGCATAACCAAAAAATAAAATTAAGTTGAAAAAATAAAATACAATTATTTATTAATATGGATGTTGGAAAATATCCTTTAAAATATTATTTCTGACATCAATTCTAGTCAGTACAATATTGAGTAACTTCCTTAAATGAATGGATTGAGGGACTTCCTTCAAGGCTAATTGACATGCTAACATGATATAGAGCTTGAAACAGTTAAACAAACAACACAAAAAAAGATAGGACTACAGATGTTATCTGAACTCGATCCCAAATCATATGTTTTAGATTAAATCACAGAAATATTTAACACATCTTCATCGTATACCTAAAATACATAGAGTGGAAGTGAGGAAAAAGTTTACAAATTTATGACCATTTTTAGGAATAGTATGTGAACTAAAACTACAAATTCATCTTCATGGAAGGATTTAAGTCTCTATGTGGACATTCAGGAAAGGGCTTGGAAAGATTCTGTTTACTTGTATACATATTCAGAGTACACTTTAGCATTATACTTTTCATTCAATGGGGATGTAAGTGGAATATCCTTTCTATAAATGTCTCTTGCTTGTATTATTTTGATTTCTAGTAGAAGGATAATTCTGTGACAGTAGACCTTTATGGGAGGCACAGCAAAGGAAAATAAATTACAAGATTGACAGAGAGATCCTCATTTGAATAAGCAGTAGCACAATCTGGAAAATTGTTGAAACCAAACAAACTATGTTTAGAATTCATGCCTTTAATGGTCACATTTAGCTGATACTACCAAGACTGAAGAAAACATAAGTTAAAAAATGCATTTTAGGTCCTCTGCCCATTTTTTGATTGAGTTTTTTTTTAATTGAGCTGCATGAGCTATCATTTCTCCAAAGAAGACATACAGATGGCCAAAAGCTCATGAAAAGATGCTCAACATCACTAATTATTAGAGAAATGCAAATCAAAACTGCAATGAGGTGTATCATCCACACTGGTTAGAATGGCCATCATCAAAAAGTCTGCAAGTAAATGCTGGAGAGGATGTGGAGAAAAGGGAACCTTCTTATACTGTTGCTAGAATGTAAATTGGTACAGTGGCTATGGATAACAGTGTGGAGATTCCTTATAAAACTAAAAATAGAACTACCACATGACCCAGCAATCCCACTCCTGGGCACAAACTCAGCGAAAATCAAAACTGAAAAAAGAAACATGCACCCCAATGTTCATTGCAACACTATTTACAATAGCAGGACATGGAAGCAACCTATATGTCCAGCAACAGAGTGATGAATAAAGAAGTGGTACATATATACAACAGAATACTATTTAGCCATAAAAGGAAAGAAACTGTGCCATTTGCAAAGATGTGGGTGGATCTATAGGCTGTCATATACAGTGAAATAAGTCAGAAAGAGACAAAATACATATTGTATAATATTACTTATATGTGGAATGAGAGATACGGTACAGATGAACTTATTTGCAAAGCAGAAATAGGGACACAGATGTAGAGAACAAACATGTGGATACTAAGTGCAGGAAAGGGGGTGGATGAATCGGGAGGTTGGGGTTGCCATATATACACTGCTATGTATTAAATAGATAACTAGTGGGAACCTAGTGAATATCACAGGGTTCTCTGCTCAGTGCTCTCTGGAGACCTAAATGGGAAGGAAATCCAAAAAAGAGGGAATCTATGTATATGTATAGCCAATTCACTTTGCTGTACAATAGAAACTAACACAATATTGTAAAGCAAATATACCCCAATAAAAATTAATTAAAACACATTTTACCTCTTAAGACAGTACTAGTTTGGGAGATTTAAATGCACCCTTCTCCATCTCAAAAGATCTGAATATAGGTAATATTTTCATTAAATCTTGGCAGATAATCAAATGCAACAAAATTTGTGGCAACTAAATATTTTAAATAAGAGAATCTTAATTTCAAATGTTGTATCACCTCTAAGTATATTTATACCTATCAGTTCATAGTTCTGATTTATATTGGATTGGCAAAAATGTTCATTTGGATTTCCCATAAATCTTATGAACTTTTGGGCCAATCCAATATTATTAAAACACATTCACTCTGCCAGTGATGACAATACTCACAAAGGCATGGACTTTATTTTTATAAGCATGATCTTGCTTTGGAATCTTCCCATTTAAAACAAAATTTTCTTCTATTCTCCTTCAACTACATTTCTCCACTAAGAATTAGGAGTATTGCTAGCATTTGTTATAATAAGAAATGCCAAACTTCTAATTTTAAGTCAGTTCCAACCTGAATTTCATGTTAGAATATCAAGTATTAAAGAGGTGATATATTGTGAAATTACCATTATGCATTCATAATTATGTTTTTTGCTTTTTTGTAGGTTCCAGCTTCAGAGAAAAAACTTTCATAATCCATCCTAATGAATTATCCCAAAACTAACAGTCTACATTGTAACAAAGTAACTTTTAGGGAATGAAAACCTCAACTCGAGCAAATTTTTAATAAAATAAGGTATGATCAAAAAAACTGCCTTCCTTGCTAAATATAAATGCAAATGTTATAAATAATTTAAAATCAAATTAATTTATATATGTAACTAGAGATGGCATTTCATTTTACATTTACTTGTTCATGCAGTAAGGAACAATGTGTATTGGAAATCAATATTGTTCGGAAAAAAGAAAAAAATGCCCAGATTTTGTTAATTTTGCACCTTTAATCAAATCAAAAGGGGAAGTATAGAATTAGGAGAGACAGTACAAGCAGTTAAGGTTAGCACGTTGACTCTAAGTACATTCAGAATTGTTTTCCAATACTAGCTGTGTCACTCTGAACTGTCAGAAAGTTGGAAACCTTGTAAACAGGTTGTTAGGCTAAAAAGAATTACTGTATCTAAAGTTCTTAGACATTTAAAGTATAAATATAGTTATTTTATTATTATTACCTACACAGTCTACAGAATAGCATCTATATGATAGGCGTACAGAATTAATCAGGCATACAGAATGAAAAAGTCACATTGAAAGGTTGTCAGTAACTTTGACTTTTGGCATTCAGCAGAAAGCTTTTCTGCAGAGGAGTTTCATGTGTTTAACTAAACTCTTGGAAAAGGAAAAAGGATATGAGCAAAGTAGAAATTAGTATATCCATTCATTATCCTGGTATAATATTTTATTTATTTTTCCTATAGATTTATAAAATGTAATGCTCACATGCAATCTGTCTTATAGAAGGTGAAAGTTAGTATTATATTTCTTCTTTTTTCTTTCTTCATTTATTTTTATTAGCTGGAGGCTATTATATTTCTTGTTCTGTACTTTGTTTCTCTTTGGGTAGAAACCTCTTTAAGGGAAAAAATGACATACTAAATATTTTTGTTTTGTAATTATCTTAAAGTATGTAGTAAAATATATACATATCAAAATATAATAAAATTTAAAAATTGTAATCCTGAATTTTAGAATGTCTTCAATATAGTATATTCTATATCACTATGAAATGGAAATCATTTTTAGTTATGTGACAAAAAAAGTCTCATAATATCTAACTTCTAAAATTATTTCTAAACCAGTTGGTTTTCCTTGAAAGGGAATACTGAAGTACCCTAGGATAAAAAAGAAACTCTAACCTTTTAATCCTTGACTATTTGAGCCATTCTGATAAAATAAGAGACATTTTAAACTAGCCAAAAGAGAAAAACAAAGCAACAAGAACAACTAAAGCTTCTAATATCGGCTAAAGCAGAAGGTTCTAATTCATTGAAACTTATTTATTATATGCTTGAGAGAGTCTTTGAGCTGCAAGAAGCTGGGTATTAATACATGGACAAGCACAAGACAGACAAGGCAGATGCTGCATTAACCAAAACTCTCTGGAATTGGTGAGCAGCTGTTAAGTTTGCAATGGCCATTCTGGCACATAATAAAAGCAAGGACCAAAAATGATGCTACTCTATGCTACACATATATGCTACACATATATTAAAAAAATATGCTACACAAATATATGCTACACATATATTAAAAAAATATATGTGTATATACAAGAAAGTAAAAAATTTAAGGAAAAAAAAAAAGCTAAATTGCATTGTAAGACCTGGCTAAAATCAAATTATAACCCCCTAACAATGGAGTAGTAGTCAATCATACTTTATGAGGATTAGGGTTTTCCCCAGGCAATAAACCCTAAATTCCCAGAGTCAATTGAAATGTAAATCACCTAGCCATCATTTTAAAATCTAATATATCTTCATTAATCTAAAACTATAGCTAGCCAATGCAGGGCCCATCTCAATCATAATTCAGAATTGTGCTGTTAATTCACCAATTACTTCTCAATTCTCATCTGTCAAGAAATTTAAGGCCCTGACAGCTCTAAAATTCTGTATGGTAGGTTGCATGCTGTACCTGAAAGAGAATCTGACAGAATCAGATTCTCTTGATATCATTATTTAATAGTAAAGTTTTGGTCAGGGGTAAACTTTTTCTAAATGTCCTGACCCTCAATTCCCCCAACTCTATCGGAATATCTCTAGTTGTTATGTCCTTTGTCTTCCTCCCTTCCCTTTTGAACCCATACTTACCAATCTTTCATTTCTATCACTCCATTGAGACAACTCATGCCCAAGTCACGAATAAACTCTATCATACTAAATCTGATGATCAGGGTACCATCCGTATTTCACTCCATTGCCAGGAACATTTCATGGAGTAAAATTCATTTAACTTGACTTCCTATAGTCCCACTCTCTTTCAGTAAAACTCTTATTTTATTGGCTATTCTTTCTCAGTCTCTATTTCAAATTATCTTCTTCATTTTAAAATAAACAATACAAAGAAACTTAAGGTGAATGTAAAAATATATGTTGCTTTATATTTCAAGAACATGCAAAGGGTCTGAGTGTCTTATTGTTTGCAAATTAATTATTCAGGTCAGTTCAGTTCAGTTGCTCAGTTGTGTCCAAGTCTTTGCGACTACATGGATTGCAGCACGTCAGGCCTCCCTGTCCATCACCAACTCTCAGAGCTTGCTGAAACACATGTCCATTGAGTTGGTGATGTCATCCAATAATCTCATCCTGTGTCATCCCCTTCTCCTCCCACCTTCAATCTTTCCCAGCATCAGGGTCTTTTCCAATGAGTCAGTTCTTCGCATCAGGTGGCCAAAGTATTGGAGTTTCAGCTCAGCATCAGTCCTTCCAATGAATATTCAGGACTGATTTCCTTTAGAATTCACTGGTTTGGTTTTGCTTTTATTTCCAATATTCTGGGAGGTGGGTCATAGAGGATCTTGCTGTGATTTATGTCGGAGAGTGTTTTGCCTATGTTCTCCTCTAGGAGTTTTATGGTTTCTGGTCTTACATTTAGATCTTTAATCCATTTTGAGTTTATTTTTGTGTATGGTGTTAGAAAGTGTTCTAGTTTCATTCTTTTGCAAGTGGTTGACCAGTTTTCCCAGCACCACTTGTTAAAGAGGTTGTCTTTTTTCCATTGTATATCCTTGCCTCCTTTGTCAAAGATAAGGTTTTTCTTAAAAAACTGGAAATAGAACTGCCATATGACCCAGCAATCCCACTTCTGGGCATACACACTGAGGAAACCAGATCTGAAAGAGACACGTGCACCCCAATGTTCATTGCAGCACTGTTTATAATAGCCAGGACATGGAAGCAACCTAGATGCCCATCAGCAGATGAATGGATAAGGAAGCTGTGGTACATATACACCATGGAATATTACTCAGCCGTTAAAAAGAATTCATTTGAACCAGTCCTAATGAGATGGATGAAGCTGGAGCCCTTTATACAGAGTGAAGTAAGCCAGAAAGATAAAGAACATTACAGCATACTAACGCATATATATGGAATTTAGAAAGATGGTAATGATAACCCTATATGCAAAACAGAAAAAGAGACACAGAAATACAGAACAGACTATTGAACTGTGTGGGAGAATGTGAGGGTGGGATATTTCAAAAGAACAGCATGTATATATCTATGGTGAAACAGATCCCCAGCCCAGGTGGGATGCATGAGACAAGTGCTCGGGCCTGGTGCACTGGGAAGACCCAGAGGAATCGGGTGGAGAGGGAGGTGGGAGGGGGGATTGGGATGGGGAATACGTGTAAATCTATGGCTGATTCATATCAATGTATGACAAAACCCACCGAAATGTTGTGAAGTAATTAGCCTCCAACTAATAAAAAATTAAAAAAAAAAAAAAAAAAAAAAAGAATTCACTGGTTTGATCTCCTTGCAGTTCAAGGGACTTCCAAGAGTCTTCTCCAACACCACAGTTCAAAAGCATCAATTCTTTGGCACTCAGCTTTCTTTATAGTCCAACTCTCACATCCATACATGACTACTGGAAAAACCATAGCTTTGACTAGATGGACCTTTGTTGACAAAGTAATGTCTCTGCTTTTTAATATGCAGTCTAGGTTTGTCATAGCTTTTCCTCCAAGGAGCAAGCATCTTTTGATTTCATGGCTACAGTCACCATCTACAGTGATTTTGGAGACCCAAAAAATAAAGTTTCTCACTGTTTCTATTGTTACCTAATCTATTTTCCATGAAGTGATGGGACTGGAAGCCACAATCTTAGTTTTGTGAATGTTGAGCTTTAAGCCAACTATTTCACTCTCTTCTTTCACTTTCATCAAGAGGCTCTTTAGTTCCTCTTCATTTTCTGCCATAAAGGTGGTGTCATCTGCGTATCTGAGGTTATTGATATTTCTCCTGGCCTTCTTGGTTCCAGATTATGCTTCATCCAGCCTGGCATTTCGCATGACTTCCCTGGTGGGTCAGACGGTAAAAGTATCTGCCTACAACTCAGGAGACCCGGGTTTGATCCCTGGGTCGAGAAGATCCCCTGGAGAAGGAAATGGCAACCCACTCCAGTACTCTTGCCTGGAAAATCCCATGGACGGAGAAGTCTGGTAGGCTGCAGTCCATGGGGTCGCAAAGAGTTGGACATGACTGAGTGACTTCAATTTCACTTTCACTTTTACTCTGTGTATGTTAAATAAGCAGGGTGACAATATACAGCCTTGACATACTCCTTTCCCAATTTGGAACTAGCCTGTTGTTCCATGTCCAGTTCTAACTGTTGCTTCTTGACATACAGATTTCTCAGGAGGCAGGTCAGGTGGTCTGGTATTCCCATCTCTTGAAGAATTTTCCATGGATTGTTGTGATCCATACAGTCAAAGGCTTTGGCATAGTCAATAAACCAGAAGTAGATGTTTTCCTGGAACTCTCTTGCATTTTTGATGATCCAACAGATGTTGGCAGTTTCATCTCTGGTTCCTCTGACTTTTCTGAATCCAGCTTGAACATCTGGACATTCATGGTTCATGTACAGTTGAAGCCTGGCTTAGGGAATTTTGAGCATTACTTTGCTAGCATGTGAGATGAGTGCAATTGTGTGGTAGTTTGAACATTCTTTGGCATTGCCTTTCTTTGGGATTGAAACGAAAACTGACATTTTCCAGTCTTGTGGCCACTGTGGAGTTTTCCAAACTTGCTGGCATGTTGAGTGCAGCACTTTCACAACATCATCTTTTAAGATTTTAAATAGTTCACCTGGAATTCCATCAGTTCCACTATCTTTGTTAATAGTAATTCTTCCAAAGCTCCACTTGACTTCACATTTCAGGATATCTGGCTCAAGGTGAGTGACCACACCATTGTGATTATCTGGGTCATTAAGTTCTTTTTCTGTATAGTTTCCTGTGTTTCTTGCCACCTCTTTTTTTAAATTAATTAATTTATTTTAATTGGAGTATAATTATTTTACAATATTGTGATGATTTTTGCCATACATCAACATGAATCAGCCACAGGTATACATGTGTCCCCTCCACTTTTTGTAGTTTATATGGAACTTTTTTGTATAGTTCTGTGTATTTTTGCCACCTCTTCTTAATGTCTTCTGCTTCTCTTATGTGCTTACTGTTTCTGTCCTTTATCGTGCCCATCCTTGCATGAAATGTTCCCTGATATCCTCCAGTTTTCTTGAAGAGATCTCTAGGCTTTCCCATTCTATTATTTTCCTCTATTTCGTTTCATTGTTCATTTAAGACTTTCTTATTTCTCCTTGGTATTCTGTTGCCAGTATATATTTTGGCAGAAGATGTGAGTATCCAGGGTAAGAGATAAAAGACAGTTTATTACTCACAGCAACAGCAGTAGCCAGAGTAACACTATTGTGTCAGTTAACCCAGCCCCTAATCCCCCGAGACTGAAATGATGGTATTTGTTGCTGCCTATGTGCACTGTAGACAGCATTGCAGAGGAGGAATCCTGATACTTAATTCATCTTTGAGTGCTTAGTCATGTCCTACTCTTGGCAACACCATGGACTGTAGCCCACCAGGCTCCTCTCTCCCTGGGATTATCCCAACAAAAATATTGGGGTAAGTTGCCATTTTCTCCTACAGGAGATCTTCCTGACCCAGGGATCGAACTTGCATTCCTTGCAGCTCCTGCATTGGGTGGTCGATTCTTTACCTCTGATCCATGGATACTAGGAAGGCCCAATCTTATAAAGGAGGCTGTTGGCAAATCTGCTCACTGTTTTGTCCAAAGAAAGACATTATCTTTATTACTCTGTAATATTTTGAATAAGCACATATTCAAGGTTTGAGGGAGATATTCTTCTTATCATCCTGAAATGGAAGAAAATCTACTAGGGGCAGGAAAGAGAAAGAATCTTTGGGATGGGATACATCTCTACTTTGATAGCTTACTTATACAAAGATGCTTGAAAATGCCATTTTGAGCAAACTGGTCATCAATGCCTCTATATGCATTTGTCTACATATGCAGTTGTCTCCCAACACATAAACTTAATACCTTGTTAAATGATGAAACTGTTATCTGCTTACTCCTATTTGACTTTGTCATTAAAATTAATCACTTTTGATGAGTCTCTGATTGCATGTTGGATAATTCCATCCTAATATGCACATTTTCTGCTTTGCAATTTTTCTTCTAAAGTAGTTACAAAGAATGAAGCCTCTAGTGAATATTCAAACCCTGGAAAACACCAGTGGACATTATTAGGCAGATTTTGAATAATGTAACATTTGGATTGCCTAGCAAGTTTAATAACATTATATAAAATTACTTGCTGAAATTGCAGATTTACAGACATACTATTCTCACCAAATATATTAATTCTTGGAACACCACCCGTAGGGATTTCAAAAAGTACACTGTGCACTTAAACTTATTAAAAATTGTTACTTGCAACAATGAATCATTGTTACATCAGATAGAACCACAAACTCACACATAAAACATGGTAACTGCCATAAACCTGTGAGAAACACTCACCATGCTTCCAGTACTTGCCTTGGAGACTCCTTCTCACGGGCTTTTGACGCAGTTTATACAAATTGTGGCTTTAAACCTCACACCCATGTGTTACTGTCTTCTGTCTCATCTCTCAATTTTATATTAGTGGATTTATTCATTTTATCTTTATGTTGACTGGAAAAATTTAATACCTAGAGAATTATAAATTTTTTCACATTTTTCCAGTTCCTCAACTGTTTTGTCTTAATTTTTTGTATTTGGGGAAAAACCATAAACTTCCTAAGGATTACTAACAAAGAAACCCTGTACAGAAATGCTACCTGACACCAAAGCTGAGAAGTCTTTCTCTTACATTTTCGTCTAGAACTTGCATAGTATTGAGGCTTATAATTTACTTTTTTTTTATGCAACACATTTACTATCATACAGTTTTGGTGGTCAAAGTCCAAAACGGGTCTCATTGAGCTAAAATCTAGGTGTTATTAGGATTTCATTCCTTTGTGCTGTCTCTAGAGGAGAATTCATTTTCTTACCCTTCTGGCTTCTGGAGGCTGCCCAGCATCCTCGGTTCATAGCTTCCTTCCATGTTCAAAGGTATCAATGGCAAGTGGAGTCTTTCTCATGTTGCGTCCTGCTGATGTGAACTCTTCTGCTTCCATCTGCCAATGTAGGGAGGCTGGTGGCTGCACTGGTCTGACCCATATACTCCAAGAAAATCCCCTTATTTTAAGGTCAGCAGACAATTAAGTTGATTTTAAGTTAATAATTGGGCATTCCTGGTGGTTCAGACAGTAAAGAATCTGCCTGCAGCACAGAAGGCCTGGGTTTGAACCCTGGGATGGGAAGATCCCCTGGTGAAGGGAATGGCTATCCACTCCACTATTCTT
Source organism: Cervus elaphus (assembly GCF_910594005.1). Taxonomy (NCBI): domain Eukaryota; kingdom Metazoa; phylum Chordata; class Mammalia; order Artiodactyla; family Cervidae; genus Cervus; species Cervus elaphus. The sequence continues at coordinate 20,453,993 of NC_057828.1, read as the reverse complement.
GCCTGGAGAATTCCATGGACAGAAGAGCCTGATGGGCTACAGTCCATGGGGTCTCAAAGAGTGGGACCCAACTGAGTGACTAATACTTTTACTTTCAAATTAATAATTGAGTTAAATTTTGTATGTAGCATGAGACAAGGGTTGATGTTCATTTCTTTCCATACAAATATCCAATATCTTAGTACCATCTATATATATACACACATATATAAAGTAAAACCTATGCAAATCTTACAAATAGCTGTGAAAAGAAGAGAAGCAAAAAGCAAAGGAGAAAAGGAAAAATATACCCATTTGAATGCAGAGTTCCAAAGAATAGCAAGGAGATATAAGAAAGCCTTCCTCCGTGATCCTGATGCAAAGAAACAGAAGAAAACAATAGAATGGGAAAGACTAGAGATCTCCTCAAGAAAATTAGAGATACCAAGGGAACATTTCATGCAAACATGGGCTCAATAAAGGGCAGAAATGGTATGGACCTAACAGAAGCAGAAGATATTAAGAAGAGGTGGCAAGAATACACAGAAGAACTGTACAAAAAAGATCTTCAGGAACCAGATAATCATGATGGTGTGATTACTCACCTAGAGCCAGACATCCTGGAATGTGAAGTCAAGTGAGCCTTAGGAAGCACCACTATGAACACAGCTAGTGGAAGAGATAGAATTCCAGTTGAGTTATTCAAATTCTAAAAGAGAATGCTGTGAAAATGCTGCACTCAATATGCCAGCAAATTTGGAAAATTCAGCAGTGGCCACAGGACTGGATATGGTCAGTTTTCATTCCAATCCCAAAGAAAGGCAATGTCAAAGAATGCTCAAAATACCACACAATTGCGCTCATCTCACATGCTAAAAAAGTAGTGCTCAAAATTCTCCAAGCCAGGCTTCAACAATACATGAACCATGAACTTCCAGATGTTCAAGCTGGTTTTAGAAAAGGCAGAGGAACCAGAGATCAAATTGCCAACATCCGCAGGATCATTGAAAAAGCGAGAGAGTTCCAGAAAACATATACTTCTGCTTTATTGACTATGCCAAAGTCTTTGACTGTGTGGATCACAATAAACTGTGGAAAATTCTGAAAGAGATGGGAATACCGGACCACCTGACCTGCCTCATGAGAAATCTATATGCAGGTCAGGAAGCAAGAGTTAGAACTGGACATGAAACAACAGACTGGTTCCAAATAGGAAAAGGAGTACATTGAGGCTGTATATTGTCACCCTGCTTATTTGACTTATACGCAGAGTACATCATGAGAAATGCTGGGCTGGTTGAAGCACAAGTTGGAATCCAAGATTGCCGGGAGAAATATCAATAACCTCAGATATGCAGATGACACCACCCTTATGGCAAAAAGTGAAAAAGAATTAAAGAGCCTCTTGATGAAAGTGAAAAAGGAGCGTGAAAAAGTTGGCATAAAGCTCAACATTCAGAAAACTAAGATCATGGCATCTGGTCCCTTAACTTCATGGCAAATAGATGGAGAAGCAGTGGAAACAGTGGCTGACTTTATTTTTCTGGGCTCCAAAACACTGCAGATGGTGACTACAGCCATGAAATTAAAAGGCGCTTACTCCTTGGGAGAAAAGTTATGACCAACTTAGCATATTAAAAAGCAGAGACATTACTTTGTCAACAAAAGTCCATCTAGTCAAGGCTATGGTTTTTCCAGGAATCATGTATGGATGTGAGAATTGGGCTATAAAGAAAGCTGAGTGCCGAAGAATTGATGCTTTTGAACTATGGTATTAGAGAAGACTCTTGAGAGTCCCTTGGACTACAAGGAGATCCAACCAAACCATCCTAAAGGAAATCAGTCCTGAATATTCATTGGAAGGACTGATGTTGAAGCTGAAACTCCAATACTTTGGCCACCAGATGGAAAGAGCTGACTCATTTTAAAAGACCCTGATGCTGGGAAAGAGTGAAGGCAAGAGGAGAAGTGGATGGCAGAGGAGGAGATGGTTGGATGGTTCACAGACTGAATGGATATGAGTTTGAGTAAACTCTGGGAGTTGGTGATGGACCGGGAAGCCTGGCATGCTGCAGTCCATGGGGTTTACAGAGTCAGACATGACTGACTGAATGAACTGAACTGAACTGATGCAAACCTCGGACTTCCCAGGTGGCTAGAATCCATTTGCCAGTTCAGGAGACACAGGGGACTACGTTTCAATCCCTGGGTTGGGAAGATCCCCTGGAGGAAGAAATGGCAACCAGTTCCAGTATTCTTGCCTGGTAAATCCCATGGACAGAGGAGCCTAGCAGACTACAGTTCATGGAGTTACAGACCTGGACACAACTTAGCAACTAAATAACAAAAACATAAATCTTAAAATCTTTTATTTTTCCATTACCATTGTACTTTTGTTGAAAATCAGTTGTCAGTATACATGTAGATTGATTTTTGGATTTTTTTTTATTTTGCTAATCTAATGTTTTATTGTTTCATTAATTGAATACTCTCTTGATTACCACAGCTTTAAACAAAATTTTGAAATCAGTTTAAATCCTCAAATTCTTGCTTTTGTTTTACAACTGTGTGGGTATTCTAAATTGAATTTTTATATAAATTTTAGAATCAACTTTGGCTTCCCAGGTGGCATTAGTGGTAAAGAACCCACCTGACAATGCAGGAGACATAGGAGAGGTGAGTTTGATCCCTGGGCCGGGAAGATCATCTGGAGGAGGACATGGCAACCCACTCCAGTATTCTTGCTTAGAGAATCCTATTGACAGAGGAGCCGGTGGGCTACAGTCCATAGCGTCACAAAGAGTCAAACAGACTGAAATAACTTAGCACACAAAACAGAATCAATTTGTTAATTTCACAAAAAAAGTTCAAGTTTTTAGTGGTATTGAATTTTATTGATAGATCAATTTGCACAGTGTTTATTCCTTAATGTATTGATTCTTGCAATTGATGAACTTGGCCTAGCTCTTTATTTTAGGTCTTCCTCAGTTTCTCTTAGCAGAGTTTTCTACTGTTCAGTTAAAAGATTTACCACTACGATTGTTAAATATAGAATATAAATATTCTTAGTATGTTATGCTCTTGAAGCCAATGTAAAACAGATGACTTAAGATTTTATTTTATAATTGTTTGATTCTTATACATCAAAGCAATCAATTTTTATATATTGAACATTACATGTTCTGCTAAATTCACATATGAGTTCTGTTTGGCTTTTTTCAATATATAGGTTTCTTAAGAGTTTCTGTCTAAACGATTATGTCATCTGCAAATAGACAAGATTTTGCTTTCTACTTTTCAACTGTTATAGCTTTTCTTTCTTCTTTTCTCTTTTTAGCTTTATTACAACAGCTTGATCCTCTACTGGGGCTTCCTGGGTGGTCCTAGTGGTAAAGAACCTGACTGCCAATGCAGGAGACATAAGCGTAGATTAGATCCTTCAGTCAGGAAGATCCCCTGGAGGAAAAATTGGCAACCCACTCCAGTATTCTTGCCTTAGGAATCGCATGGACAGAGTAGACTTGCGGGCTATAGTCCATGGGGTGGTAAAGAGTTGGACGCTACTGAAGAACTTGATATTGAATAAAGTTCAATATCTTTATTGAACTTTATTGAATATCTTTATTCAATATTCAATATTGAATAAAGTTCAATTGAATAAAGTTCTAACTTGATATTGAATAAAATGGGTTATATCAGACATCTTGCCTTGTTCAAAATCTCTGGGGAAGGAGAATGTTTAATAGCCATCATTGTATATTTTATAAATGACCTTTATCAGACTGTAGAAGTTCCTTTCTTTTCCTTGTTTGTTTAGAATTTTAATAATGAATAGATGTGAAATTTTTTGAAAAACCTTTCTGCATTCTCTGAATTTGGCTTTCATGTTTTCTGATAAAATCTCCACACCTGTTTGCTTTAGTATTCCCTTTATATAATGTGAATTTTTTCCCTGTTATTTTAGAATTTTTATCTTTATAATTGAAATAATATCTTTATTTCAGCAGTTTGACTATGGGATACCTGGACATGTATTTTCTTGCATTTATTCTAATTATTGTTAGCTAAGCTTTCTAAATCTGTAGATTCACTCCATTATTTTTCAGATATTTATCTCTGCCAAATTCTCTGTTTTATTTCCTTCTGGGTCTCCAAATATTCACAGGTCAGACCTTTCAGATATTGTTTCATAGGATTCTGAGACTTTGTTCAAATTTTAAATATTTTTGCTCTCTCTTTCCAGTTGCATTATTTCGGTTGCTTTATCCTCAAAGTCACTAGCTTTTTTCCTCTGTCATTTGCATTTTCTTTTTGTTCAGACTATCAAATTAATTTTCCTTTAAGTTTTGTTTTCAATTTCAAAACTTTCAGTTCCAACATTTTTATATACTTTATTTTCATTTCTAGATGCATGTTTTTCTAATAATTTTCATGCTTTTATTTATTAGCAGTACATTTGCTTTTCTATCACTGAGCATAGTTATAAAATCTTCTTTAAAATCCCTATTTGATAGTTTCAACATTTGGATCATCTCTAGGTTGATATCTGTTTGTCTTTTTCCTTGAAGATGGAGTAACTTCTCCTGAATCATGACAATCTGATTTTTTTTTTTTTTTGGTATCCTAGACATTGTGAATGCATGTAGTAGAGATTGTGTATATAAATATAAATAAATATGTATATTTTATAAATTAAGGTTTTTATTTTTTATAAAAATTAATATATAAATATTATTTATATTCCTCTAAGGCTAACCATTTCATTTTAGCAGTTGATTAACTGGTTACATTTTAACAATAACTCTGTAAGGCCTATGATGGGCAGTAACTCACACTTCAATTTCATTTTTAGTTTTTTCCAGAAATGGAACAGTTTGGTGTCTTGCCATGAATGTGGTAGGCGTGTGTGTGTGTGTGTGTGTGTGTGTGTGTGTGTGATCAACCAACTGTGTTCAACTCTTTGCAGCCCCATGGACTGGGGCCTCCAGGCTACTCTGTCCATGGAATCTTCCAGGCGAGAATACTGGTGTGGGTTGTCATTTCCTACTCCAGGTGATCTTCCTGACCCAAGGATTGAACCCTGGTCTCTTGCATCTCCTGCACTGGCAGGCAGATTCTTTACTACTTTGCCACCTGGGAATCCTAGGTCGTGGGCATAAATGACATCAACTTATGTGTAGAAAACCCTAAAAATATTAAAATTAAGTTTTCAGGAATATTTCATAATCCAAAATCAACACAAAAAGATTTAGTCATGCTTCTACCAATCAGACTAGAAAAAAAAAAAAAAAAAGGGTATCCAAATTGGAAGTGAAGGAATAAAACTGTCACTGTTTGCAGATGACATGGCATTATTCATGGCTCAGACATTAAAGAACCTGCCTGCAATGCAGGAGACCTGGGCTTGATCCTGGAGTGGGGAACATCCCCTGGTGAAGGGAATGGCTACCCACTCCAGGATTCTTGGGGTTACAGTCCATGAGGGTGCAGAGGGACATGACTGAGCAAAACTTTCACTCTTTTGCATAAGAAACCCTATAATTGCCACAGAAAGATATTTGTACTAATAAATAAATTCAATAAAGTTACAACATACAAGATTAATACACAAAAAAATCTGTTCCTTTCCTATATCCTAATAATGAATTCTCAGAAAGAGAAATTAAGGAAATAATCCCACTTACAATCAATCATTTAGGATAAAATGCTTAGGAATGAATTTATCCAAGAAGTAAAAGACCTATTCCTGAAAACTATAAAATGTTAATGAAGTAATTTGAAAATGATACAAAGAAATTGAAAGATAATCTATATTCTTGGATTGAAAGAGTTGATATTGTTAATATGGCCATGCTACCCAAAGTAACCTACAAACTCAATACAATCCCTATCAGAATATGCTGTGCTTATTTGCTCAGTCAATTCCGTCACTTTGCAACCGCATGTACATAGGAGCCCACTGGGCTTCTATGTCCATGGGTATTCTCCAGGCAAGAATACTGGAGTGGGTTGCCATGTCCTCCTCCAGTGGATATTCCCAAACCAGGGATCGAACCCAGGTCTCCTGCATTGCAGGTGGATTCTTTACTATCTGAGCCACCAGGGAAGCCCAAGAATACTAGAGTGTGTAACTTATCCCTTCTCCAGGGGAACTACATGACCCAGGAATACCCATGACATTTTACAGTACTAGACCATATACTAATATTCATATGAAACTATAGAAGACTTCAAATTGCCAAGCAGTCTTGAGAAAAAAGAATGAAACTGGAGGTCTCATGCTCTCTGACTTCAGACCACACTCCGAAGCCACAGTCTTCAACATAGCAGGCTGATCATGTCACTTTCTTGTTCAAAACAATCCAGTGAGTACCCATTTCACTCAAGGTAAAAGTCAAAGCCCTGTGTTGATGTACAGCAGAAACCAACACAATATTGTAAAGCAATTATCCTTCAATTAAAAATAAATTTTAAAAAGGTCAAAGTCAAAAACTCTATATGATTTGTACTCAATCCAAATTCCTATCTCTCTGACCTCATCATCCACAATTTCATCCTTGTTTTCCTACTTCACCTACTGGCTCCCTGCTATATCTGACACACATCAAGAACTTCCCTAACTCCTGGCTTTGTCCTTGTTCTTCTTCCCATCATGGTCTCTTTCAGAGAATCCCACAACATGCTCTCTCACTTCTTTCAGGACTGCTCAAATATCCCCTTAGCAGTGCCATCTCCCTGATTCCCTTGTATAAATAGCAAATCCCTATTTGCAAACTCTTGTTTCATCACTTACTGCTACTTAAAATGCTATGTATTATACTGTTTATTACTTGTCTCTTCCCAAGTGGAATAGCTGAGAAAATAAAAGAAGTGAAAGGAAAAGGAGAAAAGGAAAGATATATCCATTGAATGCAGAGTTTCAAAGAATAGCAAGGAGAGATAAGAAAGCCTTCCTCAGTGATCAGTGCAAAGAAATAGAGGAAAACAATAGAATGGGAAAGACTAGAGATCTCTTCAAGAGAATTAGAGCTACCAAGGGAATATTTCATGGAAAGATGGGCACAATAAAGGAAAGAAATGGTATGGATGTAAGAGAAGAGGTGGCAAGTATACACAGAGGAATTATACAAAAATGACCTTCATGTCCCAGATAACCACAATGGTGTGATCACTCACCTAGAGCCAGACATCCTGGAATGTGAAGTCAAGTGGGCCTTAGGAAGAATCACTATGAACAAAGCTAGTGGAGGTGATGGAATTCTAGTTTAGCTACTTCAAATCCTGAAAGAGGTTGCTGTGAAGGTGCTACACTCAATATGTCAGCAAATTTGGAAAGCTCAGCAGTGACCAAAGGACTGGAAAAGGTCAGTTTTCATTCTAATTCCAAAGAAAGGCAATGCCAAAGAATGTTCAAACTACCACACAATTGCACTCATCTCACATGCTACCAAAGTAATGCTCAAAATTCCCCAAGCCAGTCTTCAACCATACATGAACTGTGAACATCCAGATGTTCAGGCTGGATTCAGAAAAGCCAGAGAAACTAGAGATCAAATTGCCAACATCCGTTGGATCATTGAAAAAGCAAGAGGGTTTCAGAAAAACATCTTCTGCTTTATTGACTATGCCAAAGCCTTTGACTGTGTGGATCACAACAAACTGTGGAAAATTTCTTCAAGAGATGTGAATACCAGACCACTTGACCTGCCTCCTAAGAAATCTGTATGCAGGTCAAGAAGCAACAGTTAGAACTGGACATGGGACAACAGACTGGTTCCAAATTGGAAAAGGAGTATGTCAAGGCTGTATATTGTCACCCTGCTTATTTAACTTACATGCAGAGTACATCATGTGAAATGCCAGGATGAAGCACTTCCTGGAGGAAACACAAGCTGGAATCAAGATTTCAGGGAGAAATATCAATAACCTCAGATATGCAGATGACACCACCCTTATGGCAGAAAATGAAGAGGAACTAAAGAGCCTCTTGATGAACGTGAAAGAAGAGAGTGAATAAGTTGGCTTAAAAGTCAATATTCAGAAAGCTAAGATCATGGCATCCAGTCCCAGCACTTCATGGCAAATAGATGGGGAAACAATGGAAACAGTGACAGACTTTATTTTTGCGTCTCCAAAATCACTGCAGATGGTGACCACAGCTGTGTTATCAGAAGACGCTTGCTCCTTGGAGGAAACGCTATGACCAACCTAGACAGCATATTAAAAATCAGAGACATTTCTTTGTCAACAAAGGTCCATCTAGTCAAAGCTTTGGTTTTTCCAGTAGTCATGTATGGATGTGAAAGTTGGACTATAAAGAAAGCTGAGTACCAATGAATTGATGCTTTTGAATTGTGGTGTTGGAGAAGACTCTTGAGAGTCCCTTGGAGTGCAAGCAGATCCAACCAGTCCATCCTAAAGGACATGTGTGTGCCTGTGTGTCAGTTGCTCAGTCGTGTCCAGCTCTGCGACCCCATGGACTATAGCCCACCAGGCTCCTCTGTCCAAGAGATTCTCCAGGTAAGAGTACTGGAGTGTATTGCCTTGCCCTCCTCCAATCTTCCCAACCCAGAGATCAAACCTCCATCTCCTGCATTAGCAAATCGGTTCTTTACCACTGGCACCACCTGAGAAGCCCTGAACATTAATGTAAAAATGAACAAAAGGGACCCGTTTATCTTGAGCCCTGTTTCTAATGTTTTACTGAAATATTGTTACTCTTCAATACAACAACAAAACATTTTCAATTGAAATATAAGTTTGTTAGTGGAGATCTTTCTACTTTAGATATAAGTGTCTGAGGTACTTATAATTTCACAGTCATTATTCAAGGATTTTAAGTTTTATTTTTTTAAATCACGTCAGTCATCTCCTTTATCTACCAACTTGATTTTTTTTAATAAGGAAAGAAGAGAAAAATCAAGAAACATGAGGAAAATACTTAGACTTCCTTGAATGTTTTATTGCTGAAATTTTATATCCAGGAAAAGTATTTTAGATGTTTATGAAGGATCAACAATCCTTTTCCACAAAAAAAAAAAATTTTTCATTGTGCCAGATATTATCCATATAGAATATTCAGACACTAAAGTGGCTAAGTAGTATGAAGTAGAACAAAGTTTTAAAAAACACATTTCCTGTTTTAGAATAAATTAAATATGAAAAGAATTTTTAAAAGCAACAAAATTTAGTATCAACACATCTGAGTTAATTTTGTATGAGCTCTGTCCATCTGTGAAGAGGAAGCAGAGTATAGGAACAGTTGCTTCTGGGTGCTTTTTTTCCCCAGGCATGTCCCAGAGTGCTTGGAAGGGTGCCCAGTTTGTACTAGGAGCTCCCTGAATATCTGTAGAATATAAAAATGACTGCATAAAGGGTAATAGAAACACAAGAAAATTTCCTTTCTAACCCTTTCCTCTCTCTTTCCCCCTCCTCTTTTGACTGCACTAAACATAAATAAGTTTTATATATATATGTTTTATGAAACATATTGAAAGTTTCATTATGAAAGTAGTAGTTTAGTCTTGTGTACTCCTTAAGCTTACCATCAAGAGTGTCCCCCTAGTTTGCAAACAATATTTAATATCTTATTGTCAACCTAGTAAAGGTGAATGCCACAGTGAAATGAGAGAAATAATTATATTTTTAATTCCCTAAGCACATAGACTGAGATATCTTTTATACAATTATCCTCTCCAGGGATTATAAAATGATGAGTTTAAAATGGTTTTCCAAATGTTTACTGTTAACACTGCTGAAGGAAGATACATTATATTATATATGATATAATGTAATATAATCTATATGTATATATCCATATCAAGGAAATATGTTACTCATTGGAAAAGATCCTGATGCTGGAAAGATTTAAGGCTGGAGAAGGGGCAACAGAGGATGAGATGCTTGGATGGCATCATCGACTCAATAGACGTGAGTTTGAGCAAACTCCAGGAGATAGTATAGGACAGGGAAGCCTGTTGTGCTGCAGTTCATGGGGTTGCAAAGACTTGGACGTGACTGAGTGACTAAACAATGAATAACTATATATAGAATATATATGTATTTGTGTGTGAATGTGTATATATCTATCTACATCTGTACCTACCTATTTATTTAATCATATTTTTCAAAGTGAGCACTGATTGTTGCTGATATAGTAGTTCCTTTTGATCACAGCTTGCCTGATTTGCTTTCAGTTACTACAAACTTTTAGAACTTTCCACTTTCCTCCAACCAAAGCAATTATTTTCTTTCTGAAACAGAATAAGTCATTTTTTAAAACCAGCATCTTTAAAGTTTTTTTTCATTTGTTGTTGTTAGATATACATTTCTTCTTGGGAAAAGGAAAATGTGTCATCACTAAACTACCTTAATTGAAGAGAAGGAGCGAGAAGGAAGAGCAAGAGAGAGAGAAAGAAGATTTAAGATGTTCTAATCATTGGTTCACATAACCATAATGAACAATGAAAACTGTTCATTTTCTCTGAGTTTCTGCATTACCCATCAAGTACAGCACCTGGATCCTATCTCAAGAGACAGTTTGTCACTGTGTATAATTGCCTTGCAGCATAGCAGACTCAAACGATTCATTACATTGGTTTTCGGAAAGAAACAAAAATAGTCAAAGATTTCTTTCCATTTCCACCTTTGTAAGGAAATCAGTGGTTGCTCTTCAGTGAAGCTGGAGATGAATTGACTCTCACTGGACACAAGTGAGGATGTGCATACCTGTCTTTGTTTGATCACCTTCTGACTGCTCATCCCCCTAGAGCTGGAGAGTTATTCACTGGGGTATCACAACGTGGACAATAAGAAATCATCAACACCAAGTTTTAAAGATACTTCTAATGTACAGAGTTTATACAACACTCCAAGTTTGCATAGCCCCCATGGATTTCAAGTAGCACTGTTCTAATTATAATCTAATTATAAAAACAGACTTGTAACCCAGATAAAGGTCTAAAATATATAAATGAAAGTAAAAAAGTAAACACTCTCTGTAATTTCACATTCAGTATTAATGAGAGCAGCAGTGGGCAAGAGTGCCCACACAGTAGACCCAGTGGCTGATCTAGGCAGGGAGGGCTGAGACCCAGGGAAGGCAGGGGGAGTTTGTGGAGGCTGGGTTGACAGGCACTGGAAAGGGAGGTTTTGGTAACTGGGTTCTAGGACCCCTGAACTCTGCCCTCCACAGTACACCTCTGAGTATTTCTCCCCAGGGCCAGGACCTCAATCCTTATTTCCACCATCAGCACTGCTACAGAGTGCTACTGAATCACAAGGGTTAAGTATGAGCTGGGTGAGGGAAGTTGGTCCTGCCAGAAGCATAAACACAAAGAGTTGACCCTCCTGTTAGCTTAAAATTGTTCCTAGCAATTTTCTATTATGGTAATTTGTCACATAATTTTTCATGACTATTAACAATTTTATTTTGTAACATAATAATATAATAATGTAAATTTACATGAAATTATTTAAGTGTTTTATTCAAGGACTTGTTTTCCATTTTTGATTTTCAGCTTGCTTTCAATTTTCGAAATAAAAGAATACTAAAATCAGTATTTTGAACAGAGATGTTTGTCTGAATGCTAGAAAATCAGGATAGATTACCACCAGTTAAATTACTAGGTTAATATTTTAGAAATTTCTTGATACATATTGTCAGATATTTTTCTTACACCCTGCAGATATTAACAACGTAATCTATTTTACTCTAAAAAAATAGTAACACCATTTGACAATAGCTTCTGAGTGTTAAATGAAAATAAATTATCATTGCACTAATTTGACCACCTTTCCTGATTCATGAGGATAAACATTTTTCCTATTTTTAACAATCATTTTTACTATTTAGGTACATTGTTTAGGTAGAGTTGCTGTTTTTGAAAGGAAATTTCAGTGTTTTCATTGTTGATTGAAAAGATCTTTACATATTAGGAGTGTTAATCATTTCTTTCATCATTGCAAATAATTTTTATAAACTAGCTTTCTAGGTCTTGTTTCTTTTATTTAGCTTTTAGTAATTAAAAATGTATTGCAGTATAGTTGATTTACAAAGTTGTATTAGTTCTAAGTGTAGAGCTAAGTGATTCACTTATGCATATACATGTGTTCATTCTTTTTCAGATATTTTTACCCACATAGGTTATTGCAGAATCCTGAGTAGCATTCCCTATGGTATACAGTAGGTCCTTGCTGGTTATCTATTCCATGTATAGTAGAGTGTGTATGTTAATCCCAAGATCTTAATTCATTACCCACCTCAACATTTCCCCTTTGGTGGTGATAAGTTTCTTTTTGAAATCTCTTGAGTCTGTTTTGTTTTTTAAATAAATTCATTTGTATCTTTTTTTTTTTCAGACTCCATATAGGATATGTGTCTTTCTCAGTATAACTTACTTTACTCAGTACGCCAGTCTCTAGGTCCCTCCATGCTGCGGCAAATGGCATTATTTTGTTCTTTTTATAACTGAGTAATGCTCCATTGTGAAGAAAGCTGAGCGCCGAAAAATTGATGCTTTTGAACTATGGTGTTGGAGAAGACACTTGAGAGTCCTTTGGACTGCAAGGAGATCCAACCAGTCCATCCTGAAGGAGATCAGTCCTGGGTGTTCATTGGAAGGACTGATGCTGAAGCTGAAACTACAATACTTTGGCCACCTCATGCGAAGAGTTGACTCTTTGGAAAAGACCCTGATGCTGGGAGGGATTAGAGGCAAGAGGAGAAGGGGACGACAGAGGCTGAGATGGCTGGATGGCATCACCGACTCAATGGGCATGAGTTTGAGCAAACTCCGGGTGTCTGTGATGGACAGGGAGGCCTGGCGTGCTGCGATTCGTGGGGTGGCAAAGAGTCGGACATGACTGAGCGACTGAACTAACTAACTAATGCTCCATTGTATATATGTACCACATCTTTATCCATTCCTCTCTCAATGGACATTATGTTGCTTCATGTCTTGGCTATTGTAAATAGTGTTGCAATGAACACTGGGGTGCATCTATCTTTGGTTTTCTCCAGATATGTGCCCAGGAGTGGGATTGCTGGGTTATATGGTAGTTCCATTTTTCATTTTATAAGGAAAATTCATAATGTTCTCCGTAGTGGTTGTACCAATTTATATTCTTACCAATAGTGTAGGGGTAGGAGGATTCCCTTTTCTTCATACCCTCTCAAGCATTTGTCGTTTGTAGACTAGATTTTAGTAATTCTTCCGGGGCAGAAATTTTGCCTTTTATATCTACATTTCTATTGACTTTTTTTTTGTAATTTCTTCCTATTATTTAGTACTTAAAATGCCACCCAACTTAGATTACAACATCTTTATTTTCTTCTAGTTCCACTTTAGGTAACTTAAGCTCTTTAACTTGCCTCCAAGTGACTGTAGTTTTTCTATCACAGGCAATTCATTTTCTTGCTTTGTGTACTAACTGTAGTAGTAATAATAATAGAACAGTAATAATCGCCGTGGTAGTTAATGTGTATCTACTATGTGCAAAGATACTACTTAGTGAATTACTTGTTTTACTTTGTTGAATCCAACAATACACAGAGAAGTTTCTTAGTACTATTTTACAAGTGAAAAATTGTGCTTACACTAGTTAGAACCATATGCTACAAGGACTAAGAATGAAAACTCAAATTTCAGTTGTTCTCATCCTCCTAATGGCACAGTTTTATGTGAGACATTTTGAAAACACACATGCACGCATGCACCTATCAGTGAATGAATACTTACTAGCCATTACATGAATATTTTTAGAGCATAGGCTTCTCAAGTTAGTATCAGCCAAGCCACTGGCAAGTGGCGTATATGCAGATGGATCACAGGAGCCTCACCAGATGTGCATGTCAGTCACGTAAGCAAGTCCGACACTTGTGAGACAGATGGCGAAAAGACTATTTTAAATATATATTCTGGATTTTTTAAGCTGCTATAACACTGTCTATTTTGTCAGTGCCACAATTGGCATATCTTGCTTGTCATTCATCTGACTTTAAAAAATATAGCGAGATACTCTACACAATCCTACCTTAATTTTATGGTCACTCTTCAAGGTGGTTCAAAGTCTGTCTACTTAAAAGATAACTATCTGAGTAATTTATATCTTTTCTGACAACCTCACGATCAACCTAGCTAGGCTATACTATCCTGAGGAATTGATGGATTCTATTCTGGTCTAAAAGGTGAGATGGAAGTGTTACAGTGCATTAAAAGACCATGAGTTTGTGCCAGGAAAACTTACAAAGTCAGATTATAGCTACCTAACTGTGGAAGTATAAGCAAATTACCTAAATTCTCTCCCCCCTTGCTTCCTTATAAATTCAAAATAAATAATAACATCTGCTTGTAGTATTGATGACTGTGAACATATTAATTATGTCACTAATAATGGTGAAAATAGTAAAATAGTAAATATGTATAATATTTTATAATATATAAAATTTATACATAAAAATTGTGACTGGCAGTATGCTGATGGCTAGATTCTACACTAAGTATTTCAAATATACTGCTGTTGTTGTTTAGTTGCTAAGCTGTGTCTGATTCATTTACGACCACATGGACTGTAGCCCACAAGGCTCCTCTCTCCATGGGATTTCCCAGGCAAGTACATTGGAGTGGGTTGCCATTTCCTTCTCCAGGGGGTCTTCCTGACCCAGGGATCAAGACTGTCTCCTACTTGGCAGGCACATTCTTTACCACTAAGTCCATCTGGGAAGCCCTCCAAATATACTATCTCTCACAGTATTTCCAACAATTCTTCATGGTGAGTACTCTTAGTAGCCCCATTTTACAGATGAAGAAATTGCAGTTCATAATGTCTTAAAAAATCAGAGTCAATATTAAATGAATGTTTAGCTGAGAAACCAGAATTCAAACCCTGGCCTGAAAAAGAGAAAGCTAAATTCTTCAATAGATCTTTTATTTTTTCCATAGATCCTTTATTTTTTCTTACTACATATTGAGCCTGTTTTATTCTTGTTCAGCAGCTGCCACCATTCCTTATATCATTTGGCATTTTTTCCCCCTGAATCTATGATTCAGAATTTCTACCACAATTAATGATGTACTGGAAGCCAAAGAAGACAAGTAAAAAGCATTTTTCATGGCATAGATTTTTGTTATATTTTTTCTTGAGAAACAAAAGGTTGGATTTTTTTTTTTTTTTTTAAAGAGAGAACATACATATTGTGATTTTAAGTTTTCTGGAACCATAGGTAGTTTTTCTTATAATGTTATATTGGGTTGGCCAAAAGTTTGTTTGGGCTTTTCTGTGCCAACTTTTTTGTCAACCCAATATAAAGTCTCCATATTTGTATCATGAACAAGTCCCATTTGGGATTCCAACGACTCCTAAAAGTCTTTGAAAAAATTAGCAACCTTTGCTGGAAAATAATAACCATCTTATTATATACCAGCTGGAAGCACTATTGACAAAGATTAAATTTCATAAAATGAAATTCACATTGAAAATTGCACAATGAAGAAAACAGTTTTATAGAATGAGTTAAAATATGATGTGCCACTATGTGTCAATAAATAAGTCATTTTTTTCAATACATTTAGTTTATGTCTTGGACCATAGCATTACTTTGGCAAAATCTGTAACACTGTGTGCATAGAATTTTGTTTCTAAAAGCTGCCAGTCCCCAGGAATGTGAGTTCTTAAAATTTCTAGTTAGAAATTAAACTATAAGTATATAGCAGACTTTTACAATAACCTCTGTCTAGAAACCAACAAGTTTTCTAGGTTATGGACAATAGAGTATGTGAAAATATGCTGAACCCCATATTTGAAAGTGGACATTTTAAGTTTGTGTATTTTTAGGGGTTTATCTAACAATACTAGTTGCCGTGTCCCATGTTTTTAAGTGTTCTGAGCCCATAGTTTTAAACTTTACCCTGCTCTATCAACCACAACCTAATTGCAGAACCATAAAATTTATGAACTGATCATTTCTTTCCTCATTAGAAGTTACTCCTTTTAAAGTTTTATGGTTCAATTTATAGTTTTATGGTGTCAAGTTACCATATATGTTCTGATAGAACCTGAATTTGCACGATGGCCATTATCCTCCAAATTTTCTATAACTTTCATACATGGAAATACCTTTGTCAAATACCAAGGACTTATCTTTTCATTAAAAAAGGCAGATAAAAATTAGTGAGTCCTTGAAAATGTTCCCTGTGAGTGAACAAAAAATGTCATTATTGTATGAGGTATATTTGTTTACAAATCCATGGTTCTAATTTGCTCTATATTATTCTTAGTACAACTTTTTGAGGTTTTTGCCCATATCATTGGAGCTACTGATTTGGCACAATGTGAAATTATGAACTGCTGTGATTTGTTAAATTCACGTTGTGTCAGCAATTTGTATAACTGTGATTTCTTCTCGGTTCAAAACTTTAGCACCCATACCTCTACTTGATCTTGTTGGACACAAAACTTAATTTGTTTACAAATAACATTTTCTAATAACGAATATAATATTCATTATATAATGATGTAATTTATGCTGATTATTTCTAATTTTTCATAAAAGGTATTTTTTATCCATTCTCACTGCCTTTATTTGGGCAAATATCTAGTTTTTTCATAACTAAGCAATCTCTTCTCCAGCTGTATTAGCTACCTAATGCTATGTAATAAATCACCTGTAAATATTAGCAAATTAGAACAATAAAATTTTATTATTTCACAAGTATTTCATGGGCTGGGAACCAGGAAGCTGCAAAACTGTGTGCCTTTGGCATATGGTGTCTCTGGAGATTGTAGTAAAGATGTCAACCAGGGCTGTCATCCCATCTGAAGGTTTAACTGGTGGAGGGTTCCCTTTCAACATCACTCACATGGTGCTTCTCTTGATCTCAGTATTTTCTTGGCTATTTTTGAGTGACTTTGGTTCCTCTCACATCAATTCAGTGCAGTACAGTTCAGTCGCTCAGTTGTGTCCGACTCTTTGCGACCCCGTGGGCTGCAGAATGCCACGCCTCCTTGTCCATCACCAACTCCCAGAGCTTACTCAAACTAATGTCCATAGAGTCGGTAATGCCATACGACAATCTCATCTTCTGTTGTCCCCTTCTCCTGCCTTCAATCTTTCCCAGCATCAGGGTCTTTTCCAATGAGTCAGTTCTTCCCATCAGATGGCCAAAGTATTGAAGTTTCAGCTTCAGCATCATTCCTTCTAATGAATATTCAGGACTGATTGCCTTTAGGATGGACTAGTTGGATCTCCTTGCAGACCAAGGGATTTTCAAGAGTCTTCTCCAATACCACAGTACAAAATATCAATTCTTCCATGCTCAGTTTTCTTTACATTCCAACTCTCACATCAGTACATGACTACTGGTAAAACCATAGCTTTGACTAGACGGACCTTTGTTGGCAAAGTAATGTCTCTGCTTTTTAATATGCTGTCTAGGTTGGTCATAACTTTTCTTCCAAGGAGCAAGTGTCTTTTAATTTTCTGGATGCAGTCACCATCTGCAGTGATTTTGGAGCCCCCCAAAATAAAGTTTTTTTTTTAAAGTTTGCATAAGTCAATCTCATTGTTTCCATTGTTTCCCCATCTATTTGCATGAAGTGATGGAACCAGATGCCATGATCTTAGTTTTCTGAATGTTGAGTTTTAAGCCAACTTTTTCACTCTTCTCTTTCACTTTCATCAAGAGGCTCTTTCGTTCTTCTTCACTTTCTGCCATAAGGGTGGTGTCATCTGCATATCTGAGGTTATTGATATTTCTCCCAGAAGTCTTGATTCCAGCTTGTGCTTCTTCCAGCCCAGTATTTCCATGATGTACTCTGCATATAATTTAAATAAGCAGGGTGACAATATATAGCCTTGATGTACTCCTTTCCTGATTTGGAACCAGTCTGTTGTTCTATGTCCAGTTTTAACTGTTACTTCCTTATCTCCATACAGATTTCTCAAGAGTCAGGTCAAGGGGTCTGGTATTCCCATCTCTTGAGGAATTTTCCACAGTTTGCTGTGATCCACACAGTCAAATGCTTTGGCATTGTCAATAAAGCAGAGGTAGATGCTTTTCTGGAACTCTCTTGCTTTTTTGATGTTTCAACGGATGTTGGTAATTTGATCTCTGGTTCTTCTGCCTTTTCTAAATCCAGCTTGAGCATCTGGAATTTCACAGTTCATGTACTGTTGAAACCTGACTTGGAGAATTTTGATGGACCTGTCCAAAGTCTACCTGTCATGACATGGCTGCTGGCTTCCCCAGCATAAGTGATCCAATAAAAAGTGATTGAACTCCGACTGGACGCTGCAATGTTTGCATAAGTCAATCTCGGAAGTGACGTATAGTCACTTCAACTATATTCTATTCATTAAAAATGATTCACTTAATTCAGACCTCACTCAAGAGGAGGGAATTTATTCTTCATCTCTTGAATCAAGGCATATTACTGTGTTTGTCAGCACCTCTTTGGGCTTCCCAGGTAACTCATCTGTAAAGAATCCAGAATCTGCCTGCAATACAGGAGACCCCAGTTCAATTCCTTGGGTTGGGAAAGTCCCCTGGAGAAGGGATCAGCTACCCATGGCAGTATTCTTGGGCTTCCCAGGTGGCTCAGACACTAAAGAATCTGCCTGCAATGCAGGAGACCTGGGTTCAATCATTGGGTTGGGAAGATTCCCTGGAGAAGGGCATGGCAACCCACTCCAGTAGCTTTGCCTAGAGAATACCCATGGACAGAGGAGCCTAGTGGGCTACCGTCCATGGGGTCGCAAAGAGTTGGACACAACTGAGCGACTAAGCACAGCACACAGCACAGCGCCTCTTTAAAACCACCACACCTATTCTGTATGTTATAGTCACAGTGGTCATCTATAAAGGCTACTAGGCTGACCATTCTGAGGTATCTTGTTTTCCTAGTATATCAAATCTTACCTGTATTCAGCCTGTACCTAGAAAAATACATATCATTCAAACTAGAGAAGGAAAGTAACTTAAATTTTGTATTTCTTATGAGATTAGATGTTTGTGGATAAAGAAACCAACCACCACATTATTCAAGTACAGTATCATAGCAGGAAATCTAGGAAAACACACACCTCTTCAGGAGGAGTTTTTATTCTAGCACTGTGTAGTAATGATAACATATTCAGTTTCTTACTATCTGCGGGTCATTATTCTGAACACTTTAAGTACTTTGTTTTTCTAAACCTAGGTTTAGAAACGCTAAGTAAATTGCCCTGCCTTAGCTAATAAGGAGAGATATAAGGATTAAAATACTGTCTTATCTCTTAATCAAAAAGTTCTTCCTTCTTGAATAGTACCAAAGGATGTGTCCATGGCTGGATTCTCCATACATCAGGAGAGCTTTCTTTTATCACTGCTAGACTTGTATTACTCTTGATTAACTTGCATAAATCATAAATATCCTCAATAAGTTGTCTTGTAGTGAACCCTAATAGGTCACCAAGTTAAACACTCTTTTAAAACCATGATGTTACAAAAGTTAACAAAGGTGTCCATTGGGTTTGAGGAATAAAAAGAAAGCATAGAAATTATTAACTAACCCTAACAACAAGGAAAGAGAATGGGATAAGTAATAAGAAGTCTTGAGTTTGAGCAAGCTCCAGGAGTTAGTGATAGATAGGGAAGCCTGGTGTGCTGCAGTCCATGAGGTCACAGAGTCGGAAATGACTGAGCAACTGAACTGAATAAGAAGTCTAGAAACAAGAAAACTTTTTCACATGGTTGGGGAATCATGTAACATTAATAGTGTTAACTCTGTGGAATCTCTTTCTTAACCTGGAATTGGGAATTTGACCATCCTTGCTTACAGATGTAAAGACGTAACATAGGACATAAATGTCAGATGAATGTGCAAAACACATAGATGGGAGAATCTTATTTGAATCCTTCCTTATTTACATGAGTGTACATTTCACATCAGCTCTAAATTTTTTGATCTTGGAAATGCTTGTTCATGTCTTATAAGCTGAACCTGAGATGTATTAAACAACTTGCTCAAAGGTTTCTTAGCTAAGATGCATCAGACTCAGAAATAAAATCCTTGTTTTTTTTAACTTCAAAGTCGATGTTATTTCACTGTATCAAACTTATCTTTCTAAAAATAAGATTAAAAGATTGTTATGTTCTCTCAGAAGAAGAAGGATGGACTGTGCTTGGACCCCAAATTTGATCTCGTTGGCAAGACTGATGATGCCACACATGCACCAAAAGGATATGAAAAGATTTATTACTTATATGACTAGGATTTCATAGAAGAACAAGGCTAGCCTCTAAAACTGTCTGAAAATGGCTTGACAGAGCAGGAAAAAAAGATTGGCTTGGAGTTTTGATGGTGTTTAGGGAGTGAGGATGCAGTCAGGGTTCCCGCACAGGCATGGAATTGTGTGAATTTAAACTTCTGCGGTCACTAAAAGGGGGAAAGTTCAAGATTTCTTATCTGCTTGCTAAGATGTTCAGCAAAAGGGAAAGACAGAGGCATGAAGCTTCAAAGACGACAGCACTCCAACTTCAAAAATGGAATCAGACTGTTAGCCACTCCTGATGTTTGATTGAAGATTAGTATGTACCGAGTTTTATTTAATTGAGTAGAAACTCGTTTAAGTAGGTCATTATTGTGCTTTTAAAGCATATGGCCAGAGGCTAGTAAGAGAGGTGAAAGTTCTGTTCAAGAGCCCAGCAATGTGGATTTTGGAAAGTGAAGTAAGTCACTATTGATAATAGGTAGAATGCCAAATGGTGTAAAAAGTGTTTTGATGAGGTCTTATTTCATGCCTTAATATGTACAGAGATATATGTAGCTTTAATGTATATTTTGAAGATGTCTAAGGCAACAAATTCCTAGAATTCTTCACCTCAGAGTGGGCAACCTTGGACAAGGAATTGTCCTGATGCTACCGGCCAGACCAGGCAGCTAGATTATTGACAAATTAACCAAGAGTTAGTAAAAATGTGCAGTTGAAGCTGCCTATTGGCCAGAAGGTCCGTACTAAGATGACTACCTAAAATTTGGTCAGTTGTGCTAACCTTTGTGCTTCTCCTTTATCAGGGTCGTTCTGGATGAGATAGCTAAAGCAACAGCTCTCCAGTGAGCCTGGTGGTGATATCGTCATTAGAGTGTTGAAATTCTTATCTCTGCTCATCCAGTTTATCCCAAAGGACTATCCAGGTATACAAGGGGCTAAGGAGTGGTGGCTTCTTCTGACCATATGGGGACCTTAATAGGTTGGGCCATAGTATTACAGTTGTAGTTGTCTACTGTAAGTCATTATTCTTTCCAAGTTAAATTTCTAAACCAGTCAGTTAAATGGAGAATTAGTGAGTATTATCACTTACCCTTTCCTTAATAGGTCTTGTATTGGTTTCATTGGTTTCAAATACTATTTTTATTTTATTTTGAATTGTATTAACTATTTTTAATGGAAACCAATGGGGTAAGTAGAGTCTGATTTGTCTAGTCAGTTTATAAGTTGCCAAACACTGAATTTGATTTCAATTTATTACTCATTTCATCACAGTGTCCACATCTACTAGGCAGTATTTTAGGGCTATTGATGTGATGATCATGGGAATTTAGGCAAGACCATGGTTCCAGTGGTTATGGTGAGGCATAATTGTTTGTCCTTTATTTTGTATTTAGGAACTCCTCAAGATTATAGGTAGCACCTAGTTTAAATGTAATGCAATCTCAGTATAGCTGTAATTTGTGCCCCAATAGTGATTACACCATGAAGTTTTTCCAGTGGGTGTATTTTAGCAGATTTAACATCTTAATTCAGCAACTATTTTGTTGATGTACACAATTCAATCATTGCCCTTTCATTTTTTGTTGTAGAAATTATGTTAGCAAATTTTGAATTTCTGATTCAATCCATTTGTGGATCTCTGTTTCAGGTTTTTTGTTTGTTTTGTTTTTTTAAATTTCTTCCTTTGTTTATGCTGGTTTCTGTTTTTATTTCCTCTCTATCCCCTTCTCTGTCTTCTTTTTTATTTTACTTTGGTGGTTTCTGGATGAACTTTGAGGAGATTCCTTTTCTCCTGCTATTATTTATAAATCCCTTCTTGCGGAGAGTCTCAAATCAATATCATCAGGTTTAAGTGTTTCCTCCAAGGAAATATTTAACCCTTTGATTGTGTCCCAGAGTTCCCATAGATGTCTCTCCCTAAAACACTGAGGACAAGGATGTTTTCTGAAATGAGAGGTATGGGCATCAGTAGCAGCAAAGGCAGTTTGTAAAATCCTAATGAGACATCCGCCTTTAGCAGCACAGGCTTTGGTAATTCAAATCTTCGCATGATTGCTCCTCAAACAGTGCTCTCTCCTTCCATAGGAACAACTATAGAGTGGGTCTGCATATTGGACGGAGCAGTCTGAAACAGGGGCCAAGGCCTGGTGAAACACATAGGAAGGGTCTTTCCTCTGAGTCTAGTGTCAGTCTCCACTTATGTTGAAATCAAGACACATGGTTCAATCTAAGACACACAGATATGTCTGGGGATAGACACATGATCCAGAGCCACAATAAGGAGAACCCAACCCTGTACTCCTTTCCCTAAATGTGAATTATTAAAAATTCCAACTTCAGCCAGTTAAATTTCAGAGCAGAGGCTTGGTGGAACTCAGCAAACGCAGGACACGCGGCACAAATCCCAATGCTTGATCATCAGCAGACAGCAGAGCCAGTCAGCGGCCAAGGAGGAAAGAAAGGCCACGGTGGTGACTTGACTGCTGTTGTCTGGATAATCCTGCTCACAATGCCAGCCACTGTGGCCGCTGTTAAGATAGAACATGGGCCTCCACTCACAATTTGGTTCAGCTGTCAAAACTAATGGATCCTTCCCTAATCTCACCCACTCCCTGCAACAAACACACATGCACCAAGAAAACAGAAAAAAAGTTGATTACTTATATAATGAAGACCTATAGATACAGCAGGGCTGTCCTCCCACTTGGTCCAAAATGATTTGAGAAAGTAGAGAAAAGTGTCTGGCTTGGGATGTTTATGGTGTTTAGGGTGCCAGAACAAGGTTGAAAGCTCCCATGTCAGTAGAGATTTTTGTGGCTTACATTCCCATTGGCACCAGAGGAGAGAGCACCTAGGTTTTCTTGTCAATTTTGCCAGATGTGAGAGAGAGGGGGAAGAGAGAGGAGTGAAAATTAAATACTGCTGACAATCAAATGCCAAAGACTAGATCAGAATTTGTATTACCAAGATAAAGGTATTCCCTCATTTTAAGAGTCTAGAGTACAGTGGTCCATACTGACCTGTAAGCACCATCATGGTGAGCTCACAGAACCAGGGAACAAAATAAGGTGTCTAAAAGTGTTGACTGGACCTTGTCAATTTGGATACTGCTGCTAAATGACCAGCAAAGTCTTTATGGTAGAGCTTTTGTGAAGGTGATGGCAACTTCTCTATCATGTGTGCTTGTTTTCAATGTGATTTCTTTGCCTCCTTGCTTCATATACATACAGAGTCTATTTCCTTTTATCCTTGAACCTGTGTTGGCTCACTCATGACCCCTAGAAGGTAGAAGAAGTGACCACATGTTACTGCCAAGACTAGATATTTTCCCTCGCTAGAACTCAAAACTGTCATGCTGGACAGAAGTCTAGTCTAGTCTATTGTAGGGTAAGAGGGCCTGTGAAGGAAAATAAGGACACTCAAGGTGACAGCTGGCACTAACTGCCTGACATGTGAGTGAGGCTTCTAGCCAAGATCCAGCCATCAGATTGCAGCCACATGAGTGATTCTGAAAAAAACCAGATGAAGAGATTCCCAGATGGACAACTAACTCACAGAGGTATAAGAAATAATAAATCATGTCTGCTGTAAGCCACTAAATTTAGATGGGCTGTGATGCAGAACAATAGCTAACTAATGCATTCTTTAAAATAAATTGTAAGGAAGGAAAGGCACAGAAGGCTTATTTGTGAATGAGGGGTGGGTGGCTAAAGCCTGAGATTCCAGGGCCTGGAGGTGGGAGATAAAGCAAGAGGAGAGATATGGCAGCTGGAATGGGGAGTAGTGTTTTGAAAATACCTTCATTTTCCTAAGAAATCTCCAGCAATATTTTGCAGTATTTTTTAACATTTCTGAAATCAAATCTAATTCTTGGATGTGAAAACATGCTGGAGTAGGTGCCAAACTGAGTGGAATTCAGATTGGGGAGTGACAGTTAAGAGCTGGATCCCAAGAAGATGCATAGGATAATCTCATTAGTGTGAAAAATAATAAAATCTGTGCCAGCAGATGTATAGAAAAGAAAAATGAAGAGAGCAATGTACATTGTACCTTGAGAATGGATCTCTTTGTAGGATGACAAGAGGGTGGAATTGTGAGGAAATGAACATCTGTATCTATCGATCTGTTTGTATTTCTGCAGAGTCTGGATTGTGTAAGTTCAAGATGAATGAAGTTTCTAGTCAGAAAAAGAAAACAGCAGAGATGGCACATGGTAAATATTAGACACATCGTTTTGGTTGTACAGGGAGGGAATGCCAGCATCCTTAAGAAATTCAGGGAGACTCCTCTGGGCTGGAGTGTTGAGAGAGCTGGTATGTAGTCTGTTAAGTAAAATGTCCTGAACATTGTATCTGGCACAGGGATTATGTCATTGGATTTAATCCTTGAGGCAAATCTATGCAGCAGGTATTATCATCTCCCTGGTATGGATAAGAAACATGACATTGGGAGGATGAACTACTTGTCGAAGTGTCAGAACTGGGATTTGAACCTGATGTTGATTCTTCCCAGAGCCTGACATTAAATAGCTTCACTCTATGCTTCCTCATGAAATTTATGAATATTTCATGGATGAAGTCAGATATATTATAAAGGAACAATTAATGGTGGTAGATTAATTAGAGTTGCAAAGATCCATGCTAAAAAGAGCAAATTACATGCGCTCTAACCTTAATTTATCATGTTAATTTACAGAGTTGCTTATTCTAATTAAAACTTCTTGAATTAACATGACTTACTTCATCATTTTACATTTTCCCTTCTTTTTCTTCTTTCATTAAAGGCTAACTACTAAGGTAAGTTTGGGTGCATTATACTATATAATAATTAATGTGTTTTTAAGTTTCTGATACTTTTTTTTGCAAGAGTATGTTAAAAAGAATGCAACAAAATATTGTCAGATAATTTTCTTATGCATCATTTCAAGCCTGCATGCAATGCTTGCTCTTAACGTCTAGATGGCAGCAGAGGCACAATTATAAATATTTAGCACATTATTGACAATTTGCTCATGAAAAACAAAAAGTTTAAAAATTTTTGAAGTCTGATGAAGAAATTACGTAAGGTAAAAATTGACAAGTGATTTATTTGTGTATTAGAGTATGTTTGATAATCATTTTATATTATTTATGGTATACATCTTTAAACATAGTTTCAGTTACAAGGGACTGCACTTCAATATAAGTAAGTTTTGTGTGTGTGTGTGTGTGTGTGTTAGTGTTTGTCTCTTTATAACCCCACCTACTGTAGCCTGCAAGTTCCTTTGTCCATGGAATTCTCTAGGCAAGAATACTGGAGTGGGTTGCCATTTCCTTCTTCAGGGGATCTTCCCAACCCAGGGACTGAACCCAGGTCTCCAACATTGCAGGCAGATTCTTTACTGTCAGCCACTGGGTCGGGGGGCTCATAAATAAGTTAATGATACTTTAATATATAATACATTTACTGAACTAAATTTTTTTCACTTTTATCAATCTCTAGATTTGTGAACACCTTTAAACTCCTGTAAGAAAAACATAAATAGGGTGAGTTTGAGTGACAAAAAGGCTTTTGAGACCTTATGAATTAAGAAATGCTAACTTGAATTCTGCCCCCTTAGATTTCTCAGAGTAACCTGCAATTACATTTAGGATATTAAAAGCATCAACTCTAGCAGATGAATATCTTTAAAAGGTATTGTTAAGATAGTCCCTCACTAATTACTCATTGATTGTGCCATCTATTTAAGGCACTGTCAGATTGAATATAAAGGAACAGGTAAAATGAGACAGCATATTATCATAAAGTACATATTCCAACCAGGTAATGTTGACTTTTTGATTTGGTCTTGCTAAGAATAGACTGTTCCCTTCACATCCACTCTACTGCTGCCTGCGTGTCTGGCAGGTGTGGTAGGCAGGCTTAGAATGAGATGATGATGGCTAACAAGGGAGAGATGTATGAAGGTGTGGGCAAGACATGGACAGTACCTCAAGTAGGGGAGCAACAGCCAGGAGTGTTACCAGCTTGACTTGGAGGGGCCAGTGGAGTGAGCTTTGGGACCCTGAGCCAGAGGCTGACACTGTGATTGAGGGCTGCTGGATAGCAGCTGAAGTTCTTAAGGAGGGCTGACACCTGCAGGCATCTAGTCAGAAGCCAGGAGAGTAATGGCCATATCTTACTTTCCTCCCGGCTGCAGACCCTCTGCTAAGGCTTCCCTTTCATGGAAGCCAGCTTGAAGCTATTGCTAGGGGAGACCATTGATCAGAGTTCATAAGTATCAGCTTCTATAGACCAGGAGGAGGGGAAGTTGGACTAGAAAGGGTAAATAGAGAATATCCTGTATAACCACTGCGTTAGTCTAGTAGGCCTGCCAAAACAGAAGACCTCAGACCAAGTTATTCATCACAACAGAAACTCTTGTCTCACAGCTCTAGAGGCTGGAAGTCCAAAATCAAGGAGTCATCAGGTTTCGTTCCTAATGAAGCCTCTCTTCTTGGCTTGTGATAGCTGCCCTTGTGGCTGTGTCTGCCTGTTGGTCATCTCTCTGTGTCCTAATTACCTCTTTATTGGATTGGAGCCCACTCTAAAGACATCATTTAACTTAATTCTTTAAAGACCTTATATTCAACACAGTCACATTCTATGGTGCTAGGGATTAGGACTTCAACACAGAATTTGGTGAGGCACAATTCACTCCATAACAACCACCAACTACGTGATGACATGAAAACAAAGGAATATTTGTGGTAGTTGTGGTGTTGAGAAGACTATAATGGTAAAGTAATAAAAACTGAGAAACAAAGATTATAAAAGTTGTGACTTAACCATCTTAATTTTCAGTCTTTGAATTTTACTTTAAAATGTTTATAATTTATTTATTATTACTAAATATCTATTACATAAGCATTATATCAAAATGTTAAAACACAGAAGTGTGATTAACACAAATACTATTAAATCACATAGAGAAAACTGCTGAATTCTTTGATTTCAATAAATCAGTATCTGTTCAAATGTCCTTCTAAATACAAATAGTTCCAGGTGGCATCAGAAGGCTCCATACACTGATTTAAAATGTTTTCTTCTGACTACGTTCTGCTCAGAATATACCCAACAAAACTGTATCCTGGGCCAGGGCTTGAATTTCCATCAATATTGGGGTCTTCATATTCTCTCCACTGTCCCTTCTTTGAAACCCATTATGGAAATATTTGACAAATAGAGTTTATACTTAGTAAAATGGTACAGTTTAATGTGTTATCTCATTTGCATTTCAACAGGGGACAGCGCCTTAAAGGAGACTATCCCAAACTCTGATTTCAAAATATCAATATTCTAAGAGACATATGCTGTGCTGTGCTGTTCTTAGTCACTCAGTTGTGTCTGACTTTTTGCAACCCCAGGGAAGGTAACCCACCAGGCTCCTCTGTCCAGGGAAGAATACTGGAGGGGGTTGCCATGCCCTCCTCCAGAGGATCTTCCCAACCCTGGGATCAAACCCAGGTCTCCCGCATTGCAGGTGGATTCTTTATTATCTGAGCCACCAGGGAAGACCAAGGAATACTGGAGTGGGTAGCTTATCCCTTCTCCAGGGGAATTTCTCCAGGGGAACTTCTCCACCTAGGAATCTAACTGAGGTCTCCTGCATTGCAGGTGTATTCTTTAGCAGCTGAGCTACCATGGAAGCCTGACATTATATGCCCTTTTAAAAAAAGGAAAAAAGCATTCTATGTGAATAAGATACAGTTAAAAAATAATGAAGTATAGGGAATTAAACAAAATGCATATTTTTAGAGTTTCTCAAAGCATGATTTTTATATTTATGGTTCTGATAATACAGAAACTTTCATAACCTTGACTTAAAGTAAACGATCAAATAAAATCAAACACATCAGCCATAAGTAGGCAAGCGGTGGAGGAAATGGGTTTTTCCTGGCTGTCATATTGTACTAGAACCTTCTGTCAAGTTCTTGTAATCCCAGGCAAGCACTATGGTTGGTAAACACGAGCCCAGCCAGGTGAGCAAGGCCCCTTTATGCTGTGCTGAAGAAGGCAGGGAAAGAGTATACTTGACATCAGGGAACACCTGCCTTCTAAGAATTCAACAAGAACAACAACAAAACATCTTACAAAAGAGCAACTTCTGACTTAGATGACAATTAAAAAGGATCTTTGTTGAATTCAGGAATGTGACTTGATAATAAAACCCATTCTTTCTGGAAATGCACTGAAAATCTCACTGATTGGAACATTTCTCGGATCTCTTTCTGTCACCCGGCAACCTGGCAGACACTGAGAACACTCTAGCGCACTTAATAGTGTCAATTCTGTGTAGCAAATTCAAATTTCAGTAATAAAATCACATAATAATAAATGCAGATGACACTAAAAAGTCAATTGTGAAATAATGGCCTCAGTTTTCTCATTAATTTAACTATCTCAGTCTGATCTTTCTGGACAATAATATGACAATAATATTACTGCCATGTTAAAGGAAGGATGTGGAAGAAAGAGAAGGTGGTATAAGTTCTCTGGTTCTAGTGAGAGTTGTAGTTTCTAATAGCTACACACACACATGCACAAACACATACAAACACCCATTCACAGTAACATACTCACACAAACTCACACACTAAGCCACACATATAACAACCTCTGAATTCACATGCATATCTCATGGATCTCAGTCGCTCAGCTGTGTCTGACTTTTGCAGCTCCATGGATTGCAGCAGGCCAGGCCTCCCTGTCCTTCACCATCTCCTGAGGTTTGCTCAAACTCATATCCATTGAGTCCATGTGATAGCTTATGGTGAACAATGTCTGATTCATGATATCCGAAGAAGAAGATTTAGCTTCAAAACCAGAGACCAGGCTTGGCCACTCAGGGCTCTTGTGTGGCAGAAATTTTACTACAGTGAAAAGAGACAGAGAAACCTCCTGACACAGACATCAGAGAGGGGCAGAGAGTGCCCCACTCGCTAGTCTTAGGAAGGGAGCTATACACTTTTTAAATTGTTTCTTACAATAAATTAAAAGAATGTCTCAAGGTTGTAAAGATCTTACTAGACCCACTCCCACAATCTACATTTTAAGATGACAAGATTAGAACTAACAATAGAAAGGTCTTACCAGACCCACTCCCATAATATACATTTTAAGATGACATGATTAGTCAGAAGGTTTTCAAGGAGAAACTGTCCTCCAGCAGGATACATTGTTGCTATATAATCCTTAGTATAGAGTTTAAGCTGAGTTGTTTTGTTGTGTAATCATCAGGTCCAGGCTTAAAGAAAAAAAAAAAAGTTTTATGTGACTAAGACTAAGGAATGTAGAAGAAAAAACATTTGTCCTTGTCTCCTCCTTGAGAACTCCTGACCCCTATGTCCTCTTCAAGAGACCCAGACCCCTCTCTGCTCCTTGGGGACCCCGACTTCTTATCAACCTGCCTAGAAATTGACTCTCTCACTCTTATGGAGTCCGAACTCACAGAGCATACCTAGGAGGACACTCAGTACAGCGGAGAACAGTTTATTACGCCAGCAGGTCCAAGGGGTGTCGGTTGCCAACAAGGCCCCTGATGACTATAGAAGACACAGCTTTATATCCCCCGCTACATGAGTGCTTACATGTCAGCTACGTTACTCAGTTTTTCAGCTACGTTACCCAGTTCTACAATATACAAGTGCAGAAAGAATTAGAATTGTAAGGGGCTATATGTCAAAGGGATATCGCTGTCATTCATCTAACAAGAGCAAACTGACCTCAAATTCCAATCTGTTAGTTATCAGTGAGGAGGTGGTCTCCAAGGAGACCTAGTTTTTCTTTAACTGTGGTTCCCTCATTCCTGACCAAAGTTCAGGCCCAGCTCACATCCTGCCTTAAGAGGACTCACAGGTTTTAACATGGAGTTTCTCTTGTTCCCCTCTCCAGCAGCCCCAGCATGGATGTGATGCCATCCACGATGTCCTCTGTCTTTCCCTTCTCCAGGATCACAGCCTAGTTACAGTCAATTTCCCTTCAAAGTTTTTGCCTAGAGCTGCATGCACACTTATTTCCAAGCAGAGGAACATTCTGGATCTTCTTGTAGCTTCTCCAGGGACAGATATGACAGGCCACAAAGAGGTCTAGTCTATACTCCTTTGGTGTCTTTGAGGTAATCTCCATGGACGAATCCACTAGTCCATGGCATCAGTGTTAACAATGGATAAGTCAGAAATATTTACTCCTGGAGCTTTACCAAACCACCTGTTCCCTTTGGTGCAGAAGTGACATTTAAACATCTGAGAAAACTGCTTAGTAATTTTGTTATGATGTATTTGAGAGAAATATTTAATAGTCACAATACATTATATTTTTATCTTATGAGAAAGAAAAATATGAACACACTATGAGCATTTAGGATCATTAGGCCTGTAAATGGGAATTTGACCAAACATTTCCTGCAATGAATTCATTGTTATAACATTTTATAAATTAGATATATATGTAATTTAATGATATAATCTTCAGCAAATACTTATTCTCTATAATTATTACATCTAGAGATATTATCTAGATACAACTAAAAGGACCACCAACATACACATCTATGGCCCCACATTTTGATACAGAAATGAAAATGCAAAAAAGCTTAAAATTCATGTTAATAATGTTTATGCTCCAAGCAAACATGAGACATAATCCAGTGTGTAGGAAAGGCTTCGGTTTCCTCCACGGGTCTTTCCTCAGAGGAGCTACAGGAGGAGACAGCTCCACTGGGGTTCTGACATGATGATTAGGTACTTCTGCACATGAAGAGACACGTGGCCACATTTTACAGGTCAAATACAGGTGTGCCAAGATACAAAAAAGGAAACGAATGTACTTAAACTGTACAAGAAAGAAAAACTATATACACATTAGGTGTGGATTTCACTATTTCTATGCGTGCATGTCTATTAAAGATATACTATACACAGTCCAGCTTTAACTTTTAAACAATATGTCTGTGATTCCTATTTTCTCTCCATACACAATACTGTTCTGTTGAGAAAATTACGGACCCCTCAAGAAGAGAAATACTATGCATTTTCTTTTTATAGCAGATGTTTTTCAACATATACTCTCTGCTGTATGTCTGCGTGCTAAGTCACTTCAGTCCTGCCCGACTCTTTGCAACCCTCTGGACTGTGACCCACCAGCCTCCTCCGTTCAAGGGATTCTCCAGGCAAGGATACTGGAAATGGGTTGCCATGCCCTCCTCCAGGAAAATCTCCCCAATGCAGGGATGGAACCTGCATCTCTTTACATCTCCTGTCTTGGCAGGCGAGTTCTTTACCACTAGCACCACCTGGGAATCCTTCTGTGTGTCTAGTATCTCCTAATCTACAAACCATTTGTTTCTTAGAGACTTCCATCCATCAGACTACAGCTAGTGTCAGATTATTCCTACAGAGAAAGCAGCTTATGTGCATAATTTAAATAAGCCATTCCATTCTACACCAGGTGGGCAGTGCAATGTTGTGATACTGTTTTCACAGACGTTACTCGTGTAAGCACTGAATATTGTGGCGTGCTGAACACAAATGGTCCTGATTGAGCCCTGGACTCCTAAAGAGCTTTTTCATGCCATGTATAGGCAATGCAGATTAGAACTACTTGATGCCTGTTGTAGCTTTGGGAGGGTTGATAAGAATCTATTATTAATCTCATTACCTAGCATCAAAGAGTTCTAGACTACTGGAGTTGACTAATTAATATACTGCTGAGAAAGTAATTGCAATGTAGCAAGCACAACTGCAGGGTAATATTCATCTTTCATGCTCACAAGGAGAATCTGCAAAAAAATCTTTTTATCTACAAGAAGATTTATTATGTTTTTATATTCTGGATGGATCTATAAAAGGCAGTATGTTTTAAACAATGGTGGATGCCTGTGCTCTCTAAAGTTAGGGAGTCAAAATATTAGAACTTGAAAAGAATCAGATATCATGTATTTTGAATTTGTCAGTAATTTTTTAATATCTTGTCCTTTAAATGGAAGCATTTGAAGGGGGAGAAGAGAGGACCAAATAGTCTGGGCTGCCTGCCCCATCCACCCCAATAACCCCTCTCCTACTGCAGTATTTCAGCATTGATTTGCTTTATGTATCAGGATTCCACTTGAGCAGATGTTCAGATAACACTTTTGCTGCTAAAGAAATCTGACAGCCTTTGGCATCTTGGGTAAAAGCAGTGACTCAGGGGAGACATTGTATTTGTTCAGTTGCTAAGTCACGTTCAACTCTGTGACCCCAAGTACTGCAGCACGCCAGCCCTCCCTGTTCCTCACTATCTCCCTAGTTTATCTAACCTAGTTCATGTCCACTGAATCAGTATGTTCTCCAAATGTCTCATCATGCCTGCGTGCAAACTATCACTTTCAAGCCATCAGATAACCCCTTTCTCCATAATTTCCTCAACTGAAAAACTGCAATAATAAAAGTGGCCCTTCCCCAGGGCTTTCAAGGTGATTCAGTCTGTTACTATGCATAAACTGCTAAGAATATTGTCACATGATAAATGCTGTATGTTAAGTCTCATCTAGTCATTACATACACAAACAGAGCTTATACATTTGGAATTGCAGAGCTGGACAAGCATTTACAGATCACTTACTGAGATCTAAGAACAGTGTTTCTATTCAGAAGGCTAAGTAGTAGCTGAGACAATGTCAGAACCTACATCCTCCATATATTTCACAATAATGCTTGTTAATAAAAGTACTTCTAGTTACCAAGAAGAGGTTAAACATATTTAGTCTAGGTGTGGGATGCTGGTAGTCCCTGTTTGAAAAGTTCTACTTCAAATTTTTAAGTTTGAAAGTTTTCCTTCTTTAAAAGCTTTCACCTTTTTCTAGAAATGCATTTCTAGATGGAATGTATATAGACTTCATGATGGCGTGTTACTCTACCACAAGCTAGTCGGTAGGATCACACATCCTTTCCAGTTTCAATCTGACCCATGCTCTTACCTTTGAAGTGGGGTTTTATGTGAGTAACGTATGGATTAGCAAAGCACAATATCTGGAACAGGTCAGGTGTCCAATGTGTATTTCTGAATAAACAAATGACAGAAGACTGAAGCTCTTCTTTCTGTTGATCTCATTTATAGGAATAGTGCATGAGGCAGGTGCCCATGGCTGGATAGGTGGTGAGCCTGGAACAGAGACACCATTGCAAGGATCCGGGTGGGCTCTGGAATCATCCTTGTCCAACTGCAGCAGAGGTAGGTCCAGGCCGAGGGAGGGATTGTTTCTTTTTGCCCTGCATAAAGATGCCACTGCCACTAGGCATCCATGGAATTGTTTCTGCAGAGAGGAGGCTCAGTTTGCCCTTTCCTACAAAGGTGTCTTTTAGGCAAGTGGTTCCCAATATAGTCTCCAGTAAGAGACACTCACTGGAAGGGCTGATGCTGAAGCTCCAATACTTTGGCCACCTGATACAAAGGACTGACTCATTAGAACAGACCCTGATGCTGGGAAAGACTGAAGGAAGGAGGAGAAGAGGGTGACAGAGGATGAGATGGTTGGATGGCATCACGGACTCAACGGACAGGAGTCTAAGCAAACTCCGAGAGATACTGAAGGACAGGACAGCCTGGCTTGCCAACTTGGTGACTGAACAACAAGGAGACAGTCCAGAACCCTGTTGGAAAAGCCCAGGCAGCAGATCCAAACCGGGACTGATGGTCGTCAATCTGTACCTGCCACCTCAAAAGTGATTCAGGACGGTGGGCGCCCTCCAACATGGCGGCTCTTCCGTGTTGGGGGCCTGGAGGTGGGCGGACCCCAGGCGGCGGAAGGGACGCGAAATGCGCCTGCGCCTGCCGTGCAGCAGTGGGAAGCCCGGTCACAGCAGCGGGCATTAGGGGTTCAAGGGGTAGGCCTAATCGCAGCCTAGACTAAGCAGGGGGAAATGTCTTCCCTAAGGCAAAACTCAAGGTCATTCAACGGTCTTGGCTGACAAATATTCTCCAATAAAAAACACCTGGGAACCTCATGTAACTGAAGGAGCTCGGCACCTGACCGGAAGTAAGTCCGAAGTGGGGCTGGAGGGTATTTTGGCGCTAACCACTGAGTGATATACAGCGGGTTGGGTCTCTCACCCTGGAGGCTGTGCTGGCATTTCAAGCATGTACTTGGCTTCAAAGGCTCGGAGCACCAGGTTGACCAAAGGCCTGCCGTACCTGCCAAGACCGGCTCACGAGGTGCGTATCCGCGCATCCTGTGGCAAGCAGGGTCGGGGCCTGGAGAGGCCGGCTCAGAGGAGCAGCGGATTGAGGGTGCCAAACCCTAAGGAGCATAATCATCCTTAAGGCAGAGCAGGTGGGTGCTGTACTGCCTTGATGGAGAACACCTGGCCAGGTGTCCCAGAGACTGCTGAAAGTGGGAGCGAGCACTGGTTTCTGAAACCCAGGGCCCGATCCCTGCAGGAGGTTCAAATGAGGACTGAAGATTGTCAGTTAGCTATATGATGCCTTAGACTGAGTTTTGGGTGGGCTTCCCTCTACAATGGAAGCTCTGCAGGAGTTTGGGGCCAGAACCTAGCTCAGAATCTTGGAAGGCCTTGTGAAGCAGCGCTTTAGGCCCATGAGCGTGGAGCAGGTTTAGGGTAGCTGGAGGCCTGGAACAGATGTCGGAGAAGCCGGGTCACCGAAGCGGGGTCTTAGAGAATATTTCCCCTCCTGGCAAAACACAAGGTTACTCAGGTACATTTTCAGGCCTCGGCCTCGCAGGCTCGCCAGAGTTTGCCTAATCAAAGACTCCTGGGAACCCTGGTTCCAAGAGAGGCCAGGGCGCTGATCTCACAAGAAGTTCAAACGGAAACTGTCGGTCGTCAGTTTGCATCTGCAGCCTCAGAATGATTTTTAGGGTGCTGGGGCCCTTCACCTGGCGGCTCTGCTGGTGTTCGGAGCCCGGACCCAGCTCCGCAGGCCTGGAAGACCTCGGTGCCGGAGGACTGCTAACCAGGTAAGTCCTGCGGAAGCGCCGACCGGCAGGGCAAGTGTGGGGAGATGCTGTGTTCCAGGGGCAGGCTTTGGGGAACAAGACGCTTGTGTAACCCCGAGCTTATATTTGCCCACTGGGGTGTATTCCTCTTTAGGCAAAACGCAAGGGAACTTGACCTCTTTGTCAGGGCGAGGCCAGGCTTTGCAACTTCCCGGAAGGGCCTGGATGCCAAAGGCCTCGGGGCGAGGTGCGTACTGCGCGTGTGTCTGTGTTCCTTTCTTGGTACCCAGGAACTTGGAACAGAGTAAGCATCAGAAGCTGAGTCCCTGACGGGTTTTTACTAGAAAAGTCATAAGCAAAATCGCAAAGCCTAACCTCCCCTACGGGGAATGTTCCCCCGGAAGCAAAAACGCCGGGTTCCTCCACTGCCCCGGAAGGGCAGGCGTGGGTGTGCTGAGCATGCTGTTATCTGGGAGCCACTCAGGCAGAGAGTTCAAATGGGACTTATGGCTGCAAATTTGTATCTGCCCCTTCAGAGTAATTTTTGGGAAAAGGGCACCCTCCACCCTGCGGGCTGTAAAGTTATGCGCCGCGACCACAGGCCTGGATCAGGGCCATGTCCACCAAGGACCGCTGAAAGGGCCGTGTACTGCGCTGAGTGAGCTGTGCAGTTGCGAGCAGCTTAGGACCTGCAATGCTGCAAAGGCTGGGAGATGCTGGGTCACGGGAGCAGGACAAGGCATTTCCCTAATCACAGGACCTGGTTTTCCCAGGGGGACTATTCCCTCTGATGCCTTTTCAGGGTGGGGGCTGGCGTAACATGGTATTCCGTTAGATGCTACTGGTTGTTGAGGTCTGGGACCTGATCAGGCAGCCAGTCCAAGTTGGGATGACTGTGGGCAATTTGTTACTTCTGCTTCTGAGTGATTTTAAGGGTGTGCGCTCCCTTACCCCTTTATTATACCTTGATCTGTCCTCAGCCTGTTTGGTATATCATAATTTAATCAGCTTTAACTGCACCTTTACTGGCTGCCTGACCCATCCAGCTCACATCTCTATTCTATTCCCTTATCAAATAAGATACCTTGACTTGCACCTATACTGCCTCAGACAATCTCATCCTGACATTCTTTTTTCAAATTCTAGCCCTGTTTCATTCTGCTTTTCTATTTAAATTCATAATCCCTTCAACCTTTTTGGCTTCCATTCCCAAATGCAGATCTCTAAGAAACACTGTCACCTGCTTCTTCTCAATTGCACCTCTGTATCTCCACCTGACCCTCCAGCTATCATTAGAATCTCTAGAAATGAATGCAGCCTTCCAGTCTGTGCAATCCCATAGCAAGCCAAATTCTGATTCTAATATCTGGCTCATATCTATACAGTTTTATTTGTACTGTAGGGACAATAATTTTTGACATACCATTTTACTCACTGAAATCTTAAAAAAAAAACACAAGCACATACAATAATGTTTTTCCATAACATCATTTTTTAACAGAGGTTTCAATTACTTTAAAAAAAAACAATAATTTTGAGTCCAATTGGAAATTTAGCTACTGAGAAGGTGTCAACCATACCTCCTGTTTACAATCACTGTCTTTGCTTTGAGAGCTTAAGTAGGGCTCTAAATTTCTATACTGGGCAGAAAATATCTATCTGAAATATTCAATGTTTTTTTTGTTTTACTGTTCTGATACTGAATATGTACGTAAAATGTGGAACTGTAAAAGAAATAAGCTATATGTATATTGTGTTTATATGTTATATGAATTTTTTTTATCAGATAACTGTGATGAGCATGAATTTTTAGTCTTTTACAGTGTCAGGAAGCCTTGAAAGGACAAAATCAGTTTTCTTAAAGAAATATTTATTTTCCTTCTTTTTACTCCTATAACACAGATATTCAGCATTCACTATTAACTTTTGGTTAGCAGCATTTTCTTCACAAAAGAATCATAATTAAAGAAAACCATTTAAAAAACTTCACAAGCTCTTAAAGGTTCTGAGCAATTAGGCTAGGTAATTAGAAACATGATAAAAGAGAAGCTTGGGAAAAGGATTTAAACCCCTATTGAACATTGGTATCAAAAATGATTAAGGAATAGAGAAAATTAAAAGCACAGTTTATATCTGGTGGGCAAAGGATAAAGCCAATTATTCTGAAACATGCTTATTTACCTAGATTTAGTTATTCATAATATGTAGGGAGATCAGATGTGCTGGAAGAAAAAGAAAACCAATTGTTCCTTTTCATCTTGCAGGCAGTGAAACATGCCTGCACAGGGAAAGGATTTTCTGCCTTGCAATATTTTTGCTTTTTAGTTCATCAAACTATAAATTAAAGAGAAAATCAGTGTGTTTCTGAATTTAACCAGGTCAAATTATCTGCTCTTCAAATCGGAAGATAAGTTTGAAGAAAAGGGCAGTAGCTCTACATGCAGAGACTTTTCTGGAGCAGACAGTACTGGCATTGCCAAAGAAAGCCATCCACATTTCCTCAAATGAACAGAATGCTTCAGTGGTGCCTTATTTAGTGACTTGGCATAGTGGATGTTCACAAACTTGAGATGAGCAGGAAAAGGAAAAGAAAAAAAAAAATCTGGAAAGATTTGTAAACAGAAAGATCACCTTGGAAGCCCTATCTGTAACCTAACAGGAAGAAAACAAAAACAAATACTCCTTGTTACTAAGAGGAGGGAAATACTTTTCTGTTTAAGTTTTTCCCCTAAGAATCTGAAAGACAGTAAAATCCAGTATGTCAAAAACAGTTCATGTTGTACTTTTTTTTTTTTTAGCACTTTCGAATTTCCTAGCTATTAATATAATTCTCCCTTTAAAAATGTGATAATATTGATATACTTTTTTTTAGCCATTTTTAAGGGTAAACTCAGCTGCATTAAGTATATTCACATGGTTTTGCAACCATGACCACCATCCATCTCCAAAATTTCCCCATCTTCCCCAATTAGAAACTCTGTGTCCATTAAACATAACTTCCCATTCCTCCCCACCCCACTCCCCCAATTCTGCCTTCTGTCTCTATGATTTGAATTATTTTAAGAGCATCATAAAAAGTTCTTTAATAACTGGTTTATTTTATTTTGCATGTTCTCAAGTTTCATCCATTTATATATGTGTGTGTGTGTGTGTGTGTATACTACACACTACATTTTCTTTATTCATTTATCTGTCAGTGGACACTTGGGTTACTTCTAGCTTCTGGCTGTTGTGAATAAAGCTTCTATAAACGTGTGTGCACATATCTGTTTGAGTCCCAGAACTGAGATTACTTGATGGTTTGATAATCTATGTTCACTTTTTTTTTTTTTTTTTTGAAAAGGCAGCATCCTGTTTTCCATAGTTACTGCACCATTTTGCATTTCCCTCAGAGTGTACAGGGTTCCAATTTCTCTGCATCTTCACCAACACTTGCTTTTTATGTTTCATTTGGTTTTAACAGCAGTCATCCTGGTGGGTATGAAGTGATATCTTATTGTGGTTATATTTCTCCTTTTTAGTAGGATTTACACTCAATAGCAACAATCTAGAAAGAATAGACTAAAACCAAGGTTATGATTCATTCTCTACCATTTCTCACCCTAAGTTTTATGTTTGCATATATTTATTTCTAGAGTTAGAATTCAGGAGATCTATATAGTCATAAACAGAGATGGAGATCCCACTTCATAGTGAGCAAAACAGGCCTTGTTATTGGGGATTAAACATAGCTGACATGTGTAGCTCTGAACTGCGAAGGTATTATGCTATGATCTATCATGGGCATTGTGGAAATTCATTTTGAAAAATACGTAAATTTCTAACATAGTATTCTTTCTCAATAGGGGGCCTTTTAAATAAAATATCATAATTTTGACAATTAATTATGAATCAGAAATATGTAGATTAACATGACTCTGGACATCAGGAAAGCATGTGGTGTGTTTTATCTGAAAGGAGTCCTACATGAGTCCGTCTGTTTCATGAGCAAATTAGTCAAAAGATGAATGACTTAATTTTTCTCCTTTCCTGCCTCAGGCTTATTTTAAATATCTCAGGTGGTCTAATGTAATTGGACAATAAAATGACATTTAATAGAATTTTATTTGCCTGGTCACCACTCTTAGTATAACTGACACATGATTTAAAAGTACAGAGTAAGATTTTTTTCCCCAACTGCGTCAAAGATCACATTTACATTTTTTGTTTCCTCACTAAGTCCAGAGTCCTAAATTGATAAATTCATCAATGTTGATTACTTAACAAGTAATCAGATGATTTTTCTGATTTTGTTTGTATTTTGAATATTTGGAATAATCAATTTTAAAAATGTATTTTCAAATATTTTACACCAATACCTTATTTTAGCAATTTAATTTCACTATTTTTACTCCCTGAAGTCACATAATTTTAGAATATATGGACTAGGATGAAACAAAGAATTTAATCAGATCAACCTTTGTAGTAATTCTGAAGATGATAAAATTGATCCCTAGAAAAAGAGAACTTTCTTAGGAGGCTCTCTGTTTAATCCATGCAGGCTTGAATTAAATCTGTTGGTGAGGAGGTAGTAATTAGTCAGTTATTGGCTTTACATCAACAGCATCACCAGAGTCCCAATGCAAGAAAGACTACATGAAGTAGTTTGTTTAATTGCTAAGTCGTGTCCGATTCTTTTGTGACCCCCGTGGACTACAGCCCGCCTGGCTCCTCTTCCCATGGGATTTCCCAGGCAAGAATACCAGAGTGGGTTATCATTTCCTATTCCAGATCTTTCTCAAAAGTATTGGAATTCTTGTCATTCTTAATTGGTGTACAAAGAACACGTAATTTTATGTGTTTGTTGTCACTCTGGAAGAAAAGGAAGGTGGTACCAGTAACCTAAAACAAAACAGAAAAAACACCATTGTTTACAAGAATGTGATTTCAGAAATTGGAAAAGGAAATGGGAAACCCCTCCAGTATTCTTGCCTGGAAATTTCATGGACAGAGGAGCCTGGCAGGTTACAGTCCATTAGGTGGCAAAGAGTTGGCCACAACTGAGAGACAGAGCGCACAGATTCAGAGATAATGCGCACTTTGCAGACTCTTCTGTCCCTGAACTTTGCTGGTTCATTTCCACAAACCTTTCTATAGACCTCCTAGCACAGGGACATATTCTTGAAACATATGGACACAGATGGCCCTGAATGTGCTGCCTCACAACAGGATGGATGCCTGACCTCAGCGGCAGGCTTTCCATATGCTTCCTCTGAAGGATGCCCACTTCCTGGTCTCTTAGCACCTCGGGTGGTTCAGATGCTCTGAAATTAGTAGGCTGGGCTGGTCTCCTTCCTCCCTGATGGTAGCAGTGCTTCATGGGACTGAGCTTAGATACTTCGTTAGATCACACATCTAATTCACAAACTCTGAGGCCCACCAGTCAACATCCAAGTACATTGCTCTGGGGAAACACAATTGTAAAATACCAGAAACAATGTTTGTTCTATTTATTTATTTTAAAACTTGATGATTCCAAGCCCAGTGTAAGAGATAAGTACTAGCATTCTGCAAAGAAAGCAGTGTGGCTCCTGTCATGCATACTTATGAAGCGTGACAAGCCCAAGTATTCAAAGAAACCAAATCCATA
Source organism: Cervus elaphus (assembly GCF_910594005.1). Classification (NCBI taxonomy): domain Eukaryota; kingdom Metazoa; phylum Chordata; class Mammalia; order Artiodactyla; family Cervidae; genus Cervus; species Cervus elaphus. The sequence continues at coordinate 20,413,184 of NC_057828.1, read as the reverse complement.
GAGTTATGAACCCTAATTCTATGAAAATCACCTTAATATTCCATTCTGACCAAGACTCTGGAGCTCACTATCTTAATCTTCATTGTGGTGGTAATAATAACTGAGAATTCAGAAAAACCTAGGGGAAATAAATAATCCTCCAAAGGAAAACTATTTAAATTATCCAACTTAGTACAACATTTTAAAGTGAGAGAGACAACTACACCGTATTTTTTGTTTTCAATCTAATACCACATTTCTCCCAGACTTCAAGATAGCCATCTTGACTACTAATTCAGATCTTTACAAGTGCACCAAACACTGAACTACTTATGGAGTTTAATTTTATAAAGAATTTCATTAAGAATAATATCCAATATAGTGTGTTAGTTTTCTATTGCTGTGTGATTTTAGACAAATTGTTGCATGTCTCCTAAACTCAGTTTACTTATTTGTAAAATGGGCTAAGTATACTCATACATGAATTAGGATGTTATTAACTGTGTAGGGTAAGGGAGTCAGAGAAGGCAAGGTTTGGAAAAAGAACAAGACCGGCCCTTTGCAGGAACAGCTCACCTTTAATGAGGTGAGAAGGGGCAGCAGTCAGATTAGTGAGCTGCTGCACTAACCCAAGAAAAGAATAAGTATATATAGGTGTATATGTGGAAATTTACTGTCTTAAGGGGGTCCATTCTTCTCTGAGGTTGTTAGGATTAGTTATCTTTTTACCCTGGGGCAAAGAATTCTGGAGATCTGCCAGAGGCTGGGACCAGCTGGGAGCTGGGTGTAATCAACCTTAATATCCATTTTTTCCTTCTGGTGAGAGAGTTCTTTGTTTTGCATAGAATCCTGGGGAGGATCTGGAGGGGAGTTTTAACTCTAGGCTATTTTGAGCCATGTAACTTTCCTTCAAACTGCAAGTAAAGACCAATTTAGAGTAAAACAAAAAATAATATACAATAATTCAATGACATGTCGATGTTGAATATTTATTTTACTTCATACAAAAAAGTGCCCATAGTAGGATTTTTTGTAATAAATATGAACTATATCATCATTTCTCTCAGGGTAGAGATAATATTTTATTTTATACATAAATGCACACAGTATGGCTAAACTATGAGGGACTGGCTCTGGGTAGTAGGCACATTTGATTCTCATCAGGCCAAAGTGGAACCAGTATTTTTTAGGGGTTGGGAAGTGGAGGAGTATCTGCCACAAAGAAATATATTAAAAAAATATTCTTGTGTCAGGATTTTTAATGGACTCCTCTGCTTAAACATGCTAAAATCTTATTAATTTATACATTTATTCATAATGTATCGACCCCCGAATTCCATCCTCAGTGGGCCATGAAGATCCACATACATTAAGAACTCATGTTCTAAGTGTGTTCATTGAATCAAACTGGTAATTAATACAGATGAGTATTTGGGCCATGTTGTTTTAACTCCCTTTAGAGTTGCTTTTATCTGCCTTGAATTTTTTTTCTAGCATTACTTAAAAATGATAGGCATTGGAAGTAATACCTAGTCAAAACATTGTTGTATATATATTAAGGATTTTTTCCCTTCATTTACTTGAAGAACATTTATTGAGAACATTTATTAATTGAGAACATTTATTCCATGATAGGTACAGTTCAAAGCTCTAGTGATATAGTGGTGAAAAAATACAAAAATTCTGCTGTTACAAAGCATACTTTCCAGTTGTTGTGGGATAGAAATAATAAATGATAACAAAAATAAGTGGCAGATAATACAGGGTAATAAATCTTTTGGAGAGAGTAAATGAAGAATGAATGAAAATAAGGATCTTTGAAATTTTAGAGTAGTCAGCGAAAGTCTCCATGACAAGGTGACCTTTAATCAGAAATTTAAGGGGAGTGAAGGAGTACACCATCTGGACATTCGGTAAAGAGCATTTGAAGAAGAACAATCAGCGAGTGCAGATGTCATGAGGCACTGAAGTGCTTAGTGTGTTAAAGTGAAATTGTTAGTCACTCAGATGTGTCCGACTCTTTGTAACCCCATGGACTCCCCAAAACCCACTACACTCCTCTGTCCATGGGAATTCTCCAGGCAAGAATACTGGAGTGGGTAGCCATTCCCTTTCCAGGGGATCTTCCCAACCCAGGGATCGAACCCAGGTCTCCAGCGTTGCAGGAGGATTCTTTTATCATCTGAGCCACCAGGGAAGTGGTGGCTTCCTAGTGTGTTAAGTAAGTGTTAGTTGCTCAGTCGTGTCTGACTCTTTGTGACCCCATGGACTGTAGCCTGCCAGGCTTCTCTGTCCATGGATTTCTCCAGGCAAGAATACTGGAGTGGGTTGCCGTTTCCTTCTCCAGGGGATTTTCCTGACCCGGGGATTGAACCTGAGTCTTCTGCATTGCAGGCAGATTCTTTACCACCTGAGACACCAGGGAAGCCTGGCCGAAAGGTCAGAGTTACTGACAGAGTGTTGGAGGGAAGAAACTGGCTTGCTTTAACTAGAAATCAGGAGGAAAAAGTGTTTTAATTTCAGTATTACTACTCATTAACTATGAAATTTTAAGCAGGCCACTTAACACTCCTACATTTTAAGTTTCTGTTATCTACTTCCCTATAAATGTAGCCTCTTGATTCCTGGTGTAACATATAATAGAAGAGAGAAATAATTTGGTAGATTTAATCAGTTCATGAAATCAGTATGCTAGGCTAAGTTTCATCCCAAATCAGAGTTCAGAGAGAGTTTTTCAGGGAGAACCAGATTTTAAAAGCTTCAAAGCACTAATAATTTCTCAAATCATCTCTAAGCTATTTTTCACCTCAAATGCAAGAGATTCTCATTGCCAAACTGCCCTATCTCTATCCCCTCCTTCACTGACCAACTTTTAGAGAGTTTTATATGCTTGCTGTCTCTATGTCTGGCAAGCCTACCCACTCTAATGAGACTCTTCCTGTTAAGGTCATTGTTGACCTATTTGTGACTAGATCTTGTTTTACTTAATCTCTCAACAGCATTAAAACAAACTGAGACTTTCTTATTGCAGGTACTTTGCTATGAAGTGAATTGTGTCCCCTGCAAATTCCTGTGTTTAATGTCTAAATCCCTAATGTGAAACTGTTTGGAGATGGGGTCTTTGGAAGGTAATTAGGGGAAGATAATATCATGAGAGTAGGGCTCTCATAATGGGAATGGTGGCTTTGTAAGGAGACGAAGATAAACAGGGAACCACTTTCTCTCCACTGTGTGAGAATATAGCAAGAAGGCTACTGTCTGCAAGCAAGGAAGAAGGCCCTGAAACCAATCACATAGGCACTCTGGCTTTGGACTTCAGCCTCCAGAACCATGAGAAAATAAATTTATGTTGTTGAAGCCAACCAGTCCATAATATTTTGTTACAATGGCCTGAGCTAAAATACTCTCCTCATTTTCAGCTGGGCTTCTAATTCTAGCCTGCATATTCTTTTTCAACTCTGGCTGTTCCTGCTTTACTTTTTTTTAAAATTTATTCTTTAACTGGAAGAAAATTGCTTTACAATGTTCTGTTAGTTTCTGCCATACAACACCACAATTCAACCATAATTATATATAAATCACCTCCCTCTTGAGTCTCCTTCTCCTCCCCCTGTCCTACCCCTCTACATCATCACAGCGTGCCAGGCTGGGCTCCCTGTGTTGTATAGCAACTTCTCACTAGCTATCTCTTTTAGACATAGTAGTATATATGTTGATGCTACTCTCTCCATTCATCCCACTGTGTCCACAAGTCCATTTTCTATATCAGCATCTCCATTCCTTCCTTGCAAATAGATTCATCAATACCATTTTCCAGATCCCATATATATGCATTATTATACAATATTTGTTTGTCTCCTTCTGACTTATTTCACTTTGTCTAACAGACTCTAGGTTTATTCAACTCACTAGACTTGACTCAAATCTGTTCTTTTTTATGGTTGAATAATATTCCATTGCATGTATGTACCACAATTTCTTTATCCATTCACTCATTGATGGACATCTAGGTGCCCTAGCTATTGTAAATAGTGCTGCTATGAACATTGGGGTACATGTGTCTTCTTCAGTTATGGTTTTCTCATGGTATATGCCCAGCAGTAGGATTTCTGGATCATAAGGTAGTTTTATTCCTAATTTTTTAAGGAATCTCCATACTGTTCTCCATAGTGGCTCTGTCAGTTTACATTCCCACCAACAGTGCAAAAGGGTTACTGTTTATCCACATTATCTCCAGCATTTATTGTTTGTAGATTTTTTTGCTGATGGGCATTCTGACTGGTGTGAGGTGATACCTCATTGTAGTTTTCATTTGCATTTCTCCAATAATGAGTAATGTTGAGCATCTTTTCTTGTGTTTGTTGGCTATCTATATGTCTTCTTTGGATAAATGTCTGTTTAGGTCGTCTTCTCATTTTTTGATTGGGCTGTTTATTTTTCTGATATTTCATTATTGAGCTGGATGAGCTGCTTATGTATTTTTAAGATTAACTCTTTGTCGATTATTTTGTTTGCAATTATTTTCTCCCATTCTGAGGGTTGTCTTTTAATCCTGTTTATTGTTTCTTTTGCTGTGGAAAAGGTTTTAAGTTTAATTAGGTACCATTTGTTTATCTTTATCTCCATTACTCTAGGCGGTGGGTCAAAGAGGATCTTGCTCTGCTTTATGTCAAAGTGTGTACTGCCTCTGTTTTCCTCTAAGAGCTTTATATTTTCTGATCTTAGACTTAAGTCTTCAATCCGTTTTGATTTTATTTCTGTGTATGGTGTTAGAAAATGTTCTAGTTTCATTCTTTTACATGTAGCTATCCACCTATCGAAGATCTTAGTTTTCTAGATGTTGAGTTTTAAGTCAACTTTTTCACTGTCATTTTTCAGTTTCATCAAGGGACTCCTTAGTTCTTCTTCACTTTCTGCCATAAGTGTGGTGTCATCTGCATATTTGAGGTTATTGATACTTCTCCTAACAATCTGATTCCAGCTTGTGCTTCATCCAGTCCAATGTACATTAATGATGTACTCTGCATATAAGTTAAATAGGCAGGGTGTCAATATACAGCCTTGATGTACTCCTTTCACTATTTTGAACCAGTCTGTTGTTCCATGTCCAGTTTTAACTGTTGCTTCCTGACCTACATACAGATTTCTCAAGAGGCAGGTCAGGTGGTCTGATATTTCCATGTCTTTTAGAATTTTTGACAGTTTGTTGTGATCCATACAGTCAAAGGCTTTGGCGTAGTCAATATAGCAGAAGTAGATATTTTTCTGGAACTTGCTTGTTTTTTTGATGATCCAACGGATGCTGGCAATTTGAACTCTGGTTCCTCTGACTTTTCTATGCTTCCAGTGTATTCCTGTTTCCTTCTTTATTGATTTCTACCTACTCCTATTATTTCTCCTAGTTTGTAGTAACTTGCTAACTGGTCACTCTGAAACTACTCTGCCTTTTTTATTCACACTGCATTCAAAGTAGTCAGCGGTAAGACCCAAGCAGTTTTTTATTCTCTTACCCTAAAACACTTCTTGTGGATGACTTCTAGAGACTAGTCCCTGTTTATATCACTTGCCTTCTTGTGTTCTCCCTTGCATTCTGATTTCTAGCCATACTGGCTTTATTTCTCTTCTTGGAGCATGACCTGAATTATTTCATCATAGAGCCTTTTAAATATTACTCTTTTCATTGGACTTTTACTTCCTCCTTCACCTGATTAACCCTCTCATTGAATATCTGCTCATTCCTCCTTTTTCTTAAAGGCTCTTGTTGACTACAACTGCTTACTGCAATTTATGCAATTTCTCCCCAATCACCTTGTCTTCAATATCATTTACTACAACTGTTGCTTTCCATTTATTATGCATTCATATGGATTTTTGATAAATATTTGAATCCTCCAGTTGACTAAACTTCATGAAGGTAGGGAATACGTCTGCATTTTGTTGTTGTTTTTGTTGTTTAGCTTTTGCTTGCTAGTATTTGTCCATCCCTTCATGGCAAATAGAAGGGGAAAAGGTGGAAGCAATGACAGGTTTCCCATTTTGGGGCTGTAAAATCACTGTGGTTGGTGACTGCAGCCATGAGATCAGAAGACTATTGCTTCTTGGCAGGACACCTATGAAAAACAGGCGGTATGTTGAAAAGCAAAGATATCACTTTGCCGACGAAGATCCATATAGTCAAGGCTATGTGTGGTCTTTTCAGTGGTCATGTACCATTGTGAGAGCTGGACTGTAAAGAAAGCAGAGTGCTGAAGTGTTGATGCCTTCAAACTGTGGTGCTAAAGAAGACTCTTGAGAGCCCCTTGGACAGCAAGAAGATCAAGCCAGTCAATATTAAAAGAAATCACCCCTGAATACTCATTGGAAGGGTTGATGCTGAAGCTGAAGTTCCAGTATTTTGGTCACCTGATGTGAACAGACGACTCATTGGAAAAGACCCTGATGCTGGGAAAGGTTGAAGGCAGGAGGAGAAGAGAGCATCAGAGGACGAGCTGGCTGGCTGGCATCACTGATACAGGGACATGATTTGGGCAAACTCCAGGAGATGGTGAGGGACAAGGAGCCTTGGCATGCTGCAGTCCATGGGGTCACACAGAGTTAGATACAACTGGGCAGCTGAATAACATAAACTACAAATATGCTCAGAACTTAAGTCAGTGCTTATTACATGATAAATGCTCAATAAATACTACCTGAGTTTTGCATGAAAGAAACCTAAAACACCAGTGGGGTATGGTGGGTAAGTACTTGTCAGAGCAAAACAAAATAAAAATTAAAACTTTGAACTGTTTTACTCTTTCCATAACCAATAGGAATATAGGAATATTTGAGTTTTCAGATCCCAAGTTGTCTTCTGTGCACAAGTGGATTGTCTAAACTTATTTCAGAGATGATAAAATCTATAATCAAAAAGTTGTGGGAAGGAGTAATGATAGTTTTTAATTAATTGACTAAAAACAATAGACATGTAGTTATCTGGACATCCATGAACTTCAGCCTTTAGACAAATTCAGATAAAATGAGATATTTCAGATAATTTTTAAGATTAATCTTTGCATTCAGTATCATTTCTGATACTGTTGCTTGGCAAAAGTCTCTTCATATTTAGCTGCAAGGTTGCAATCACATGAAATGCATTTACAAGTGATATTAAAATATTCTTTAATTTCCTGAAGAGTTGGAGTAATATCTGGGTAGCAGTGATAATCTTGATTGGTGAGAAGGTTAGGAGTATTACCTTATGGTTATATATTCATATTAAACCAGGCGTTCCTTACAGGAAAATAATTGTTGTTGTTATTGTGTACTCACTAAGTTGTGTCTAACTCTTTGCAACCCCATGGACTATAGCCCTCCAGGCTCCTCCTGTCCATGGAATTTCCAAGGCAAGAATACTGGAATAGGTTTCCATTTCCTTCTCCAGGAGACTTCCTGACCCAGGGATTGAACCTGTGTCTCCTGCTTGACAGGTGGATTCTTTACCACTGAGCCACCTTGGAAGCCCCAAGGGCAAATAATACAACTTATCTTTTCAACACCAATCTATAGCATGTGCCAGGTATTTTGTTAATATTTATTCTGATTCAACTATTATTTTATGAATTCTATTTTATTTAAAATCAAGCTTGGGGACTTCCTTGATGATTAACTGATTAAGAGATTCCACATTTTCAATGCAAGGGGCCTGGGTTCAATCCCTGGTCAGAGGACTAAGATGCCACATGCAACATGATACAGCCAAAAAATTTTGTTAATTTTAAATAAATAAATTCAAGCTTGATATTAACCATAACATAATGTAGTTTCATTATCTGTTGTACTAATAAACTTACATGCATATGAGAGATATTCCACATGCTTCCAATTTAAGTAGCATTTGGCAAACTGTTCATTTCTTGTACAGATATATTTAATAACGGTATTAGTTACCCTATGAAAAATTTCATGGATCTCCTCGGGCAGTTGGTTTCATACAAAATTGCCTCGTGAAATACACTCCTTATCTAACTTTCCTGGGTCAATCCAAAATAAGCTCTTTCAGAACCAAGTTAAATCAGAAAATATCCTATAAGATACATATGAAACAATACATTCTTAGGCAACTTCAGCCTGAAATTTCAATCACCTTGCCCTCTTGGGTTAATGTTTTACTCGTTTTCATCCTTCTGGAGGAAGATGGGAAGCGTTTCGAGGCTCTTGTGCATCTGCAGTTAGCCTCCCAATCTTCACTGAGCCTCTGCCTTACTTCTCTCTCCTGTCCTGTGTGAACCATAGGTTATATATAGCAAGTGCCAGGCTGTGAAAATTGGAGTCTGGCAGAAAACTCCCCCTCTGATTTGCATCATCAAATGTTTTAACTTTGGAAAATATGTGGAACTTTTGTTCTGCTCATTGACCAGCCCTCCTGTTCTCCTTCTGATTGTATTTTATGACCTAATTGTCACAAAACAAAAAGTTTGTGAGACACCCTCTGAAAAATCACCAAAAGATGGTTCTGTTAATAATTCTTCATCTATGCTACTACTCCCATTCATCTTGCCTGCAATTAATTTTCTGTTGCTGGGGCTATTACATATGGTGTTCTAAGCATCTAGTGCAAAAGGAACTAATTCCTCTGGGGAATGTATATGATTAAAATATTATAGTCTATCTTAATAAGAAAATTCAATTTCCTTATCAAAATATTTTTCCAGTTTTTATGTTAGGTTAAAGTATAATTTTAATTTAGTCTTATTTAATTTGATTGCTAAAATGTAGTAAAAAAATAGTTTCTGATTTAAGGTTATGAAATAGTATCTAGTATCCTCCATGGAACTTACCACAGACCTGTCTCCATGGGAGAGAGATGGAAGATTATTGCTTTGGATAAATTACCATTTCCAGTTTGCTCTTTTTCAAGTGATTAAAATAGAAAATAAGATCACTATTAATCATAGTTAGAGAAAGCACTAGACACAAATTATGGAAGGCAGAAAAGAAGAAGCAATCTTAATTAAGGCATCTATAGAATACTTATATAAGCAGGAATGGCTGAAGGCAATGGCTTCTCATTTATTTCTTCAACAAATCTTCATTGAGTTACAGAATGTATCAAGATCTGACTGTTACTGCTCTTGGAAATATTTTCAAGGAAAGAGAACTGATCCTTGGCCTCCAGAAGCTAGTATTCTAGTTGAAGAGGAAGGAAACAAGTAAATATTTAATAGGACCTGGGAGAGTAGAAGTGTTAAGAGGAGAAATGAGACAGGGGAAGAAAAAAGACTGGGGTGGTAACGGGCAGGGCTGCTCTTTTCAGAAAGAGGAGCACATAACTTGATATTTGAGGAGAAAATTGGATAAAATGAGTGACAGGGGTTGACATTCTAAGGAAAGAGAGTCCCTGTCAGAGAAAGCATCAAGTGAACATTCCCTGAAGAACTGAGTTTGGTATTTGGAGGGATAGCCAGAAAACCAGTCAGGGCCCTGTGGCAGGAAGCAGGACAGCATGTGACAGGGGATGGAGCTCTAAAGGGAAGGGGCCCAGCCAGGGAAGGCTTTATCATTGTGAGAAATTAAAGTCTATTGAATTTGTTATAGTATTGCTTCTGGTATTTTTTTTTTAATATATATTATAGAGTAGTTTAATGTTGTTAGTATTTCTTTCTTTGGATATACATACGTATTGTAAAATGATTACCATGATCAAATTAATTAACATATACACATATTCCTGGGGCTTCCCTGGTGCCTTAGAGGGTAAAGCATCTGCCTGCAATGCGGGAGACCCAGGTTTGATCCCTGTGTCGGGAGGATCCCCTGGAGAAGGAAATGGCAACGCACTTCAGTACTCTTGCCTAGAAAATCCCATGGACAGAGGAGCCTGGGGTCCCAGAGAGTCGGACATGACTGAGCGACTTCACTTTCCTTTCCTTCACACATATTCCCTCCCTCTTAAGCCTCCTCCCCACCTCCCTCACCCATTCCATCCCTCTAGGTCAGCACAGAGCAGGGAGCTGAGCTCCTTGTGTTATCAGCAGCTTCCCACCAGCCATCTGTTTTACACGGGGTGGTGTGTATATGTCAGTGCTACTCTCTCAATTCGTCCCACCCTCTTCCTCTGCTGTGTCCACAAGTCCGTTCTCTACCTCTGTGTGTCTTTTCACGTCCTGCAGAGAAGTTCATCAGTACCATTTTTCTAGGTTGCGTATATATGCATTCTTGTTGTTCAGTCGCCCAGTCGTCTCCAACTCTGCGTGACTCTGTGGACTGCAGCACACCAGGCCTCCTGTCCCTCACTATCTCCCAGAGTTTGCCCAAGTTCATGTTCATTGCATTGGTGATGCCATTCAACCATCTCACCCTGTGTCACCCCCTTCTCCTCCTGCCCTCAATCTTTCCCAGTGTCAGGGTCTTTTCCAATGGCTTGGCTGTTTGTATCAAGTAACCAACATATTGGAGCTTGAGCTTCAGCACCAGTCCTTCCAATGGGTATTCAGGGTTGATTTCCCTTAAATTAACTAGTTTTATCTCCTTGCTGTCCAGGGGACTCTCAAGTCTTCTCCAGCAGCACAGTTCAAAGGCATCAATTCTTTGGCACTCTGCCTTCTTTACAGTTCAGCTCTCACAAGCACACGTGACCACTGGAAAGACATAGCTTTGCCTATCTGGACTTTTGTCAGCAAAGTGATGTCTTTGCTTTCCAACACACTGCCTAGGTTTGTTATAGCTTTCCTGCCAAAAAGCAATTGTCTTCTGATTGCATGGCTGCAGTTGCCATCATCTGCAGTGATTTTAGAGACCAAGAAGAGGAAATTTGTCACTGCTTCCACCCTTTCGCTTGCCATGAAGTGATAGGGCTGGATGACATGATCTTAGTTCTTTTTATTTAAAAAAAAATTTATTATTTTATTTTAATTTTTTCCATTTATTTTTATTAGTTGGAGGCTAATTACTTTACAATATTGTAGTGGTTTTTGCCATACATTGACATGAATCAGCCATGGATTTACATGTGTTCCCCATCCTGAACCCCCCTCCCGCCTCCCTCCCCACCCCATCCCTCTGGGTCTTCCCAATGCACCAGCCCTGAGCACTTGTCTCATGCATCCAACCTGGGCTGGTGATCTGTTTAACCATTGATAATATACATGTTTCGATGCTGTTCTCTCAAAACATCCCACCCTCACCTTCTCCCACAGAGTCCCAAAGTCTGTTCTGTACATCTGTGTCTCTTTTTCTGTTTTGTGTATAGGGTTATCGTTACCATCTTTCTAAATTCCATATATATGCATTAGTATACTGTATTGATGTTTATCTTTCTGGCTTACTTCACTCTGTATAATAGGCTCCAGTTTTATCCATCTCATTAGAACTGATTCAAATGAATTCTTTTTAATGGCTGAGTAATATTCCATGGTGTATATGTACCATAGCTTTCTTATCCATTCGTCTGTTGATGGGCATCCAGGTTGCTTCCATGTCCTGGCTATTATAAACAGTGCTGTGATGAACATTGGGGTACATGTGTCTCTTTCAGATCTGGTTTCCTCAGTGTGTATGCCCAGGAGTGGGATTGCTGGGTCATATGGCAGTTCTATTTCCAGTTTTTTCAGGGATCTCCACACTGTTCTCCATAATGGCTGTACTAGTTTGCATTCCCACCAACAGTGTAAGAGGGTTCCCTTTTCTCCACACCCTCTCCAGCATTTATTGCTTGTAGACTTTTGGATAGCAGCCATTCTGACTGGTGTGTAGTGGTACCTCATTGAGGCTTTGATTTGCATTTCTCTGATAATGAGTGATGTTGAGCATCTTTTCATGTGTTTGTTAGCCATCTGTATGTCTTCTTTGGAGAAATGTCTGTTTAGATCCTTGGCCCATTTTTTGATTGGGTCATTTATTTTTCTGGTATTGAGCTGCAGGAGTTGTGAAAAATTGAAACCATTTCCCCTAAAATCAGGAACAAGACAAGGGTGCCCACTCTTACCAGTACTATTCAACATAGTTTTGGAAATTTTGGCCACAGCAATCAGAGCAGAAAAATAAATAAAAGGAATCCAGATAGGAAAAGAAGAAGTGAAACTCTCACTGTTTGCAGATGACATGATCCTCTACATAGAAAACCCTAAAGACTCTACCAGAAAATTACTAGAGCTAATCAACAAATATAGTAAAGTTGCAGGGTATAAAAGTAACACACAGAAATCCCTTGCATTCCTATACACTAACAATGAGAAAACAGAAAGAGAAATTAAGGAAACAATACCATTCACCATTGCAACAAAAAGAATAAAATACTTAGGAGTATATCTACCTAAAGAAACAAAAGACCTATACATAGAAAACTATAAAACACTGATGAAAGAAATCAAAGAGGACACAAATAGATGGAGAAATATACCATGTTCATGGCTTGGAAGAATCAATATTGTCAAAATGACTATACTACCCAAAGCAATCTATAGATTCAGTGCAATCCCTGTCAAGCTACCAATGGTATTCTTCACAGAACTAGAACAAATAATCTCACAATTTGTATGGAAATACAAAAAGCCTCGAATAGCCAAAGCAATCTTGAGAAAGAAGAATGGAACTGGAGGAATCAACCTACCTGACTTCAGACTATACTACAAAGCCACAGTCATCAAGACAGTATGGTACTGGCACAAAGACAGAAATATAGATCAATGGAACAACATAGAAAGCCCAGAGATAAATCCACATACCTATGGACACCATATCTTTGACAAAGTAGGCAAGAATATACAATGGAAAAAAGACAACCTCTTTAACAAGTGGTGCTGGGAAAACTGGTCAACCACTTGTAAAAGAATGAAACTAGAACACTCTCTAACACCATACACAAAAATAAACCCAAAATGGATTAAAGATCTAAATGTAAGACCAGAAACTATAAAACTCCTAGAGGAGAACATAGGCAAAACACTCTCTGACATAAATCACAGCAGGATCCTCTATGACCCACCTCCCAGAATATTGGAAATAAAAGCAAAAATAAACAAATGGGACCTAATGAAACTTAAAAGCTTTTGCACAACAAAGGAAACTATAAGCAAGGTGAAAAGACAGCTTTCAGAATGAGAGAAAATAATAACAAAGCAACAGGCAAAGGATTAATCCCAAAAATATACAGGTTCTTTTTAATATTTAGTTTTAAGCCAACTTTTTAAGTCTCCTCCTCCACCCTCACCAAGAGGTTCTTTGGAGGTTCTTGTGCAAACATATTTGCATTATGTTTTGGTTTCTTGGCTGCAAGGCATGTGAGATCTTAGTTCCCCAACCAGGTCTTGAACCTGCACTCCCTGCATTGGAAGGTGAAGTTGTAGCTACTGGACCACCAGGGAAATCTATTTTGAAAGCATATCCTTGGCTATTGTGTGGGCAGAATGATTTTCAAGGGATAAGCATGAAAGGCAAATAACACTTCAGAAGCTATTGCCTTATTCTTGGGGCATGGTGGTACTTAGACTATGTTTGTATCTGTGGTGGTGGTCGTCAGAATAGGATAGATTAAGAATGTATTTGAAAGGCAGAGCCTATAGCACTTAACATCTTTTCAGATGTGGAGTGTAAGAGAAACAGAGTCAGAAATTGCTCCTGGGTTTCATATTTGGGCCAGATGGTGCCATTTACTAAGATGAAGAAAGTGGAAAAAGATCAGCTTTGAAGGGGCAAATCTGAAATCATATTATAGATGTGTTAAGCTTAGATTATCTGTAGACCTTCCCAGGGTTTGCCTGGTGGCTCAGACAGTAAAGAATATACCTGCAATGTGGGGGACTTGGCTTTGATGCCTGGGTTGGGAAGATCCCCTGGAGAAGGGATAGGCTACGCATTCCAGTATTCTTGAGCTTCCCTTGTGGTTTAGCTGGTAAAGAATCCACCTGCAATGTGGGAGACCTTGGTTCAATCTTCTGGGTTGGGAATATCCCCTGGAGAAGGGAAAGGCTACCCACTCCAGTATTCTGGCCTGGAGAATTCCTGCATAGTCCATGGGGTTGCAAAGAGTTGGACACAACTGAGCAGCTTTCACTTTCTTTCACTTTTACCTATCTGGAAAACAGGTGAGAGGTACAGATGGGGTAGTAATGAGGAAATCCTCAGGGTCCTGATGGAATTTAAAAGAGGGGGTCATTGTATGAATGCCGACGGTGTATGTGTGAACCATGTTTCTTAGTCTCAGTGCTACTGCCATTCTGAGCCCACTGACGCTCTGCTCTGGGGACTCTCCTGTGCACTGAGGGGTGTGGAGCAGCACCCTGGCTTTTGCCCTTCTATCTGTGGCTCACCAAAAGCCAGGGACACCTCTTCCTGTCTGGTTGCCACAACCAGAAGGGTTTTCAGATAATTTTAAATACCCACTGGTAGGAAAAGTCACCTGCCAGTTGATAGGCATCAGTGTAAGTAATAGCAAGAAGAAGACCAGAAGACATATCAGAATGAGCCCTGGGCCACCCCTGTGCTTGGGAAAAGGAAAGGCAGCGAAGGAAACCTAGAAGTCGCAATGAATGAGATAATAGATCATGGTGGAGAGACTTCTAAGTTGAAAGGTAAAACAATTGAGTTTATCCTTTAGAATGAGATAGTAGCTGTTCTAATAAAGTATATATTCCTAATGGCACAGGAACTAGTAATGTTTGTAGACTACCAAGTGCTGTGATTATTTTAAAATGAAAATTTCCTCCCCTGTTTAAATATTTCCCATCTCTTTTGAAGCAAAAACCAATCCTTACACTGGTTCCAAAGTTCGTATATGACTTGTGTCCCCCTCCTCACTCTTCCCTGACTTCATCCTCCTAGGACCCCTAGCTCACTCCGCTTCCCAGTGGCTGACATTCTGTTTTTGTGTGCGGTGCCCACGCCCCATATTCAGGGCATTAGCCCTTGCTATTCATTCTGGTAAGCTGTTCCTTCCCCAGTATCCATCCCCAGGACCCCCTGCATGTCTTCCAGTTTCACTCAAATGTCTTCTCTGCTGAGCTCACATCTTAAAACTGCTGCTCTCCTCCTAACCCACTTTTTTATCTCCCTTAAAAGCATCATAATGTTATTTAATTAGTTGAAATTTGGATCACTTAATTTTCTTACCAGTATTTTTGTTTTTCCTTTAATCAACAAATGCATTGCCTTTAATTGTTCAGCACACACGTTTAATGTTTATTATATATCAGCTCCCGTGCTCGGATGTGGAAATAAAGCAACAGCCACAATAGGAGAGATACGAGGCAGTTAGCTTTATTAACAGGTGCTGGGTTGGGAATCTGTCCAGGGAGCTGTCGAAGCACAGGCATGGGGGGAACGTGCACATTAGACTGAAGGCTTAGGGAAAGCTTCCTGGAAGAAGTGGTCATTGAACTTTGTTGCAGAAATGATAAGAATTAAACTAGAACAGAATGGGCATAGAGTATCTAAAAAGATGATGTAAATGAACTGATTTACAAAACAAAAATAGACCCAGAGACACAGAAGACAAACTTCACGTTACCAAAGGGGAAAGTGGAAGGAGTTGGAGGTGGGGGGGGCGGGCGGATAAATTAGGAGTTTGGGATTAACAGGCAGACTACTGTATATACAGTTGATAACCAACAAGGACTTACTGAGTAGCACAAGGAACTATACTCAATATCTTATAATAACCGGTAAAGAATATTAAAAGGTGTGTGTGTACACACACACTGAATATATGTATAACAGAATCACTTTGCTATACACCTGAAGCTAACACAACATTGTAAATTAACTGTGTAGTTTTAGTTTCTAAGTCACACCTGACTCTTTTGTGACCCAAAAGACTCCTTTTGGCAAAAATGCTGGAATCGGTTGCCATTTCCTTCTCCAGGGATCTTCCTGACCCTGGGATTGAACCCATCTCTCCTGCATTGGCCGGCATATTCTTTACCACTCAGCCACTTGGGAAGCCCTGCAAAAAATTAACTGTCCTTCAATAAAAAATGAGCATTCTGGAAAAAGAACAGCATGTGAATAGTGTAAAACAGTATGGGCTATTTAGGAATCTTTAAAAAGGTTGCATTATGTATTCAAAAGCATGACTAGAAGTGAGACCTGTGCTCACAAAAGGAGTTTTCATATTGTAGACCTGTACAAATGAGGCCCTGAGAGGTTTTTCAACTAGAAAATGACAAGAGCACATGATCGCATTTTAGCAGTGTCAGCTTGACATATGTTGAAGGTTTGTCATCAAGGAACCAGACTGGCAAGCTGAAGGGTGGTGGTGGAGCCATGACATTTTTTTCAATTAGGGTGCAGACTGTAGAGGGAACAGAGTGACACTGAGATGAACAAGGAGAACGTTCTATATAGAAGGCTTTGTGTATTATATTACAGTTACTTGGCAATTATTTTTATTTTCTTGAGGCGCACGTTAGGTTGTTAGGAAACCAGTGTTAAATGCCACTTGTTTCTTCCTTGTGTCTACTGTCTTTTTCGAAAAATTTTATCCTGTGGGACAATTTGTGTGACTGTATATGGAATGAAAAATGTTCAAGCTTTTAAATGTAACATGTCTAATATTATGAGATAGTATTAGTCACATAGCTGTGTCTGACTCTTTGTGACCCCATGGACTGTAACCAGTCAGGCTCCTCTGTCCATGGGATTCTCCAGGCAAGAATATGGGAGGGGGTAGCCATTCCCTTCTTCAGGGGATCTTCCTAACCCTGGGATTGAACCCAGGTCTCCCACATTGCTGGCAGATTCTTTATCATCTAAGCCATCAGGGAAGCACAACTATTATATGATAAGGTAGGTTCGATCCCTGTGTTGGGATGATCCCCTGGAGAAGAGAACTGCTACCCACTCCAGAATTCTTGCCTGGAGAATTCCATGGACTGAGCAGCTTGGTGGGCTACAGTCTACCTACTGTAGCGCTCTTGGTGGCTCAGATGATAAAGAATCTGCCTGCAATGTAGGAGACCTGGGTTTGATCCCTGGATTGGGAAGATACTCTGGAAAAGGAAATGGCTACCCACTCCCATATTATTGCCTGGAGAATCCCATGGACAGAGGAGTCTGGCAGGCTAAAGTCCATGTGGTGGCAAAGACTTGGACACCACTGAGTAACTGACACTTTCACACAAGATACAGGGTAAGCTAGGCTTTTTTTTTTTTTCCCCATCTTTAGACATCCCTTGAGAGTACAGGGTATATATCACAAAAGTTAAATATTCAGAACACTAGGACACATAGTCTGTGTTCTCAAAAGTAATTCAGTGAAAGAGAGAAATCAAAATACATATAAGATGCATATCTGTTTTGGTTCATAAATATAACATGGTTTTGGACTTTTATGGAAAAGTACATTAATTATCAAGAAAACTGACAGCTCTATTATCTTTTTAAATGGGATCCCTCCAGCCCTTATTTAATGAAAGCTTTTCTGTTGGTTCATGTAAATATTGCCCTTTGATGAGCTTTGAGGTCTGTCAGTTTATGGAGTGCAGCCCTCAGATTAATGGGTGGGCTGGGAACCAGATGTGTGTTTTCAGGGCTGAAAGCCCAATTAAAATAGAGGTCGTGAGGGCGGAAGGAAGAGAGAGGGCCAGCTGGAGCCCGTGGGAGCTGGGCATAGCGGGGAGAAATCAGAGGTAGTGTATTCCCTTGGCAGATATGTTAAGGAAATCAATCCATAGATACTTTTATCAAATGTTTTGAAACTCCTGAACCAGACGGGATTCAAGGAGATGCTAATCTCCACAAAAATTTCAGGGAGATTTTGCTCTAAGTGTTGATCTCAAAAGTAAAGCGCCTTTTAAAAAAATCCGTTAAAGCATATGTATTAGGACAGTTATCAGCAGTATCAGTAACAATTTTTAAACCATATCTGAAGTGTCTTTCTGCCTGGATATATTAATATTTGAATAACCCATCTATTTATTTACATCTACCTGGCCAATGTACTAGCACAAAACTTCCTTACTGCTTTCTACTCCTTTTGCCTATCTCCCTGTCATGTTATCTTGAAGAGCACTCCGGGTTAATCTTTCTAAAGCAGTTCTCTAATACGTCAATATTTTAAAAAATCTGAGAACTGTCAACTGGTTACTAAATAAAGTTCAAATTGCTTTCTCTTCTAACCCCAGAATTTGTACAATTTGATCTCATCTTTCTTGCATGAATGTATCCATTTGATAAATATTTATTATGCACTTGCTGTATGCCAGATTTGCATCTAGGTTCTAAAGATACAACTGTAAATAAACAAGGCCCCCACTGTCATCGAATTCATATTCTGGTAGGAATAATAAAAAAGGAAAAATACATACACACATGTATACACAGAGGATGAAAATTACTCTGGAAAAAAGCAGTGTAAATATATTTAGAGACTGTTACACTGTTGCATGTGAGGATTGATTGATTTATTTATTTTTGTAAAAGATAACTTTAAAAGAGTAGCTTTTGATTGGACACTTAGAGAGGTGAGAAATGAATTTTGAAGTATTGAGCAAAGACCATTCCAGGCAAAGGGAACAGTAAACAGTAATCTTGAAGAAATCCCATGCTTGGTAAAGAGCTGGGCAAAACCATGGGCAAGGGGCAGAGTGAGCAAACAGGCACATAGTAGGTGATGTGGTCAGAGGTTGTAGGGAGGCCAGATCAGGTAGGATATTACAGGGTATCACGATGATGGGAATTTCAGGAATTTTAAGACAAGAGAGACATGATATGGCTTATATTTAAAAGGACCACTCTGGTTCATGTGTTTGAATAGACAATGGAGTAAATTATATATGGATATAGTGAATTTATAGATGGTTTTATAGCCATTGAACTTGTGGGTCCACCAAGGGTGTAGGAATAACTATAAAGGGGACAGGATCTGGGAACTGAATAAATTTTGGGTATTCTACTAGGAGAGATGATGGAGGCAGCAGTGAAACTTTAGGAATGGTCCCTGGGCAGGAGGAAGACTTTAAAGAAAAGGGTTATTTCATACAAAGAAAATGAGCAGAGGTTATTTGTTGTTGTTCAGTTACTAAGTTGTATCCAAATCTTTGTGATTCCATGGAATGCTACATGTCAGGCTACCCTATCCGCCACTATCTCCCTGAGTTTGCTCAAATTCATGTTCACTGAGTCGGTGATGCTATCTAACCATCTCCATCTCTGTCACCACCTCCTTTTGCCTTCAGTCTTTCCCAGCATCAGGGTCTTTTCCAGTGAATCGGCTCTTTGCATCAGGTGGCCAGAGTATATTCAGCATCAATGCTTCCAATGAATATTCAAGGTTGATTTCCTTTGGGACTGATTGATTTGATATCCTTGCAGTTCAAGGGACTCTCAAGAGTTTTCTCCAGCACCACAATTTGAAAGCATCAATTCTTCAGCACTCAGCCTTCTTTATGGTCCAGCATGACTACTGGAAAAACCATAGTTTTGTTATGTGGACTTTTGTCAGCAAAGTGATGTCTCTGCTTTTTAATATGCTCTCTACATTTGCCATAACTTTCCTTCCAAGGAGCAAGTGTCTTTTAATTTCATGGCTGCAGGTCACCGTCCACAGTAATTTTGGAGCCTAAGAAAGTAAAATCAGTCACCCCTGCTACTTTTCCCCCATCTATTTGCCATGAAGTGATGAGACTGGGTGCTGTTTCTTAGGTTTTTTCCCCCACATATAAGCAATATCATATGATATTTCCCTTTCTCTATCTGGCTTACTTCACTTAGCATGATACTGTCTGGGTCCATCCACGTTGCTGCAAATGGCCAGGAGCATTATTTCATTCTTTTTTTGTGGATGAGTAATATTCCATCATCTGTGTATGTATGTGTATATATAAGCATATATATACACATATATGTGTGTGTGTGGATATGTATACACACTACATTGTCTTTATCCATTCATCTGTTGATGGATATTTAAGTTGCTTCTACGTTTTGTCTATTGATAATAGTGCTGCAGTGAACATAGGGGTGCATGTATATTTTCAAATTAGTTTTCTCCAGATACATGCCCAGGTTTGGGATTACTGGATCATATGGCAACTCTTCTTTTATTTTTCTAAGGAACCTCCATACAGTTTAGATTCCCATCAACAGTGTAGTAGGGTTACTTTTTTCCACACACTCTCTAGCATTAATTATTCATGTACTTTTTAGATACCAATTTCTTTATTTTTTATTGAAGTATTGTTGATTTACAATGTGTTAATTTGTTCTATGTAACAAAATGATTCAGTTTTACATATACACATTAATTTTTAAATATTCTTTTCCATTATGGTTTACCATAGGATATTGAATATAGCTGTGTGCTATACAGTAGGACCTTGTTTATCCATTTATAAAAGTTTACTTCTGCTAACCACAACCTCCCACTCCATCTCTCCCCTAAACCCACTCACTTTGGCAACTACTAGTATATTCTCTATGTCCATGATTCTGTTTCCTATTTCAACGATAGGGTCCTTTGTGTCATATTTTAGATTATACATGTAAGTGTCATCATATGGTATCTGTTTTTGTGTATCTGACTTACCTCACTTAGTACAGTTCAGTTCATTTGCTCAGTCGTGTCTGACTTTTGGTGATCCCATGGACTATAGCATGCCAGCAGGCTTCCCTGTCCATCACCAACTCCTGAAGCTTGCTCAAACCCATGCCCATCAAGTCGGTGATGCCATCCATCTGTCTCATCCTCTGTCATCCCCTTCTCCTCCTGCCTAAGTCTTTCCCATCATCAGGGTCTTTTCCAGTGAGTCAGTTCTTCACATCAGGTGGCCAGAGTATTGGAGCTTCAGCTTCAGCATCAGTCCTTCCAATAAATATTCAGGACTGATTTTCTTTATGATTGACTGGTTTGATCTCCTTGCAGTCCAAGGGACTCTCAAGAGTCTTCTCCAACATCACAGTTCAAAAGCATCAATTCTTTGGTGCTCAGCTTTCTTTATGGTCCAACTCTCACATCCATACATGACCACTGGAAAAACCATATTTTTGACTATATGGACCTTTGTTGATAAGGTAATGTCTCTGCTTTTTAATATGCTGTCTAGGTTGGTCATAGCTTTTTCTTCCAAGGAGCTAGCATTGTTTAATTTCATGGCTGCAGTCACCATCTATAGTGATTTTAGAGTCTAGGAAAATAAAGTCTGTCTCTGTTTCCATTGTTTTCCCATCTATTTGCCATGAAGTGATGGGGCTGGATGCCATCACTTAGTACATTAATATGTAAGTCCATCCATGTTGTTGCAAATGGCATTGTTTTGTTCTCTTATGGCTGAGTAGTATTGTATTGTGTATATGCACCACATTTTCTTTATGCATTTGTGTGTCATTGGACACTTAGATTGTTGCCATGTGTTGAATATTATGAATAATACTGCTATGAACAGGGATGCATGCATCCTGAATTACCTTTTTGTCTGGATATATGCTTAGGAGTTAGATTGTTGGATCATATGGTAATTCTATTTTTAGTTTTCTGAAGAATCTCCATATTGTTTTCCACAGTGACCACACTAACTTACATTCCCACAAACAGTGTGTAAGAGGATTCCCTTTTCTATAAACCCTCTCCAGCATTTTTTATTTCTAGACTTTTTAATGATGGCCATTCTGACTGTTAATGAGGTTGTACCTCATTGTAGTTTTTCTTGTATTTCCCTAGTAACTACCAATGTTGAACATCTTTTCATGTGCCCAATGGCCATCTGATTTGCCTAAACATCTATTTAGGTCTATTTAGAAATGTCATTTTTCAGTTGGGTGACTTGTTTTTTGTTGTTGAGTTCTTTGAGCTACATATATGTTTTGTAAATTCAGCCTTAATCAGTCACATGGTCTGCAAATATTTTATTCCATCCTATAGGTTATCTTTTGTTTCATTTATGATTTCCTTTGCCGTACAAAGGTTCAATTCCTGGGTCAGGAAGATATGCTGGAGAAGGGATAGGCTACCTTATCCAGTATTCTTGGGCTTCCCTTGTGATTTTTTCAGCGGTAAAGAATCTGCCTGCAATGCGGGAGACCTGGGTTGGATCCCTGGATTGGGAAGATTTCTTGGAGAGTGGAAAGGCTACCCACTCCTGTATTGTGACCTGGAGAATTCCTTGGACTATATAATCCGCGGGGTCACAAAGAGTCAGACACGACTGAGCATCTTTCACTTTCACTTGCTGTACAAAAGTTTGCTAAGTTTGATTAGGTCCCATTTGTTTGCTTTTGTGTTTATTTCTATTGCCTTGGGATACTGACCTAAGAAAATGTTGCTACAATTTATTTCAGAGACTGTTTTGCCTATGATCTCCTCCAGGAGTTTTGTGGTGCCATGTCTTATATTTAAGTCTTTGACCCATGTTGAGCTTGCTTTTGTGTATGTTGAGTGAGTGTGTCCTAACTTCATTGACTTACAAGTGGCTGTCCAGCTTTCCCTGCAGCACTTGATGAAGAGGTTGTTTTGTTAACATATTCTTGCCCCCTTTTTTCTCCCTATATTTAATTCTTGTACTATCTTGGAATATAGTTGATTTGCCATATTGTGTCCCTCAAAGTGATTCTGTATTATATATACATATATCCATTATTATTCAGATTCTTTTCCAATATAAATAATTACAAAATATTGAATAGAGTTCCCTTTGCTAGAGGGTCAGTGCTTGTTGATTATCTATTTTATATATAATAGTATGTATATGTTAATGCAAAACTCCTAGTTTAGCCCCCCCCCCCAACCTTTCCCCTTCAGAATCCATAAGTTTGTTTTCAAAGTTTGTAAGGCTGTTTCTGTTTTGTAAATAAATTCATTTGTATCATTATTTTTGATTCCACATATAAGTGATATCATATGGTATTTCTCTTTCTCTGTCTGACTTATTTCACTTAGTATGATCATCTCTAGGCCCATCTATTGCTACAAATGGCATTATTTCATGACTTTTTATGGCTGAGTAACATTTCATTGTATATATATATATGCCTCTTTATGCATTCATCTACTGATGATTGTTTAGGTTGTGTCTAGGACTTGACTATTGTCAGTAGTGCTGAAATGAATTTTTTTATTGGAGTGCAGTTGGTTTACAATATTGTATTTAGTTTCTGCTATGCAGCAGAGTAAATTAGTTATGCCTATACACATATTCCCTCTTTTTTAGATTTCCTTCCCATTTAGGTCACTGCCCAGCACCAAGAAGAATTCCCTATACTATACAGTATGTCCTCATTTTTATACATAGTAGTGAATTTATGTCGGGCTTCCCTGGTGGCTCAGACGGTAAAGCGTCTGCCTGCAATGTGGGAGACCTGGATTCGATCCCTGGGTTGGGAAGATCCCCTGGAGAAGGAAATGGCAACCCATTCCAGTGTTCTTGCCTGGAAAATTCCATGGACTGAGGAGACTGGTAGGCTACAGTCCATAGGGTTGCAAAGAGTCGGACATGACTGAGCGACTTCACTTTCACTTTTACTTTCACTCTTCTAATTCATCTTCCCCCTGTTCCCTCTTGGTATCAACATATTTGTTCTCTATATCTGTCTCTCTGTTCTGCTTTGCAAATAAGAACACTTATACTATTGATTCCACACATATGCGTTAATATACGATATTTGTTTTCCTTTTTCAGACTTCTTCACTCTGTATGATAGGCTGTGGGTCCATCTACATGTATGCAGATTACTCAGTTTCATCCCTTTTTTATGTCTGAGTAATATTCCATTGTATATATGTATCATATCTTTTTTACCTATTTCTCTGTTGATGGACATTTAGGTTGATTCCATGTCCTGGCTATTGTAAATAGTGCTGCAGTGAACATTGGGGTGCATATATCTTTTTGATTTTTTCTGAGTATATGTCCGCTGGAATTGCTGGGTCATATGATAGTTTTGTTTTTAGGTTTTTAAGGATACTGTTCTCCATAATGGGTATACCAATTTACATTCCCAACAACATTGTAAGAGGGTCCCCTTTTCTTCACACCTTCTCCAGCATTTATTGTTTGTAGATGTTTTGATGATGGCCATTTTGAATGGTGTGAGGTGATATCTCATTGTAGTTTTGATTTGAATTTCTCTAATAATTAGTGATGTTTAGCATCTTTCCATGTGTTTTTTGGCCATCTGTATGTCTTCTTTGGAGAAATTTCTTTTTATGTCTTCTCATTTATTTATTTATATTGAGCTGCAAGAGCTGTCTGTATATTTTGGAGATTCTTCCTTTTTACATTGCTTCACTTGCAAATATTTTCTCCTGGTTTGAGGTTTGTCTTTTCATCTTATTATTTTCTTTACTAGGCAAAGGTTTTTGTTTGTTTAATTGGGTCCATTTGTTTTTTTTTTTTTTCATTTGTTTGTTTTTATTTTCTTCAGTCTGGGAGGTGGATCAAAAATGATCTTGCTGAGGTTTATGTCAAAGAGTGTCTGCCTATGTTTTCCTCTTAAGAGGTTTATAGTGTCTGGCCTTACATTTATGTCTTTAATCCATTATGAGTTTATTTTTGTGTTTGGTATTAGGAAGTGTTCTAATTCCCTTCTTTTACCTGTAGCTGTCCAGTTTTCCTGGTGCCATGTTTTGAAGAGATTGTCTTTTCTCCATTGTATAGTCTTGCCTCCTTTGTTATAATTAAAGTGACTGTAGGTGCATAGGTTTATCTCTGGGCTTTCTATTCTGTTTCATTGACCTGTATTTCTGTTTTTGTGCCAGTATTATACTGTCCTGATTCCTGTATCTCTGTAGTATGGTCTGAAGTCAGAGAGCCTGATTCCTCCAGCTCCATTTTTCTATTTTGTCTTTCTGTACAAATCATCTTTGTTCTCATTCTGTGAAAAATGTCATTGGTAACTTGATAATTGCATTGAATTTGTAGATTGCTTTGGGTGGTATAGTCATTTTCACAATACTGATTTTTCCATTCCAAAACATGGTATATCTCTCCATCTGTGTTGTCTTTGATTTCTTTCATCATCTTAAATTTTTCTGTGTGCAGGTCTTTTGTCTCCTTAGGTAGATTTAGTCCTCAGCATTTTATTTTTTTGTTGAAGTAAATGAGATTCTTTCCTTAATTTCTCTTTCTGATCTTTCATTGTTAGTGTATAGGAATGTAAGCTATTTCATTAAATTTTTTTATATTGCCATATTACCAAATTCACTGATTACCTCTAGTAGTTTTCTGGTGGCATCTTCAGGATTTCCTATGTATATAGTATCATGTTATCTGCAGACAGTGAGAGTTTTACCTCTTCTTTTCCAATTTGGATTCCTTTTTTTTTTTTTTACTCTTCTCTGATTGCCATGGCTAGGACTTCCAAAACCATGGTGATTAGAAGTGGCCCAAGTGGACAGCCTTGTCTTGTGCCTGATCTTAGAGAAAATGCTTTCAGTTTCACCACTGAGAGTGGTGTTTGCTGTGCGTTTGTCATATACGGCCTTATTATGTTGAGGTAGGTTCACTCTGTGCCCAGTTTTTGTCAAAATTTGTGTTGAATTTTGTCAAAATCTTTTTCTTCATCTGTTGAGCTGATTATATGGTTTTCATTTTTCAGTTTGTTAATATGTATCACATTTTTAATTTGCATATTTGAAGAACCCATGTATCTTTCAGATAAATCCCACTTGATAATAGTATATTCTTTTAAGGTGTGAATGGGTTGGTTTGCTTGTATTTTCTTGGGGATTTTTTTTCCTATGTTCATAAGTGATGTTGGCTTGGAAGTTTCTTTTATTGTGATGTATTTGTCCGATTTTAGTATCAGGATGATGGTAGCTTCATAGAATGAGTTTGGGAGTTTCCTTCCTCTGTAGTTTTTTGGAAAAGTTTGAGGTTAGATGTTAGCTCTTCTCAAAATATTTGATAGAATTCACCTGTGAAGCCATCCAGCCCTCAACTTTTGTTAGCTGGAAGCTTTTAAGTCATATTTTCAGCTTCATTACTTGTGATTTGTCTGTTCATATTTTCTATTTCTTTGTGGTTCAGTCTTGGAAGATTGTACTCTTCTAAGAATTTGTCCATTTCTCCAGGTTGTTCATTTTGTTGGCATATAGTTGCTTGCAGTGGAAGTAGTCTTTTATGATGCTTTCTATATCTGTACTTTTCTTTTTTCATTTCTAATGTTATTTCAGTCCTGTCTTTTTTTCTTGATGAGTCTGGCTAAAGACTTATCAATTTTGTTTATCTTTTCAAAGAACCATCTTTCAGTTTCTTTGATTTTTGTTCCTGTTTCTTCATTTCTATTTAATTTTTTTCTGCTTTGATCTTTATGGTTTCTTTCTTTCCACTAACTTTTTTGTGGTTGTTGCAGTTGTTGTACTTTCCCTAGTTCCTTTAGATGTGAGGTTAGTTTGTTAACTTGAGATTTTTCCTGTTTCTTGAGGTAGGATTATGTTGCTATAAACTTCCCTTTTAGAACTGTTTCTGCTGCATCGCATAGGTTTTGGGTCATCATGTTTTCTTTGTCATTTGTTTCTAGGTATTTTTTAAAAAATTTCTTCTTTGATGTCTTCAGTGATCTCTTGGTTATTTAGTAGCCTGTGTTTAGCCTTCATGTGTTTCTGTTTTTTAGTATTTTTTCATGTAATTAATTTCTAATTGCATAGTATTGTGGTTGGAAAAGATGCTGGATATGATTTCAGTTTTCTTAAATTTACTGAGGTTTCATTTGTGACCAAGATGTGATCTGTCCTAGAGAATGTTTCACGTGCACTTGAGAAGAAAGTGCATTCTTTCAGATGGAATGCTCTGTAAATATCAACTAAGTTGACCTTATCTAATGTGTCATTTAAGCCCTGTGTTTTTTGTTTTCTTTTTAAAATTTCTGTTTGGATAATCAGTACATTGGTGTAAGTGGATTGTTAAAATCCCCCACTATTATTGTTTTACTGTTGATTTCCCTTTTTATGACTTTTAGCATTTGCCTTATGTTTTGGAGTGCTCCTGTGTTGGGTGCATCAATCAGTTCAGTTGCTCAGTTGTGTCTGACTTTTTGTGGCCCCATGGACTATAGAATGCCAGGCCACCCTGTCCATCACAGACTCCCAGAGTTTACTCAAACTCATGTCCATTGAGTCACTAATGCCATCCATCCATTTCATCTTCTGTCATCCCCTTCTCCTCCCACCTTCAATCTTTCCCAGCATCAGGGTCTTTTCAAATGAGTCAGTTCTTCACATCAGGTGGCCAAAGTATTAGAGCTTCAGCTTCAGCATCAGTCCTTCCAATGAATATTCAGGACTGATTTCCTTTAGAATTCACTGGTTTGATCTCCTTGCAGTCCAAGGGACTCTCAAGAGTCTTCCCCAACACCACAGTTCAAAAGCATCAATTCTTCGGTGCTCAGCTTTCTTTATAGTCCAACTCTCACATCCATACATGATCACTTGAAAAACCATAGCTTTGACTATATGGACCTTTGTTGGTAAAGTAATGTCTCTGCTTTTTAATATTCTTTTTAGGTCAGTCATATCTTTTCTTCCAAGGAGCAAGCGTCTTTTAATTTCATGGCTGCAGTCACCATCTGCTGTGATTTTGGAGGCCCCCCAAATAAAGTCTCTCACTGTCTCCACTCTTTCCCGATCTGTTTGCCATGACGTGATGGGACCAGATGCCATGAACTTAGTTTTCTGAATGTTGACTTTTAAGTCAACATTTTCACTCTCCTCTTTCAGTTTTATCAAGAGGCCCTTTAGTTCTTCTTCACTTTAGCCATAAGGGTGGTGTCATCTGCTTATCTGAGGTTATTGATATTTCTCTTGGATATCATGATTCCAGCTTGTGCTTCATCCAGTCCAGCATTTCTCATGATTACTCTGCATACAAGTTAAATGAGCAGGGTGATAATATACAGCTGTGACATACTTCTTTTGCAATTTGGAACCAGTCTCTTATTCCAGTCCAGTTCTAACTGTTGCTTCTTGACCTGCATACAGATTTCTTAGGAGACAGGTCAGGTCGTCTGGTATTCGTATCTCTTTGAGAATTTTCCACAATTTGTTATGATCCACACAGTCAAAGGCTGAGGTATAGTCAATAAAGCAGAAGTAGATGTTTAATTCTGGAACTCTCTTGCTCTTTTGATGATCCAGCAGATGTTGCCAGTTTGATCTCTGGTTCATCTGGCTTTTTTGAATCCAGCTTGAACATCTGGAAGTTTACGGTTCACATATTGCTGAAGCCTGGCTTGGAGAATGTTGACCATTACTTTACTAGTGTGTGAGATGAGTGCAATTGTGTGGTAGTTTGAACATTCTTTTGCATTGCCTTTCTTTGGGATTGGAATGAAGACTGACCTTTTCCAGTCCTGTGGCCACTGCTGAGTTTTCCAAATTTGCTGGTATATTGAGTGCAGCACTTTCACAGCATCATCATTTAGGATTTGAAATAGCTCAACTGGAATTTCAACACCTCCACTAGCTTAGTTCGTAGTGATGCTTCCTAAGGTCTACTTGACTTCACATTTAGGATGGCTGGCTCTAGGTGAGTGATCAGACCATCATGATTATCTGGTTTGTGATGATCTTTTTGTACAGTTCTTCTGTGTATTCTTGCCACCTCTTCTTAATATCTTCTGCTTCTGTTAGGTCCATACCATTTCTGTCATTTATTGTGCCCATCTTTGTATGAAATGTTCCCTTGGTATCTCTAATTTTCTTGAAGAGATCTCTAGTCTTCCCCATTCTTTTTTCTTCCTCTGTTTCTTTGCACTGATCACTAAGGAAGGCTTTCTTATCTGTCCTTGCTATTCTTTGGAACTCTGCATTCAAATGGGTGTATCTTTCCTTTTCTTCTTTGCCTTTTGCATCTCTTCTCTTTGTAGCTGTTTGTAAGGCCTCCTCACACAACCATTTGTCTTTTTCCATTTCTTTTTCTTGGGGATGGTCTTGCTCACTGCTTCCTGTATAACGTCACGAACCTCTGTCCATAATTCTTCAGGCACTCTGTCTATCAGATCTAACCCCTTGAATCTATTTGTCACTTCCACTATATAGTTGTAAGGTATTTGATTTAGGTCATACCTTCATGTTCTAGTGGTTTTCCCTACTTTCTTCAATTTAAGTCTGAATTTAGCAATAAGGAGTTCATGATCTGAGCCACAGTCAGCTTCTGGTCTTGTTTTTGCTGACTATATAGAGCTTCTCCATTTTTGGCTGCAAAGAATATAATCAATCTGATTTCAGAATTGTTCTTCTGGTGATGTCCATGTGTAGAGTCTTCTCTAGTGTTGTTTTGCTATGACCAGTGCGTTCTCTTGGCAAAACTCTTATTAGTCTTTGCCCTGCTTCATGATGTACTCCAATGCCAAATTTGCCCCTTACTCCAGGTATTTCTTGACTTCCTACTTTTGTATTCCAGTCCCCTATAATGAAAAGGACATCTTTTTAGGATGTTAGTTCTAGAAGGTCTTGTAGGTCTTCATAGAACCATTCAGCTTCAGCTTCTTCAGCATTATTGGTCAGAGCATAGACTTTGATAACTGTGATGTTGAATGATTTGCTTTGGAAATGAACAGAGATCATTCTGTTGTTTTTGAGATTGCATCCAAGTACTGCATTTTGGATTCTTGTTGACCATGGTGGCTACTCCATTTCTTCTTAAGGATTCCTGCCCACAGTAGTAGATACAATGGTAATCTAAGTTAAATTCACCCATTTCAGTCTATTTTAGTTCGCTGATTCCTAAAATGTCGATTGCCTTGATACATGAACCTAACATTCCAGGTTCTTATGCAATATTGCTCTTTACAGCATTGGACTTTTCTTCCATCAACAGTCACATCCACAACTGGGTGTTGTTTTTATTTGGCTCTATCTTTTTATTCTTTCTGGAGTTCGTTTTCCACTGAAAATATATGTTGGATACATAAATTTTATAGTTTTTATATTTTCTGCTAGGATTAATCCCTTGATTATCATGTAGTGTCCTCCTTTTCTCTTGTAAGTCTTTTCTTTCTAGTCTATTTTGTCTGATATAAGTATTACTACTTCACCTTTCTTCTGATATCCATTTGCATAGAATATCTTTTTCCATCCCCTTTCGATCTGTATGTGTCCCTAGGGCTGAGATGGGTCTCTTGTTGACAGCCTATATATGAGTCTTGTTTTTGTATCCATTCAACTAGTCTTTGTCTTTTGGTTGGAGCATTTAATCTATTTACGTTTAAGATAATTATCAATATGTATGTTCCTATTACCAATTTAGAGAAGAGTGAAAAAAATAACTTAAAACTTAGCATTCAGAAAACTAACATCATGGCATCCAGTCCTGTCACTTCATGAGAAATAGATGGTGAAGAATGGAAACAGTGGCAGATTTTATTTTCTTGGGCTCTGAAATCACTTCAGATGGTAACTGCAGCCATGAAATTAAAAGTGCTTGTTCCTTGGAAGAAAAGCTTTGACAAACCTAGACAGTGTATTACAAAGCAGAGACATCACTTTGCTGACAACGGTCTATATAGTCAAAGCCTTGGTTTTGCAGTAGTCATGTACAGATGTGAGAGTCAGACCATAAAGAAGACTGAGAGCCAAAGAACAGATGCTTTTGAATTGTGGTGTTGGAGAAGGCTCTTGAGAGTCCGTTGGACAGTAAGGAGATCAAACCAGTCAATCCTAAAAGAAATCATCCCTGAATATTAATTGGAAGGACTGATGCTGAAGCTAAAGCTCCAGTACCTTGGCCACCTGATGCAGAGAGTCAATTCATTCTAAAAGACCCTGATGTTGGAAAAGATTGAAGGCAGGAAGAGAGGGGGATGACAGAGAATGAGATGCTTGGACAGCACCGCTGACTCAGTGGACATGATCTGAGCAAACTCCGGGAGATGGTGTAGGACAGAGAAGCCCGGCTTGCTGCAGTCCATGGGGTCTCAAATAGTCGGACATGATTTAGTGACCAAAAAATAGTTACCTGTTTCTTATTTGTTTTGGGTTCATTTTTTTAGTTTTTTAAAAAAATTAATTTATTTATTTTAATTGGAGGCTAATTACTTTGCAGTATTGTAGTGGTTTTTGACATACATTGACATGAATCAGCCATGGGTGTACATGTGTCTCACATCCTGAGCCCCCCTCCCTCCTCATCCCATCTCTCAGGGTCATCCCAGTGCACCAGCCCTGAGCACCCTGTCTCATGCATCAAACCTGGACTGGCGATTTATTTCACCTCTTATTTTTCATTTAGCATTTGTGTATCTTGCCTCCTTTGTTAAAGATTAATTGACTGTAATTGTCTGGGTTTATTTCTGGGCACTCTCTTCTGTTGCATTATACACATGTCTGTTTTTATGCCAATAGCATGCTGTAGCATTGTAATATTGTCTGAAGTCTGGGAGGATTATGCTTCTTGCTTTGTTCTTTTTTCCCCCTTGCATTGCTCTGGCATTTCTGGGCCTTTTATGGTTCCATATAAATTTTAGTTATTTGTTTTGTTCTGTGAAAAATGTTATGGGTAGTTTGATAGGAATCACATTAAATCAGCAAATTGGATAGTATGGCAATTTTAGCAATATTAATTCTTCAAGATGGTCTTGCCAGGTGGCATGGGTAAAGAATTCACCTGCCAGTGCAAGAGATACTGGTTCAATCCCTGGGCCAGGAAGATCCCCTGGAGTAGGAAATGGCAACCCACTAAAGTATTCTTTCCTGCAATATTCCATGGATGGAGGAGCTTGGCAGGCTACAGCCCTTGGAGTCGCAAAGAGTTGAACATGACTAAGTGACTAAGCATGTACACACAATTTTTCAAGAGCATGGGATATTTTTTCATTTCTTTAAGTTATCTTCAGTCTCATTTATTAATGTTTATACTTCTTAACATATTTAACTCTTTCATCCTTTTTGTCAGGTTTATTCCTAAGTATTTTGTTTTGGGGCATATGATTTTACTGTTTTTCTAATTGCCTTTCTAATATTTTGTTGTTGGTGTAAAGAAATGCAATCTAT
Organism: Cervus elaphus; assembly: GCF_910594005.1. Classification (NCBI taxonomy): domain Eukaryota; kingdom Metazoa; phylum Chordata; class Mammalia; order Artiodactyla; family Cervidae; genus Cervus; species Cervus elaphus. The sequence goes on along the minus strand of NC_057828.1, from coordinate 20,381,314 downwards.
TTCTGTATGTTAATCTTTTATCTTGCTACCTTGTTGAATTTATCAGTTCTGGTAGTTTCTGTGTGGAGTCTTTAGGTTTTTCTATATATAGTATCATATCATCTGCATATAATGGCAGTTTTACCTCTTCTTTTTTAATTTGGATACCTTTTATTTCTTGTCTGACTGCTGTGGCTGGGACTTCTGATACTATCTTGAAAAGAAGAAATGAGAGTGAACATCCTTGTCTTGTTCCAGATTTTAGTGGGAATGTTTTGAGATTTTCATCATTTAGTATTTTATTGGCTTTGAGTTTGTTATAAATGTCTTTTATTATATTGAGTTATGTTATTCTACACCCACTTTGGTAAGAGTTTTTGTTTTTTTTTAAATCATGAATGGGTGTTGAATGTTGTCAAATGTTTTTTATGCATCTATTGGGATGATCATGCCATTTTTTCCCTTTTGTTTATGTGTTGTATCATGTTGATTGATTTGCGTATGTTGACCTATCCTTATGAATCTTGGATGAGTCTGACTTGATATACAATCTCTTTGATGTGTGGTTGGATTTAGTTGGTTAATATTTTGTCAAGAATTTTTGGATCTATATTCATCAAAGATATTGGCCTGTTGTTTTATTTTTTGGTTATACCTCTGGTTTTTGGTTTCAGGGTGATTGTGGCTTCATAAAAAGTCTTTGGGAGTGTTCCCCCCTCTTTAATTTTTTGGAAGGTTTGAAAAGAATCAGTATAAGGTTTTTGTATGTTTGGTAGAATTCGTCTGTGAAGCTGTATTGCTTTTGTTGTTCAGTTAGTAAGTCATGTCCAACTCTTTGCAATCTCCTTGCTGTCAGAGGGACTCTCAAGAGACTTCTCCAACACCACAGTTCAAAAGCTTTAATTCCTCAGTCCTCAGACTTCTTTATGGCCCAACTCTCACATCCATACTTGACTACTGGAAAAAGCACCTTTGACTAGCTGGACCTTTGTCAGCAAAATAATGTCTCTACTCTTTTATATGCTGTCTATGTTTGTCATAGCTTTTCTTCCAAGGAGCAAGCATCTTTTAATTTCATGGCTGCAGTCACCATCTGCAATGATTTTGGAGCCTAAGAAAATAAAATCTGCCACTGTTTTCATGGTTTCCCCATCTATTTACAATGAAGTGATGGACCAGATGCCATGACCTTAGTTTTTGAATGCCAAGTTTTAAGCCGGCTTTTTAATTCTCCTCTTGCAACTTCATCAAGAGTCTCTTTAGTTCTTCTTTGCTTTCTGCCATTAGAATGGTACCATCTGCATATCTGAGGTTGTTGATATTTTTCCTGGCAGTCTTGATTCCAGCTTGTGATTCATCCAGCCAGGCATGGTCCTGCACTTTTGTTTGTAGGGAGTTTTTTTTAAACTACAGATTCTATCTCACTCCTTGTTATCAGTCTGTTCAAATGGTGTATTTCTTCTTTATTAAATTTTGGTGTGCTTGCTGTATGTTTCTAGAAACTTGTCCATTTCTTTTAGGCCATCAGATGTGTTAGCATGTAATTGTTCATAGTATTCTCTTATAATTTTCCATATATCAGTTGTTATGTATCTTTTTTCATTTAATTTGTGTTCTCTCTCTTTTCTTCTTGGTATATTTATATGCTTTTTGATAATGGCCATTTGGACCATTGTGAGGTGAGGTAGAGAGACTGTGAATAAGGTAATCATTGGAGTGAAGGTCAAGCATTCAGAGCCAGTGGGTTAGAAAAACTACTTATATGTTGATTTAAAACTTATTAAAGTTATGAGAATGATTGTGGAGATTATATTAGAAGCTGCAATCTTGAAGGAACAAAGGGAGTGAACTGAAGTCTCCACATGATGTAGCAAAGAAGGACAGTAGGTGAGATAATCTAACAGAGCCTCAAATCTACAGTTTTTTAAAAGTGAGTGTGTGTAAGGTTGGAAGAAATGATGTGAAGCAAGGACACCTTCATCACCTTCAGGCCTAGTAGGATAAGGGATATAGGTAAGAAAATTGAGAGAGCTGCAAGGGAAGTCTGGACTTCAGGGAGGAGTCAGGTATCAGAAGTGAATATTCACAGGAACAATAAAAATGATCTGGTAGATTTTTCTAATAATGAACTCTGTGTTCTACAGTGCAGGGTGAAAGGGTTTAGGGATCAGGAGATAAATATCTGATAAGAGATGAAGGAAGCCGAGGACAATTGTATTTCTCGTGATGACTGATACAGTCAGGAATTGTTTGAGTATAAGATGCAGGAGCAGAAGCTGCGCAGTGCAGTAGCGGCCAAGAAGAGCTACCCCACGTCCAAGGTCAGGGGCGGCAACTGTGAGGAGATACCCCTCGTCCAAGGTAAGAGAAACCCAAGTAAGACGGTAGACGATGAGAGAGGGCATCAGAGGGGAGACAGACTGAAGCCACAAACACAGACAACTAGCCGATCTGATCACATGGACCACAGCCTTGTCTAACTCAATGAAACTAAGTCATGCCGTGTGCGGCCACCCAAGACGGACGGGTCATGGTGGAGAGGTCTGACAGAATGTGGTCCACTGGAGAAGGGAATGGCAAACCACTTCAGTATTCCTGCCTTGAGAACCCCATGAACAGTATGAAAAGGCAAAATGATAGGACACTGAAGGAGGAACTCCCCAGGTCATTAGGTGCCCAATATGCTACTGGAGATCAGTGGAGAAATAACTCCAGAAAGAATAAATAGATGGAGCCAAAGCAAAAACAACACGCAGTTGTGGATGTGATTGGTGATAGAAGCAAGGTCCGATGCTGTAAAGAGCAATATTGCATAGAAACCTGGAATGTTAGGTTCATGAATCAAGGCAAATTGAAAATGGTTAAACAGGAGATGGCAAGAGTGAACATCAACATTTTAGCAATCAGCGAACTAAGATGGACTGGAATGGGTGAATTTAACTCAGATGACCATTATGTCTACTACTGTTGGCAGGAATCCCTTAGAAGAAATGGAGTAGCCATCATAGTCAACAAAAGAGTCTGAAATGCAGTACTTGGATGCAATCTCAAAAACGACAGAATAATCTCTGTTCATTTCCAAGGCAAACCATTCAATATCACAGTAATCCAAGTCTATGCGCCGACCAGTAACATGGAAGAAGCTGAAGTTGAATGGTTCTATGAAGACCTACAAGACCTTTTAGAACTAACACCCAAAAAAGATGTCCTTTTCATTATAGGGGACTGGAATGCAAAAGTAAGAAGTCAAGAAACACCTGGAGTAGCAGGCCAATTTGGCCTTGGACTACAGAATGAAGCAGGGCAAAGGCTAATAGAGTTTTACCAAAAAGAATGCACTGGTCATAGCAAACACCCTCTTCCAACAACACAAGAGAAGACTCTACACATGGACATCACCAGACGGTCAATTCTGAAGTCAGATTGATTATATTCTTGGCAGCCAAAGATGGATAAGTTCTATACAGTCAGCAAAAGCAAGACCGGGAGCTGACTGTGGCTCAGATCATGAACTCCTTATTGTCAAATTCAGAATTAAGAAAGTGGGGGAAACCACTAGAACATTCAGGTATGACCTAAATCATATCCTTTATGATTAAACAGTGGAAGTGAGAAATAGATTTAAGGGACTAGATCTCATAGACAGAGTGCCTGATGAACTATGGATGAAGGTTCATGACATTTTACAGGAGACAGGGATCAAAACCATCCCCAAGAAAAAGAAATGCAACAGAGAAAATAGCTGTGAAAAGAAGAGAAGTGAAAAGCAAAGGAGAAAAGGAAAGATACACCCTTTTGAATGCAGAGTTCTGAAGAATAAGGAGAGATAAGAAAGCCTTCCTCAGTGATCAGTGCAAAGAAATAGAGGAAAAGAATAGAATGGGAAATACTAGAGATCTCTTCAAGAAAATTAGAGATACCAAGGGAACATTTCATGCAAAGATGCGTTCAATAAAGGACAGAAATTGTATGGAACTAACAGAACCAGAAGATATTAAGAAGAGGTGGCAAGAATACACAGAGAAATTATACAAAAATTTCTTCACAACCCAGATCATCACGATGGTGTGATCACTCACCCAGAGCCAGACATCCTGGAATGCAAAGTCAAGTGGGCCTTAGGAAGCATCACTATAAACAAAGCTAGTGGAGGTGACGAAATTCCAGTTGAGCTATTTCAAATCCTAAAAGATGATGCTGTGACAGTGTGGCACTCAATATGTCAACAAATTTGGAAAACTCAGCAGTGGCCACAGGACTGGAAAAGGTCAGTTTTCATTCCAATCCCAAAGAAAGGCAATGCCAAAGAATGCTCAAACTACCGCACAATTGCACTCATCTCACACACTAGTAAAGCGATAAAGTTGGCTTAAACCGCAACATTCAGAAAACTTAAGATCATGGCATCCGGTCTCATCACTTCATGGGAAATAGATGGGGAAACAGTGGAAACAGTGGCTGACTTTATTTTTGGGGGCTCCAAAATCACTGCAGATGGTGAATGAAGCCATGAAATTAAAAGACACTTACTACTTGGAAGAAAAGTTTTGACCAACCTGAACAGCATATTAAAAAGCTGAGACGTTACTTTGCCAACAAAGGTCTGTCTAATCAAGGCTATGGTTTTTCCAGTAGTCATGTATGGATGCGAGAGTTAGACTGTAAAGAAATCTGAGTGCCGAAGAATTGCTGCTTTTGAACTGTGGTGTTGGAGAAGACTCTTGAGAGTCCCTTGGACTGCAGGGAGATCCAACCAGTTCATCCTAAAGGAGATCAGTCCTTTTTGTTCATTGGAAGGACTGATTTTGAAGCTGAAACTCCAATTCTTTGGCCACCTCATGTGAAGAGTTAACTCATTGGAAAAGACTCTGATGCTGGGAAAGTTTAGGGGCAGGAGCAGAAGGGAACGACAGAGGATGCGATTGTTGGATGGTATCACCAACTCAATGGACATGAGTTTGGGTAAACTCCGGGAGTTGGTGATGGACAGGGAGGCCTGGCGTGCTGCGATTCATTGGGTTGCAAAGAGTCGGACACGACTGAGCGACTGAACTAACTATGATGCAATAGTGCTCAGCATCTTTAAGCCAGGTTTTACTGAAGAGGCTATGAATATTGATGGAATAAACAGGGAAGGGAAGGGAGGGTGGATTGCCCAAAGGCACAGATATGAGGAAATGGATGAAGAAGTCATGGATCTTTGGAATCCATTTCAGAGGCTGTGTTCTAGCTACAGCCACAACCCATAGCTCATTTTAAATTCATTGTTCTTTCCAATGCCTTGTTTTGACCTGTAATGGATAACATTGGGAGTCCTGGCACTTCTCAGAAGCCAGTGGAAGGTATGATTTTTTATATTTGAAAAGTTAAGATGGCATTTTTATATTTTTTAAACTTTTAACTTTTTACTGTAGGATAGCTGATTAACAATGTTGTGATAGTTTCAGGTGCACAGCAGAGCAACTCAGCCATACATTCACATGTACCCATTCTCCCCCAAACTGCCCTTCGATCCAGGCTGCCACATAACATTGAGCAGGGTTCCCTGCCACATAACATTGAGCAAGGACCTATACAGTAGGTCCTTGCTGATTACCCATTTAAAATATAGCAGTGTGTCCGTGGGCATCCCAGACACCCTAACTATCCTTTCTGCCTACCAGAGGAAGAGCAATCTTAGCAAGGGCACTGTGCCTTTAGGGGTTTCCTCTTCACTCTTGCTTTCTTTCTCTGGTGGCTCAGAGGGTAAAGCGTCTGCCTGCAGTGCGGGAGACCTGGGTTCGATCCCTGGGTCGGGAAGATCCCCTGGAGAAGGAAATGGCAGCCCACTCCGGTATTCTTACCTGGAGAATCCCATGGACGGAGGAGCCTGGTGGGCTACAGTCCACGGGGTCACAAAGAGTCAGACACGACTGAGCGACTTCACTTCACTTCACTTCCTGCTTTTGAAGGCATAGAATTTAGAGAGCAGACGGGACTATGTTGCTAAGACAAGTGATGTCCTGGGGCTGTTTCTTTTCATTATCTTTCTGACTGTTGCCTATTGTACACATTGTCTTCTCTTTCTCTGTTTCAGTAGTTTCATTCCTTTTCTGTTTTTGTTTATTTTATTTTTGCTATATGGAAAGACATGTATCCATTTTTGAAAAGGTGACTTTCTTCATACCGGTTTTCTTCATGTCCAGGCAGTATCAGTTTTTCTCTTCTTCCTTTCTAGATTATCAAATGACATTATCACTCTCCCAGAGATCACTGGGAATTGTGGTTTATTTGAAAGAAAAGGAAACAAGCAGATAAAAGAGAATTAGAAATTTCAGTGATGTTAGGGATTTCCCTTATGAGACTCATTTCTCTTATCAGTAATTAATTACAGCTTTGCTGAACATCTCATCAGATGTTGTACACATAGGACATAGCTGAGATTTATCAACTAGCAAGCACATACACAATTTTATCTGTTGTGAGCTCCTCCATTCTGACATAGGCACTCTTCATTTTTGTGTTTTTTTTTTTTTTTTTTAAGTTCTACCTCTGTTTATTGCTAGCAACCCGTTTCCATTCCCCTCCACCCCTCTCCTGTGTGTGTGCCCAGTCATGTGACCCCATGGACTGCAGCCCGCCAGGCTCCTCTGTCTGTGGAATTTTCCAGGCAAGAATACCGGAGTCTGCATTTTCAATAAATAATCTTTTCTCACTCTGCGGCTGCACACCTGCATCAAGGCAATGCTCTCATCCTCAGATGGGCTCTCAGAGTAGGGTCACTGTGCGTCACTGCATACAGTGTTCTGCTTATACCTCTTAGTCTCCAATACATTCCTCATGCATTCAGTAAATATTCATGAACAATGAACAAGGAATGAGTGTTGACGTTTAAAATATTGGTAAAATTGTTACATTAAGGAGTGAACATAGCTTAGGGACAAAGTAGGTAGTGGAAAGATAAATGTGAGGTCATTTCCTAGACCACACTAAAAAGAAAAGCAAAAACGTAGAATGTCATAAAAAATGCAGAATTCTTAAAAATTAAAGGATTAAGTCAAAAGGCAGACTATAGCCAATTAGGAATTTTAGAGAGTTAAAAAGAAAGAAATTAGAAGGAAATAATTAAAGGAAGTAAAGACACGAGTATTTAGAATTAAGATAGTCAAATATTGAGTAGGTATAAATAATAAAGAGAGGCTCATTTTAATTTTTGTGAAATTTCTGAACTCCAGCGATAAAGTTGAAATTCTCCATGAGTCCATCAAGAAAAAAAAACAATAACTGTTACTTAACAGAGTATAAAAATCAGAGAGGCATCAGGTTTCGTATCACTAAAATGGATTCTTAGAAACTCATTAAAAAGACTTAAAATTTTTCTAAAAAATACTTGAAAGCTAGGATTCTATATCTTGACAATGCTGTTTGTAAAGATTTCTTATCAGTTGAGTGTAAAAGTATAAATAAATCATGATACAGAAGGCAAAGAATTTAACCAGGCTAATAACAAACAAATATAACTATTCTGCAAATAAAAGTAGAGATTCTCAAACTATTAGAGAAAGTAATAACAAAATATCATTTTGTACCAGTTGGTATAAGATAAATAGCTTTTCTAAAACACCAATAGAAAAAATAAACTTGGTTCTAAATTTTTCTTTTTTTTTTGGAAAGCAAGATGAAAATATCTAAAAAGGTTTAAAATACATCAATCCTTCAAAGATTAAGAATATATATGTGTGTGTGTGTTTGTATACAGATTTTCCCATAAAATGGGAAAAATAATGGCTGAATAAATGATTGTATACCTATACTGTTGTGGATTCATTAAAAAAATGTGAATTGTGTATACTAACACACTTGGATTTTCATATGTCATATTGCAAAAGTCATGCAATATGAAATTTATAGTATAATGGGTTTTTATAAGGGGGGAGTTAAAACATGCACTTGTATGTGTACATATGCATATGTATAAGACAAATCTTTCTATATATTGACACATATAAGTAGTGGCTTGTATTTGCTTTTTATTTGTGTATAAACTTTTAGAAACTATAGGAGAATAAACACCATTTTGTTACAGTTAATGAATAAAGAAATTGATTAATAGATTTAGGCAAGGAACATCAGTGGTTACTAAAATTATTTGATGTAAGACTAATGGTAAACTTGATATGTTCAGGGCACCAAAACATCATTCCACAAATAGCTGCCTGTCCATAAGGGAAAAAAATTATGTAAGGGAAAGTTAAGCCTGTCACAGCTTCAGTGTGATCATTTTAGAAAAACTATTAGAATAACTGAGCATTTTGTACTTAATGACACGATGCTATAGATTAGGAGCATATGTGATATTCTTTTTTCTTTCTAAAACAATTTTAAAATGAACATTTTAAAATTAAAAGTTCACAGATTAATTAATGTTCCCAATTCTGGACAGTCATGCATAACTAACATCTAGAAACAAAATAGACCACTGTCTGTCCCACAGAATCTGTCCCTCCTCCCAATTTCACTAATCCCTCCTCCCCTAAATTTATCACTCCTCTGACTTCCACTGCCAGCTATAAAGTAATCTTTCTATCGTATTTAACCTGAATCTGATTCATCTCATAGATCTACATACTTTGTAAAGAATATATATTAAATTCTCCATATACAAACTACAAAAATGAACTTATTAAATGATAACATGAGTAAACTACCTGATGAATCCAGAATTGGTACCTTCTAAAGGACAACTTGCAAGCTCTCTAGAGTGAGAGCTGGAAGTGGAGAAAAGTAATTGTTAAAATTTAAGAGATGTAAAAATTACAGTACATTAAATTTATAGTCTTAATTTGATCACAGCTGGAACAAAACAGCTGTACAAGACTATTAGGACAGTTTGGAAAATTTGAATTTTAATTGGTTATTTATGATAGTAAGGGACTATTTTTAAGCTTGTTGGTAGTGAACATAAGAGTTTGGCCATGTAGAATTATATTTTTTGAGTTATACATTAAAATATTTAGGGATGAAATTGTAGTATCTGTAATATTTTTAAAATATTTCATAAAATACAGAGGAGTAAATATAATAAACTATCACTGTTGCCCAATCTAGATTTAGGGATATGAGCATTAACAATATTATTTTCTCTTCCTTCTATGTGATGGAAAATTGCAATAATATAAAGTATAAAAAAGAACATCAGGGCACACATATATTACATAGAGAATATCTACTGAACAATGAGAAAGTATAATTTAAGTAATTACTCCAGTTTTATCAGCATTACATACTTTAAATGTTAACATCAGTTCATTTCAGTCACTCAGTTGTGTCCGACTCTTTGCGACCACGTGAACCATAGTACGCCAGGCCTCCCTGTCCATCACCAACTCCCGGAGCTTACTCAAACTCATGTCCATGAAGTCGGTGATGCCATCCAACCATCTCATCCTCTGCCATCCACTTCTCCTCCTGCCCTCAATCTTTCCCAGCATCAGGGTCTTTTCAAATGAGTCAGCTCTTTGCATCAGGTGGACAAAGTATTGGAGTTTCAGCTTCAACATCAGTCCTTCCAGTGAATATTCAGGACTGATTTCCTTTGGGATGAACTGGTTGGATCTCCTTGTAGTCCAAGGGACTCTTCTCCAACACCAAGGGAGTCTTCTCCAACACCACACTTCAAAAGCATCAATTCTTCTGTGCTCAGCTTTGTTTATAGTCCAATACTCATGTCCATACATGACTACTGGAAAAACCATAGCCTTGACTAGATGGACCTTTGTGGACAAAGTAATGTCTCTGCTTTTTAATATGCTGTCTAGGTTTCATGACTTTCCTTCAAGGAGTAAACGTCTTTTAATTTCATGGCTGCAGTCACCATCTGCAGTGATTTTGGAGCCCCCAAATACAAAGTCAGCCACTGTTTTTACTGTTTCCCCATCTATTTGCCATGAAGTGATGGGACCAGATGCCGTGATCTTAGTTTTCTGAATGTTGAGCTTTAAGCCAACCTTTTCACTCTCCTCTTTCACTTTCATCAAGAGGCTCTTTAGTTCTTCTTTGCTTTCTGCCATAAGGGTGGTGTCATCTGCATATCAGAGGTTATTGATATTTATCCCGGCAATCTTAATTCCAGATTGTGTTTCATCCAGCCCAGCATTTCTCATGATGTACTCTGCATATAAGTTAAATAAGTAGGGTAGCAATATACAGCCTTGACGTACTCCTTTTCCTATTTGGAACCAGTCTGTTGTTCCATGTCCAGTTCTAACTGTTGCTTCCTGACCTGCATATAGGTTTCTCAAGAGGCAAGTCAGGTGGTCTGGTATTCCCATCTCCTTCAGAATTTTCCACAGTTTATTGTGATCCACACAGTTGAAGGCTTTGGTATAGTCAATAAAGCAGTTATAGATGTTTTTCTGGAACTCTCTTGCTTTTTTGATGATCCAGAGGATGTTGGCAATTTGATCTCTGGTTCCTCTGACTTTTCTAAAACCAGCTTGAACATCTGGAAGTTCTCGGTTCACATATTGCTGAAGCCTGGCTTGGAGAATGTTGAGCATTTCTTTATTAGCATGTGAAATGAGTGCAATTGTGTGGTAGTTTGAGCATTCTTTGGCATTGCCTTTTTTAGGGATTGGAATGAAAACTGACCGTATCTAGTCCTGTGGCCACTACTGAGTTTTCCACATTTCCTGACATATTGAGTACAGCACTTTCACAGCATCATCTTTCAGGATTTGAAATAGCTCAACTGGAATTCCATCACCTCCACTAGCTTTGTTTATAGTGATGCTTCCTAAGGCCCACTTGACTTCGCATTCCAGGATGTCTGGCTCTAGGTGAGTGATCACACCATCATGATTATCTGGGTCATGAAGATCTTTTCTGTACAGTTATTCTGTGTATTCTTGCCATCTCTTCTGCTTCTGTTAGTTCCATACCATTTCTGTCCTTTATTGAGCCCATCTTTGCAATATTCCCTTGGTATCTCTAATTTTCTTAAAGAGATCTCTAGTCTTTCCCATTCTCTTGTTTTCCTCTATTCCTTGCATTGATCGCTGAGGAAGGCTTTCTTATCTCTCCTTGTTATTCTTTGGAACTCTGCCTTCAAAAGGGTGTATCTTTCCTTTTTTCCTTTGCTTTTGGCTTCTCTTCTTTTCACAGCTATTTGTAAGGCCTCCTCAGACAGCCATTTTGCCTTTTTTGCATTTCTTTTTCTTGGGGATGGTCTTTATCCCTGTCTCCTGTACAGTGTCACAAACTTCCATCCATAGTTCATCAGGCACTGTGTCTATCAGATCTAGTCCCTTAATCTATTTCTCACTTCTAGTGTATAATCATAAGGGGTTTGATTTAGGTCATACCTGAATGGTCTAGTGGTTTTCCCCACTTTCTTCAATTTAAGTCTGAATTTGGCAATAAGGTGTTCCTGATCTGAGCCACAGTCATGGGTTTGAGCAAGCTCAGGGAGATGATGAAGGACAGGGAAGTTTGGCATGCTGCCGTTCACAAGGCTGCAGTCAGACATGACATGGCAATTGAATAACAACAACATTGTTTTAATCAGAGACACTTTTTTCACCTGACCTTATATGTGTATTTTATTGATGTTGTTAACAATCTAAATCTTTCTAGACTTTAATCCAAATTTCCTTACAAAGGAATTCACACTAATGGATATATTTGTTTCAATTTCACTATTACTGGAACTCAGTAGGTTTTTTCCTTCAAGCTTCCATTTTCCTGTGCTCTGTAGAAACTCAATATGAAGTTAGGAAGGGACTGTTAGGTAAAATTACAGGAGGTTAACTATGCCTTATGTATTGATATATCTACTTTATAGTGATGGTAAGTAAGCTTTTTACTTTTTAATTTAAAAATGGAAAATTTTGAAAAAATTTCTTTATATCTGTATTTTTTATTACACAGGTTCTTTTTCATGTTTAACATGGCATTTAACAGAAAAGTATCTGCTTTAACAACAATATCTAACAAATACATGATAAAATACCAAACATAATTGCAAACAATAAAACCAAAACTGGCAAATGCCAGAAGCACTGCCAGCTATACTTTCAAATATCTAGGATACTATTGAACTGCATCTGAGAAAATTATTGTAAAATCTGTGCTTTGAGAGTGTAGGTCATTTGTGGACTAAAGACGGTATAAATGCTAATTATTTAGTTTTCTTAGAGTAAAATCCTTAAAGTGCAAGCACATTTAGGACTTTATTATAATTTTCATAATCTGTGAGGCTTCCAGTCTTAAGTAACTAAATATTATTGATAGTTCACTAGTTAATACAGTATGTACTGAGCTTTCTGTTATAAAAATATTAAAGATTTTATATAGAGCTGTAGTGCCGTTTGAACTAGAGAAATAAAATTTAAAACATATAGTTAAGCAATTTGGTATTTTAGATCATTTTATCTCAGTTAGAACCAATTCAAACTCAGAGAATAAGTACAGTTTATTGATTTGTTTATTTAAGATACACACAGTTCCCTTGAAATTTCAATGCTGTTAATTGCACCACTGACTTGTATTTGGTTGCCTGTTATGGAGAGGTCTCCTTGACCTGCTGCTTGTTCTTTTTAGCAAGTGGTGAAGAATTTCAGTTAACTCTTTCTTTGCAAGGAAGTAGAACATTTGTTTCTCTGCAATTGTATGTCTGGAATCAGAAAAGAAGTCTAAGCACAAAATCTACTGACAAAGCTATGGTTTATTTTTCTCTTCATCTTCCATTCAGAATCGCTATTGATTGGTTTATTTAAATATAAGAATCAATTCATTTACATAATAATACGACAAATTCCTGAATGATAGATATGATATGTATTATGGAACATTTAATCCCAGGTAATAGAGTCAGATGCAGTGAGTACCTTGTGATAGAACATTGACATATATCATTTTCCTAGACATTGGTTAGCACAATTTGCTACAAAGATTTCATTGATAATTAATGAATATGTTTTCCATATAGAATCATAAGATATGTACAAACAAATACATATTTTTGTTTGAATTTTGAAATTTGCAAGTTAGTGAAAATCATAAAATTTCTTCTTCTATGCAGCCTCTATGCAAAAAAGTAATAGATTATTTTGGTAAAATAATTGATTCCTTTCCACATTTTGTTGATCCTACTAGGTAGTTCAGATCTTGTTTAGTGCTGCAGTGCATAATGTAATGAAACAGTGTTCCTGCCTACAAGAAACTAAATTCTAATAGAAATATTAGAATTAGTCTGAAAATAACAAGGGGCCATACTAGGACAAGAACAAGGTCAGTGCTCTAAGACATGTGAAAATACAATATTTCCGACTTGGAACAGAAGCATAAACTCTACTTGCTTAATGAGGGTACTTGTAGCTGTAGAAAACATATAGTTTTATTTTTTATTTTTATTGGAGTATAGTTGCTTTACAATGCTATGTTAGTTTCTGCTGTAAGCCGAGTGAATCTGCCGCCTGTATGCATATATGCCCTCTTCCTGGATTTCCTTCCCCTTTAGGTCACCACAGGACAATGAGTAGCGTTTCCTGAGCTATCCAGTAGGTTGTCACAAGTTATCCATCTGATAGAGAAAACCTATAGTTTTAAATGGAGGGCCATACATAGGCCAAGATTGTACTAAAAGTGCCCTGAGAAATTTACAACTAAAATATAGTAGCTTAGAATTTCAAACTAAATTTGTCACCTAAGAATGAAATCAATGAAAATATATAAGAAAAAATTCGTTCCTTATAACCCTAGACCTTTATGACAATGCAGAAATAATAGTCTCCAGTAAGGTATTGATTCTAATTAATGCTAATTAATTGCTTAACATTAAAAAAGAGAGGGGTGGGGAAACCTGCCAAAATCCTTAAACAGTCAAAGAGCTGGAATTGAAAGCTGTTTCCAGCCTTGCCTTGAGAAACAGCAAGAGAGGAAAATAATAGCCACCAGAGAGGTGTGTCTTCCTTTTGGAGTCAAGGAAAGCCAGCTCTTTTCTCCGGCCACGGACAGACTAGGCCAGTACTACCTAAACTCCCACATTCTGGCTTTCATTTTACAGCAGCACAGTATAAATGTGTATTTAATGGACATGACCAGCACTGAGTGAAATATAACTAGCTGATTTTATGATTTATGGATACATCTTTTGAAATTATTTAAAATAGATTTCTAAGAGCTAGATATACTCTAGAATCATTGAAAAAGAAGAAGTTGAATTTCTAATCTTGAGTGCTAGCCTCTTAAAGTAGTTCTTTTGTAATTTTATTTTATATTGCAGTATAGTTGACTAACAATGTTGTGTTAGTTTGTTATATGTGTATCCTTTTTCAAATTCTTTTCCCATTTAGGTCATGAAATAATACTGAGCTGAGTTCCATGTGCTATAAAGTAGGTTCTTGTTGGTTATCTATTCTAAATATAGAACTGTGTGTATGCCAATCCCAAATTCCCAATTTATCCCTTGGCGCACCACCTTTCCCCTTTGGTAATCATAAGTTTATTTTCTTAAGTCTGTGAGTCTGTTTCTGTTTTGTCAATAAGTTCATCTGTACCTTTTTTTGGTTGTTTTTTGATTCCACATAACAGTGATATATGATACTTGTTTTCCTCTGTTTGGCTTTCATACTAAATGTAGTATGAAAATCTCCATGTCCATCCCTGTTGTTGCAAATGGCATTATTTCATTCTTTTTAATGACTGAGTAATATCCCACTTGATATATATACCATATCTTTATCCATTCCTTTGTTGATGAACACTTAAGTTGCTTCCATGTCTTGGCTAATGTAAACAGTGCTGCAACAAACATTGAGCTTGCATGTATCCTTTTGAATTATGGTTTTCTCTGGATATATGTTCAGCAGTAAGATTTCTGGAACATGTGGTAGATTTAGCTTTAGTTTTTTAAGGAGACTCCATGCTGTTCTCCAGGCTTCCCACCTGGTGCTAGTGGAAAAGAAGCCACCTGCTGATGCAGGATACATAAGAGACACGGGTTTGATCCCTGGGTTGGGAGGATCTCCTGGGCGAGAACTTGGCAACACACTCTGGTGTTCTTGCCTGGAAAATCCCATGGACAGAGGGCCTGGTGGGCTACGAACAATAAGGTCACAAAGAGTCAGACATGACTGAAGCAACTTGACACGCATGCACGCACACTCTTCTCCTACTGGTTGTATACATTTACATCCCACTTCATTCCAGTCCCTAAGAAAGGCAATCCCAAAGAATGCTCAAACTACCGCACAATTGCACTCATCCCATATGCTAGTAAAGTAATGCTCAAAATTCTCCAAGCCAGGCTTCAGCAACACGTGAACCGAGAGCTTCCAAATGTTCAAGCTTTTTTAGAAAAGCTTTTTTAGAACTTTTTAGAAAAGTCAGAGGAACCAGAGATCAAATTGCCAATATCCGCTGGATCATCGAAAAAGCAAGAGAGTTCCAGAAAAACATCTATTTCTGCTTTATTGACTACGCCAAAGCCTTCAACTGTGTGGATCACAATAAACTGTGGAAAATTCTTCAAGAGATGGACATATCAGACCACCTGACCTGCTTCTTGAGAAACCTATATGCAGATCAGAAAGCAACAGTTAGAACTGGACATGGAACAACAGACTGGTTCCAAATAGGAAGAGGAGGACGTCAAGGTTGTATATTGTCACCCTGCTTATTTAACTTATATGCAGAGTACATCATGAGAAACGCTGGGCTGGAAGAAGCACAAGCTGGAATTAAGATTGCCAGGAGAAATATCAATAACCTCTGATATGCAGATGACACCACCCTTATGGCAGAAAGTGAAGAAGAACTAAAAAGCCTCTTGATGAAAGTGAAAGAGGAGAGTGAAAAAGTTGGCTTAAAGCTCAACATTCAGAAAACTAAGATCATGGCATCTGGTCCTATCACCTCATGGGAAATAGGTGGGGAGACAGTGGAAACAGTGTCAGACTTTATTTTTTGGGGCTCCAAAATCACTGCAGATGGTGACTGCAGCCATGAAATTAAAAGATGCTCACTACTTGGAAGGAAAGTTATGATCAACCTAGATAGCATATTAAAAAGCAGAGTCATTACTTTGCCAACAAGGTCCGTCTGGTCAAGGCTATGGTTTTTCCAGTGGTCATGTATGGATGTGAGAGTTGGACTGTGAAGAAAGCTGAGCACAGAAAAATTGATGCTTTTGAACTGTGGTGGTGGAGAAGACTCTTGAGAGTCCCTTGGACTGCAAGGAGATCCAACCAGTCCATCCTGAAGGGGATAAGTCCTGGGTGTTCATTAGAAGGACTGATGCTGAAGCTGAATCTCCAATACTTTGGCCACCTCATGTTAAGAGTTGACTCTTTGGAAAAGACCCTGATGCTTGGAGGGATTGGGGGCAGGAGGAGAAGAGGACGACAGAGGATGAGATGGCTGGATGGCATCATCGACTCGATGGGCATGAGTTTAGGTAAACTCCGGGAGTTTGTGATGGACAGGGAGGCCTGGCGTGCTGCGATTTATGGGGTCGTAAAGAGTCGGACACGACTGAGCGACTGAACTGAACTGAACAGTGGGGAAGGGTTTCCTTTTTTCTACTTTCTCTCCAGAATTTATTGTCCTTAGACTTTTTAATTATGGCCACTCTGACTGATGCGAGGTGTTAGCTGATTGTAGTTTTGTTTTCCTTTTTCTAATAATTAGCAATGTTGAGCATCTGTTCATGTGCCTCTTGGCCATCTGTATATCTTCTTTGGAAAAATATCTGCTTATTTTTTCTGACCATTTTTGATTGGGTTATTTGTTTTGATTTAGAGCTGCATGAGCTATTTGTAAATTTTGAAGATTAATCCTTTGTTCATTGCACTGTTTGCAAATATTTTCTCCCATTGTGTGGGTTGTCTTTTTGCTTTGTTAATGTTTTACTTCATCTTCCAAAAGATTTTCAGTTTAACTAGGTTCCATTTGATTTTATTTCCAGTACTCCAGGAGACAGAGAAAGATATTCTGCAATTTATGTCAAAGTGTTCTGCCTGTATATTGCTCTAAGACTTTTATAGCATCAGGTCTTACATCTAGGTCTTTAATCCATTTTGAGTTTATTTTTGTATATGGTATTAAAGAATGTTATAATTTCATTCTTTCATAGTATCATGCAGCTGTCTGATTTTCCCAACATCATTTCCTGAAGAAACTCTGTTTTCTCCATTGTATAGTGTCGCCTCCTTTGTCATAGGTTAACTAGCTTTGGGTGTGTGCTTTATTTCCGGAATTTCTGTCCTGCCCTATTGCTCTATATTTCTGTGCCAGTACCATAATCTTTTGATGACTGTAGCTTTTTAGTATTGTCTGAAGTGTGGGAGTCTGATACCTCCAGCTCTATTTTTCTTCTATGAGATTGCTTTTTGGGGACTTCTGTGACTCCATACAGATTTTTAAAATTTCTGTTCTAGTTCCGTGAAAAAATAATGGTATTGATAATTTGAATCTCTAGATGGATTTGGGTCATCTAGTCATTTTGACAATGTTGGCACTTCCAATCCAAGAACATAATGTTTCTTTCCATCTGTTTGTGTCTTCTTCAGTTTTTTTCATCAGCATCTGATAGTTTTCAGAGCACAGGTCTTTTGTCTCCTTAGGCAGATCGAGTCCTAGGTATTTTACTCGTTTTGATGCAGTGATAAAAGGGATTGTTTCCTTAATTTCTCTTTCTAATCTTTCTGTGGTAGTGTATAGAAATGCAAGAAATATGTGTATTGATTTTGTATCCTGCAACTTTACTGAATTCATTGATATGCTCTAGTAGTTTTTTGGTAGGATCTTCACAATTTTCTAAGTATGGTATCATGCCATCTGCAAACAATGACAGTTCTTAAGTTATTTCTTTAAGGGCCTGTACCAACAGTGAATTGTCCCTCTAAATGCTGTTTCTGTCTTGACTTTGTAAGTCAGGAAACATAATTTGTACAAGGTATGGAAATTCTGTTCTCTTACTTTGCCCAGGTAATTTTTTGGACCTTGATTTGTTAACTAGTGATATAAAATACTCAGGAAATCTCTACCTAGGATGATTTGCTCAACTAAAAATTCCCTCTCCCTTAGAGAAAATTCAAATTATTTTTGATTTAGCTTTTTTCCCCTCCAACTGTGGAGAAGAAAACCTCTGCTGTATAAATAAAACTTGTGAAGACATTACTGTGGATGGTTAGGATTTTTCTAAATTAGTTTAAACCGAAACTAGAATCTTTTCAGGCAGTGCAAGATGAAAATCTGTGTATTTATGATACAATCAATGAAATCTTTTTCAGGTCAACTTTTGCCTGAAGCTATTTCTTTATACTTAGGGGACAAGTATTGCTTTGCCATGATTGATTAAGTTTTAGCTCATGTTTACTTTTGAAATTAATTAGTTAATTGAAAAGAAAATGCATGTGATGCACAAGTAACTCAGGCCCATTCTGGGAGATAAAAGAGGAATTAGTTCATGCACTTATCCATTCATTTATTTGTGGAGTTTTTTTTTTGTATATTCAATAATGCATGAATTCTTAATAAGTTATAGGCACTATCCTAAGGGCTGGTCTTACAATATTGAATGAAAGAAAGTGGTCTCAGATCTCATGGGTTTAGAAGCTTACATAAATGAATAAAGTTGAATGAATTAATAATAATTCACATCATTTTTCTATATGAAAGTATTTAGGGACCAACAGTATTAAATATAATACAGTGAATGGTTGAGAATTTCATCTCTTGCATTTTGAAACTAACATTGTTTTCTAAAAATGAAAGAGAAAAGAATGTTACATAACCAGAGTGACCCTTTGTTGGTTAACCTAGCTCGTAATGGACTAACCAAATTAGAGGCCCAAGAGTACTGTTAAATTTAAGAACTAAGATTCCAGCTGCCAATACTCTGTCAAGAATCCAGATGGTGCTTTTGGAAGAACACATTTTCAGTAATTTGGCATCATTTAATTCCATCATTAGTGAAGAGAGAGCTTCATAAATTGAGTGGATTGTGGTATACCAAGAGTTTTAATGTATTTATTTTTACCATATTGAAACTATAAAAATAGGAATATGTATATTTAAGATGAAATAACTTTGTTTAGAAAAGTTATGTGTTAGTCTTGAAATGACTTCCTTTGAAACTTACTAAATTTCATGAAGGCAAATATTTCATCATATTGATCACTGTGTCCAGGATTTTGAGCTTCTTTTTTCATTGCTGTTTAACATAGCCAACTATTCTTTCAAAGTGGGTGATCCAGTCCTAGGAATATGGGAGAACTCACTGAATCAGTACAATTTGGGGTAAAGTCAGTGTAGTCCTGTTGTGATCCTGTCCAAGCATCGCTCATTGATCCCCCTTTTTCGTTCTCGTTGAAATGCCTGAAGCTCTGAATTCCAGCTGAAATTTCTAGTCCTTTCAAGCTGCCTTGATGTTCACACTGTTCTTCAGAATGTCAAAGGGCTCCCACATATCTCTAGTTGCCTGTTTTTTATTACTCAGTGTTTACTTAATTTTTATTGAATGATTCCAAACTCCAGAAACTCAATTTTCAGTCCACTGTGATACATTCTTTTCTGTGGGTCTGTGTTACTAGTTGAACAATTTTTGTCATGCATCTAAACAATTCTCTAAGAACTATGTCAATAAATGGCTTGAATGAAGACATGAAAACCATGGTGAGCTCACCTAATGGCAGAGGGCATGATTAGCACTAAGAAGGGAAGATTATTGGCAGAATATGTCAGAACACTTGCAGCTTTCACAGGAAGCAGACTCTGGGATGGAGATCAGTCTGCAGGTGATTTATTAGGGAATGTTTCTGTGGGCTTCCCAGGTGGTGCTAGTGGTAAAGAACCCACTTGCCAATTCAGGAGACCTAAGAAACACAGGTTTGATCCCTGGGTTGGGAAGATCTCCTGGAGAAGGGCATGGCAACCCACTCCTATATTCTTGCTTGGAGAATCCCATGGCCAAAGGAGCCTGGCTGGCTACAGTCCATGGGGTCACAAAGAGTCAGACACAAATGAAGCGACTTAGCAAGCATGCATGCATCTGCAGTCAATACCAGGGTAGAGAAGAGATGGAAGCAGGAGTGAGCTAAGGGAAAAATTCTGTCGTGAACTCTTTTTATTAATTTTTTAAAGTCAATATAATAGACCCTTCTATTCAATCACATCACCGACTCAACGGACATGAGTTTGAGAAAGCTTCAGGAGTTGGTGATGGACAGGGAAGCCTGGAGTGCTGCAGTCCATGGGGTCGCAACGAGTCGGACATGACTGAGTGACTGAACTGAACTGAACTGATTCAGTCACAATGGATTTGTATATTTACTAAAGGTGGGAACCTCTTAAAACTCCCCTGGTATTTTTTTTTTAATTGAAGTATAGTTGCTTTACAGTGTTGCGTTAGTTTCTGCTGTATGTTTACATATGTGTCCTCCCTCTTGGATCTCCCTCCCGCCCTCCATCCCACCCATTCAGGTCACCACAGAGCGTGGAGCTGAACTCCCTGTGCTATTCAGAAGCTTCCCACTAATTATTTTACACAAGGTGGTGTAAATATGTCAATGCTACTATCCCAATTCATCCCCACCTCCCTTCCCTCCTGCCCCATGTCCACACATCTGTTCTCTACATCTGCTTCTCTATTGCTGCCCTGCAAAGAGGTTCAACAGTGCCACTTTTCTAGATCCTACAAGTATGCATTAAAGTATGATGCTAGTTTTTCTGACTTCACTCTGTATGACAGACTCTAGGTCCATTCACATCTCTACAAATGATCCAATTTCATTATTTTTAAAGGCTAAGTAATAGTCCATTGTATGTGTGCACCATCTTTTCTTTATCCATTCATCTGCTGATGGACATTTAGATTGCTTCTGGCTGTTGTAAGTAGGGCTGCAGTGAACACTGGGTGCATGTGGCTTTCTATTGCAGTATAATTGCTTTACAATATTGTGTTGGCTTCTGCTTACAGCAGAGTGAATCCGCTATAAGTACACATGTATCCTTTCCTTTTTGGATTTCTTTGCCATTTAGATCACGGGAGAGCACTGAGCTCCCTGTCTGGTACACCAGCTTTTCATTAGTTACCTGTTTTATGCACAGCAGTGTATACATGCCAGTCCCAACACCTTAATCCACCCCACCCCATTGTCCTGCCTTGGTAACCATCGGCTTGTTCTCTACATCTGTGTTATGAACGCTTGATGGGGGCTTCGGTTGGTTCCACAAAGAGCTTGTGAAGTGGGAAGCTCATATTAAGAATTATACCCCCTGGGGGTGAGGGACCCAGGGGTTCATATCCCCGTGTCTGGCCAGTCATTGAATGTGACTTGACTGTTGCCTGATGGCTGAGAGCTGAAGCCTTTCTTTAGCAACATTCTTAGCAATTCTTAGTCCTAAGGGATGATCTGGTTGATGCCCGGTAGCATCTGTTCCAAACACTCCTTAGACAATATTATCCAGTGAGATATTCCATTGTACTGTCACCTAGAGTATGCAATAGTGCTCAGAGGGGGAGGAGAAATACACATCGGCATTATTTCACAGATCTGTTTCATGTGTATGTTTATATGCGTGTGTATATATCATTATATATAAATATATATTTCATATTGTTTATCACTTATAATTGTGATTAATATGTTCAAATGAACTTATAACTTCATAATCCTGAATGAACAAGTCCATATTTAAGTGGCTGTAAGCACTTCATTACTAGTCTTATAAAACTTTAAAGTTGCCTCTTTGTTATACACCTTTCTTTTTTAATTTTCTAAAACAATGTTGAAATTACCAACCAGAAATTCTGTGACATTTCTATGGTATCAGACCTTAAAAGTGACATGTAAGCTGCCATGCTCATTTAACAGTGGATTCCAACAATCTTTCAAGCTGATATTTAGACCATCATTGGTCTCAGTTATTTCTAATTTGGTGGCAGTCACTTTTTTAATATGATCTGAGTTAGCGAGGGATGAGCAGGACTAATATAACCAATTCACTTAAGGCTGGCCACCAAATAGTAAACAGATGGTAACACCTTTGACTCAATATAAATCTGGGCTAGAAATCAAATAATGACTGTAAGGTAGATATTTCTGTGCTTTTACTGAATTCGCTTAATGCCTGCTGCTTTCTAGGGACATGTTTAAGATATATTTTTTAAGTTTGGGAAATTATTAATGAAACATTAAAATGTGTCTATTTTGTTTATATATAGATATACATGCTGTTATATCATAAAATATATATTATGCATATATATATATATTGCCAAAACTTAGTTTTTAAAGAAGCTAAAAATAATGATTTTAGATTATGAAGCATACATTTTTGAAATTTTTCTCTTCTTAGTGAACTTTTAAATTATTAGTCAACCTAATCTACATAATGAGATTTTGGTATGGGTGAAATTAATGATGTTAGCTTATTTTGGCTCAGGATTCACAGAGTCTACATATAAACTACTTAATGTGGCATTAGAATGTTTTTTCCCTTTGGACAAGGACTTTATTTTCCTGTCCATTGCTATACATTCAGTACCTAGCCCAGTGCTTGTTCAGTTGTAAGCTCAATAAATATTTGTCAAATAAATGAATAGATATATATGTGTCATTTATTAAACTTGTCAATTTTCACTGTATATTTCTTTACATTCTTTTTAATAATATAAAATTGACTGAAGTAATGTTTGACTCTACAGTGTAGACAGAGGTGAGTGTATTAGGAGTATATATTCTCTTGCAAAACTTATCATTTACTGCTGGGCAAACTATAAAACAAATTTTTTTGAAATGAATTTATATATGTTATGGAACAAATAGGTGCACTCTTTTCCTGGGTTTAAATAAATTTTGAAAATTAGTAGATATCTTTGAATCATTTAAAGGCATTATATTTCTTTAATATTTAAAATACTGTATTACACGTTAAAGGACACAGCGCAATGTCATTGGCGGTGTTCTTCATAATTCTTTTAAAACGTACTAAATGATATTCTATCTGCATCATTAGGTTACTGTACAACACTGTCCTTTGAGAATATGGTTTTGCTATCATTTCTAGTTGTAATTACTTCCCAAAAAACTGTATGGGCTTATTGAAATGATTTGATGTGTGAAGGTTGAGAAGACAATGCCTATGAACACTGTAAATAACTGCAGCTTGATCGCGTGGTGTGTTTATTTCACATAGGCTCACTCTTATTAAGTGCCATATCTCTGAGTATGATTTTTCAAACCTCTCCAGCATTTATAGTTTCTTCATAAAAGTGTGAAGTTTGAGATTTCTTGTAACTAAATGTTGCTCAGCCTCAACTCTTTTGCCATTTTGAACCAGATAATTCTTTTATTTATGGGGGTACACGGTGTTTTAGGATGTCTAGAAACATTTACTAGATGCCAATAGCATCCTCCACCTCAGGTGTGAAAATAAAAAATATCTCCAGATATTGTCAACTGTTGCATGGGGGCAAAGTCACCCCAGGTTGAAACTACTGCATGACTTTCTCTTTACTGCCTATGTGAGTGTGTGTTCAGTATGATTTTCAGGGGAATATTAGTGTTTCCAAGTTTTGCCAGGCTCAAAATTAAGAAGGAAATGTGCACTGTTGCCCAATCTAAAGAGAGGTGCCCTGGAGCTACCCAAAATGAGGACCAGGCACCCTGCCCAAGGGCTTTCTTGGAGACAGAACCAGCTCTGCTGCACCACACATCACCCCAGTCATCCTCCCCCCATATACTGGGAACAGGAGAAGAGAATGATCAGGTGGGTGATTTCTGCGCTGATGGGAGTGCAGAGTTTGTTGCAGAAGGCTTGCTCACTCAGAAAACTGCTGCGGGGAAACCATGAGAGCTTTTGGACTATCCATTCTTGCATGGGGAGGGAGTTAGTATCGGGTAATAGGATATCCCCGGTGACTCAGATGGTAAAGAATCTGCCTGCAGTGCAGGAGACCCGGGTTTGATTCCTGGGGTCAATAAGAATCCCCGGAGAAAGGAATGGCAACCCACTCCAGTATTCTTGCCTGGGAAATTTCATGGACAGAGGACCCTGGTGGGCTACAGCCCATGGGGTCACAAAGAGTTTGACACAGTTGAGTGACTGACACACACACGCACACATACACAATAGGATAATAGTCAAGGGGCTGGACCAGTCACTTACTGTTTCTGATGTTTGTTACACGTAAGAGTTACTTGAAGAGTCTAATTTAGTGTTTTTGTCTCTTTGCTAGTTTATTTCTGGATGTGTTTGTATGGTTTTCTTCTCTTCTGTGACAATACCAAAGAGTTACCTTTCTTGATCAAGAAGCAATAGGTGTATGTTTAACTTAGGAAACTGCCAGAGATTTTTTCCAGAAGACATTAAAGCCTGACTTGGTGATGTCACTGTCTTGTCTTCATAAGACAGTGACATCACCTTGTAAAGCTTTGGTTTCCTTCTCTCCTCTGCCTCCAGACACTGGAGCAAGTAAAGCTGTAATGATGGTATAAGAATATCTGCATGTTTAAAATCAGGTATAAGATTGGAAGTGTTAAAATAGCTCGGACCAAGTTCAGTTAACAAAACTGATCAAAAGTTAGTAAAATCTGTCACAAACAACATTACAGTACAGGAAATGAAGATTTGACAAGCCAAGGTATTAGGGAAAAATAAAAACTCTTCTATAGTTATGCCTTAAAGAGTTGACTCTATGAGATAACCTTGTTTACACAAATACACACATGCATGTATACTAGTGTATATGTGACAAAGCTCAAATGTACAGTCAAAATTCATAAATGCAGAATTAAAATGTATTTTTTTTAACAGATCTTAGCTTTGGAACTGCCATTTCTTCTCATGGGGTAAAACCAGAAATGAACAAAACGCCGCCTGATAGGCATGGCCCGTAAAATAGTTTTGTCACTTTAGGGTTAAAATTATTACTAATTTTTTTGGATGAAATTAACTCAAATTTGATATTCAACCACAACCAATTTAAGATTAATTTCTTTCTCTCTTCTTGTGTCTTCACTGCCCAGAGTGAAGTCAGTGAGGTGCTGAGCACATCTGCATAGCCCTGATATCGATGAAGGGGCCTCCCGTCGGTCCATGGAGGCCACGGGCTGTGGCCACTCCTGTTTGTACAATTGTGCTTAAGATTTCAGGGCCGTCCTGCAGCCTCAGTCTGTGTACTGCTCAAGTCTCTGCAGCTGGGGCATTGCAGGTAACTGAATTCTCAGGGAGCCCAGAGTTGCTTCCCAATAATAACCTTGACCAATACTTCACAGCATCACTGGCAGCTGCTCAGCTCAGCTCTGTCCTCCCCATGGTTCCCTGATTTTAAGCTATTTATGCAGAACTTCTGATGGAGTGCTGTGCAGTGCTTAGTCACTCAGTCGTGTCCGACTCTCTGCGTCCCCAGGACTGTAGCCTGCCAGCCTCCTCTGTCCATGGGGATTCTCCAGGCCAGACTACTGGAGTGGGTAGCCTTTCCCTTCTCCCGGGGATCTTCCCAACCTAGGAATCAAACCCAGGTCTCCCACATTGCAGGCAACTGAGCCACAGGGAAGCCCCATAGAGCGTGCAGCATTGGATAAAGTTCTAATTTTCCAAAATTTTAACCCAGGCCTTTGTAGCTATGTTTTAATTTAACAAATAGCAGGTAACAACGTTTTTTTAGAGTTATTGCTAATGGCATTTGCAATTTTTCTCACATTTGAGCCCCACTTGATAAATCCCTTATATATACAACTTCTTTACACATTTTAACCAAATAGTCATACAGACACTTTCAGGATCCATTAAAGTACTATTCCATTATTTGAACTTTCCCTCCAAAGTTTTGTTAAATCTGCCTTCCAGTCAGCACCTAATTTTGCAATGAAAGAGCATTTAGAAAATGGATTTTACAAAAATCAAGGTAAGTGATGCATATAATACACTAGAGTAAGAAAATTATAACATTTATATATGAGAATTACAGCAGTATTAAAAGCAAAGTAATATGTCCTTTATCACGCTACTGTTTTCCTTGAAAAATGATTTTTTAAAGAAATGAAGTATTAGATATAGGAAATGAGGTTAGGACATGATGACTGTAATCATTTTATATTCTTGAAGCACTTATGATAATATAATAATCAACGTATAGTCAGCATTCATAATGTTAACTATTCATGAAAACAGCTTTGGCATCCGTCCAATTGTAAATGTAATTAGTTTGCTACTGTTCTTTAAATACAAACTAAAATCGATGTTGTGATATTTTCCTGAGGAAAAAAATGTATTTTAAGTTTTTACAAAGATAATAATCAACTCGAATTTTCTTTCTACTAAGGTATTTGTCAAGTTTTATACATATTAAAAATAGATTTGTTAATTTTTCAGTCATTTAGTAATATCTTTGTGCTTGCTTCAGTACAAATACTATTAATAAAATTGGAACAATGCAGAGAAGATTAGCATGGCTTTGTGCAAAAATAATATTCTGTCCTTTTAAGGAAAACAATGCTTCATTGTAATTAGTAAAATTAAATAATTTAACATGTGTTAGAGAACTCTGATTTAAAAATTATAAGACTATGTAATTCAGTTAGCTCTCTTGATAATGTTTTGCTTCTTACACTACAGAGGTATACCTCGAAGATGTTGTGGTCTGAGTTCCAGACTATTGTAATATAGTGAATATGGCAGTAATTTTTGTTTCCTAGTACATATAAGAGTTATGTTTACACCATGCAATTGTCTATTGTATACAGTAGCATTATGTCTAAAGAAACAATGTACATATTTTAATTAGAATTTATTGCTAATAACTGTAACCATCTGAGCCTTCAGCGAGTCCTCATATTACTATCAAAGATCACTGATCACCCTAACAATAATAACAAAAGGCTGAAATACTGAGAGAATTACCAAGTATGATATGGAGACAATAAGTAAATGCTGTTGGGAAAATGGCACTTATAGACTTGGTCAACACAGGATTGCCACAGCTTCAATTTGTAAATTGCAATGTCTATGAGGCACAGTTAAGCAAAGTACAATTAAACAAGATATTCCTGCAATGTTCTTTTCCATAGTTTTGATTAGTTGAAAGCACTAATTGCTGGCTTATTTATATCAGTGTTTGCTGTATAATTGTTGTGACTTCTGTATATGTTTGAAATTTTACACCAAACTTTTTGGAAGCCATTTTTGTTTACATTGAGGAACTAATCTGAGTCATTTTTGCTGTGTAATGATATTACCATTAACTTAGCAGTTTAAAACAGCACAAGTTTTTTGTTTTGGTGGTGAAGTATCTGGGTATGATTTAGTTGGGTTTTCTGTTTCAAGGTCTTACAAATCTGTTATCATGGACATGTTGGTTAGGGCTGTGGTGAAATCTGAGAAAGGTTCCACTTCCAAGTCCATAGGGCTGTTGGCAGGATTCAGTTCCTTAAGGACTGTCATCCTGAAATCTGAAGTCTATAGTTACCTGCTGGAAGCCACATTCAGTTCCGTGTCACTTGGACCTTCTTGTAGAGCTGCTTAAATGCTGCTAAGGGTGAGAGTTAGCAGAGAGAATTTTCTAGTAAGATGAAAGTTGTGAGTTATGATCTTAACCTGTATTTCTCTTTTGCACCAGTTCCATACTATTTTGATTAGTGTGGTTAGTAGTATAGTCTGAAGTCAGGGAGCCTGATTTCCTTCAGTTCCATTTTTTCCTTTCTCTTATTGCTTTGGCTATTCGGGCTCACTTTTCTTTCTGTACATACATAATTTTTTCTGTCCTAGCTCTCTGCAAAATAACATTGGTAATTTGATAAGGACTGCATTGAATCTTTAGATTGCCTTGGGTAGTATAGTCATTTTGACAGTATTGAGTCTTCCAGTCAAAGAACATGGTATATGTTTCCATCTGTAACCTATTAACAGCTCTGCCATATTCTTGGATTAGGAACAAGTCATGGGTCCCACCCGTGCTTAGGGAGAGGGGATTGCACAGGGCTTGAATACTAGGAAATAAGGAAAATTGAAACTCATATAGCAAACTGTCTCTCAAGCCCAATTAATATTTATTTTTCATTGGTTTTAAAGAATAGACTTTTTAAATTTATTTCAATTGGAGGCTAATTATTTTACAATATTGTAGTGGTTTTTGCCATACATTGACATGAATCAGCCATGGGTGTACACTGTGTAATTGTTTGAAGGAATTTCATAGAGTTGTTATGGTTATGTACAACTAACTTCAGCTCCCAGAGTACATATGGTTTGTAGTCTTTGAGTAGTCAATGATATGGTCTATAAGTTCAACTGCACGAAATCCAGTATTTCATCTAGTTTCTGGTTAAATGGGAAAAAGGATAACTTGCTTTGACTAATAATGATTGCATGTCATGCATTGGCAGAGGGATCTTAGTCTTATTTAATCAGTATGGATAGTGCAAAGTTTGTCTTTTTACATCTGACTAGAAGGAGTCAGCTTGTCAAGACAAAAAGAAATGGGAATAGGAGAAGAGGTGGCAAGCATACAAAGAAGAACTATACAAAAAAGATCTTCATGACCCAAATAACCATGATGGTGTGATCACTCACCTAGAGCCAGACATCCTGGAATCTGAAGTCAAGTGGGCCTTAGGAAACATCACTATGAACAAAGCTAGTGGAGGTGATGGAATTCCAGTTGAGCTATTTCAAATCATAAAAGATGATGCTGTGAAAGGGCTGTACTTTCTATGCCAGCAAATTTGGAAAACTCAGCAGTGGCCACAGGACTGGGGAAAGATCAGTTTTCATTCTAATCCCAAAGAAAGACAATGCCAAAGAATGTTCAAACTACCACACAGTTGCACTCATCTCACACAGTAGTAAAGTAGTGCTCAAAATTCTCCAAGTCAGGCTTCAAAAATACATGAACCATGAACTTCCAGATGTTCAAGCTGGATTTAGAAAAGGCACAGGAACGGGAGGTCAAATTGCCAACATCCGTTGTATCATTGAAAAGGCAAGAGAGTTCCAGAAAAAACATCTACTTCTCCTTTATTGACTACACCAAAGCCTTTGACTGTGTGGATCACAACAAACTGTGGAAATTCTTAAAGAGATGGAAATATTAAACCACCTTGTCTGCCTCCTGATAAGTCTGCATGCAGGTCAAGAAGCAACAGTTAGAACTGGACATGGAACAACAGACTGGTTCCTAATTGGGAAAGGAGTACCTCAAGGATGTATATTGTCACCTGGCTTATTTAACTTATATGCAGAGTACATCATCTGAAATGCTGGGCTAGATAAAGCACAAGCTGGAATCAAGATTGCCAGGAGAAATATCAATAACCTCAGATATGCAGATGACACCACCATTATGGCAGAGAGTGAAGAAGAACTAAAGATGAAAGTGAAAAAGGAGAGTAAAAAAGTTGGCTTAAAGCTCAACATTCAGAAAACTAAGATCATGGCATCTGGTCCCATCACTTCATGGCAAATAGATGGGGAAATAATGGAGACAGTGAGAGACTTTATTTTGGGGGGCTCCAAAATCACTGCAGATGGTGACTGAAGCCATGAGATTAAAAGACACTTGCTTCTTGGAGGAAAAGTTAGGAAACCTCGACAGCATATTAAAAAGCAGAAACATCACTCTGCCAACCAAGGTCCATTTAGTCAAAGCTATGGTTTTTCCAGTAGTCATGTATGGATGTGAGAGTTGGACTATAAAGAAAGCTGAGTGCCAAAGAATTGATGCTTTTGTACTGTGGTGTTGGAGAAGACTCTTGAGAGTCCCGTGGACTGCAAGAAGATCCAACAGTCCATCCTAAAGAAAATCAGTCCTGAATATTCATTGGAAAGATTGATGTTGAAGCTGAAACTCCAATATTTTGGCCACCTCATGTGAAGCGCTGACTCATTAGAAAAGACCCTGATGCTGGGAATGATTTAAGTCAGGAGGAGAAGGGGACAACAAAGGATGAGATGGTTAGATGTTATCACAGACTTAATGAACATAAGTTTTAGCAAGCTCCGGGAGTTGATGACTGACAGGAAAGCCTGGCATGCTGCAATCGATGGGGTCACACAGAGTCAGACACAAGTGAGCAACTGAACTGAACTGAATTGAGAAGGAGTCAAAATCATGTGTATGTACATGCGTAAGTAAACAAATAAAATATAAATAGGTGCCTGGCTGTGGCACTAACAATGTTGGGTAGGATGAAAGAAGGGACTAAAAACAACAAAGAGAAACAGAAAACTTGAAAATTAGTGACATTTGAGGATTGAAGGCCTTTAAAGCCTAAGGGTTCTTCTAATCTCCCATCATTTGTAAAATCTCTTATACACGTTTTATATGGTATTCAAGATTAAACTACAAAAGATCGTAAGTTTACCTTTACATCTGTTGGATATATTCAGTAAACAATATTTGTGGGAAATGAGAAAAGTGGGAATAAATTTAAATCTAGCAGGAAGAAGAAAAGAGTAATTTGCATGTGGTGAGATGCCAGAAAGTGGGGCAGAAGTAATAGAAGGTTCCCAAATTTCATGGAAATCACAGGAAAGCCTTGGGCATCCTGTAGAGGAGATCCCAAAAGATGAAGTAACTTCCATGAGTCAAGCTCAGATTTACACTGATTCTATAGGTTGGGGGTGGGGATATTTGAGTATCTGTTTTATAATGAAACTTAATCTCAAGGAGAAGGACTTCCCTGGTGGCTCAGACGGTAAAGCGTCTGCCTACAATGCGGGAGACCCGGGTTCGATCCCTGGGTTGGGAAGATCTCCTGGAGAAGGAAATGGCAACCCACTCCAGTACTCTTGCCTGGAAAATTCCATGGACGGAGGAGCCTGGTAGGCTACAGTCCATGGGGTTGCAAAGAGTCGGACATGATTGAGCGATTTCAATGTCAATGTCAATCTCAAGGAAGATAGGAAGATAACGATTTACCTAAGATTTCCCCAGTTAGTTAGTGGTGACAGGAGTAGGATTCAGACTCACCCAAGTAGAACTCTACATCAAATGTAGTTTCCACTGCAATCTGGATAGTGCCCCAGATGGAGGGAACTGGAAACAACTGTAACAGTTTGAGGAAGGTTGTGTCTAAATCTCTAATTGTGTATGTGCATGTATGTGTTACTCATGAACAATCAAAATATAAATGGTAGTGAACCAAGCAGTAAATACTTCTGAGGACCAAGCCTTGTTCACAGGGAAGATACAATAACTTAGTATATGCATACATTTAAACATAATTACTACAGGCATACTATTAATGCAAGAAAGAAGCTAGGTAAAAATAAAGGGATTGCTTGGGCAAAATTCTGCCTTAGCTTGCTGTAGAATGCATTTTCTCTCTTTTTTACAGATGGTGGGTGGGGTGGGGAAATTGTGTTTGTGTTAAATTCTCCTAATTTTGTTACTTATGGGATGAATTCTAGTATTTTAACATAGGAAAATTGTTAAAACAGTATTTATTTGTTTTTAGTCTTCTTTTCCAGAATTCCAAATGTTAGAGTGTTCCTTTAAGTTAGAGTATCTCAGAATGTTTATTTGAATAAGGTAATCATATTAAACTGAAGATTTATAAGATACAGAAATAATTTATTTAGATTAAAATAAGCCATCCCATTGGATGAAGCCAGACTATCTCACCAAAAGGGTTTGGCAAGAACTGTGCATGCTTTTATGGACAGTATAGAGTAGCGCTGGGAAAAGAAGGTCAACTGGGACTATCAGAGTCCACAGGTATTTCTCTATTCAAAAAAAGGCCATGCTGATGCAGTAGTTTGTGTTTGTCGCTTT
The DNA here is from genome assembly GCF_910594005.1 of Cervus elaphus. NCBI lineage: Eukaryota > Metazoa > Chordata > Mammalia > Artiodactyla > Cervidae > Cervus > Cervus elaphus. The sequence continues at coordinate 20,349,576 of NC_057828.1, read as the reverse complement.
CAAAGAAGAGCTTCTTATATAGGACTGATTTATGTCCTATGACTATTACAAACGAATGTAGACCAATGTGAAAAAATGTTTATTTATGAAGTATAAGGTAGAGCTTTGACATTTTTCAACTTATTTTTTAGAATGATATTTCTACCTCTGCTTCTAGAAACAAATATTATTTTGGTGGAAATGAAATGAAAATTACTCTAAAACCTAAGTGTGAAAAAGTGACAGCGCAAACAGTTCAAAGGCTGATTTTGGCATATGATATATGGCTAAAATATTAGAATGAATGTTTTAGTAACTGTATTCAGCTATTTAATAGCATAAAATTGAACACTAAGTGATGTAATTCTTATACATAAGTAAGTTATAAATGTATTAGATGTTTTATGTCCAGGACAAATTGTGAACTACCATTATGCATTTCTCTTTAGCTCTGTTACAGACTTTTGGCAAATGATATGCAATTATTTTAATAAAGAAAAATTTTAAAGATATCTATTTTCCCGAAATAAACTGTTAGCGAATGGTGTGCTTGTAAAAATAAGAAGTTTGAACACCCTTTGAGCAATTAAATGAAATGACTTATTAATTCAGAAGAAAAACTTGCATAAATGTAAACTGGTATGTGGAGAATAATTAAATCGTAATTCGAAAAGGTTAATGTAGCGATTTACTTGTCCTGATTTTTTAATTTAGATAATAGTGCAGATTTTTGCAATATGGCAAATCAATGCATGATTTATTTTCCAGTATAAATGGGAATTGTGCATCTGTGCTAAGGTTTTTTTTTCTACAATTACTCTACAATTATTTGATATTATTTTTCCATAATGCATGCCAAAGTATATTAGAATTTATTTGCGTTTTAAAAGTTTTAAACTATTGTGAGTGCAGTAAAGATAAATTTATATATACATTTGACTGATGAATGTCCCTGTAAACGAGCAAAAAGTGAATTTATTTTGCTCCATAATGTAACATATTTAATTTTCCTTACCCCTCAAAGTTCCACTTTATTTGGGGCACAATTTCTCAGGCAAATTTTGTTCATCTTTTGACTTATTTTACATTTTTTCTTTTTCCAAATTGACAATAGTATTAATCAGGTTACTAGGAAAAGAATGAAAATTAAAAAAATCAGCTCAAGTGATAAAATTAGTATAATTGTATGTACCATATTAAATAAAATTTTCATAATCAAAATTAAAACTTATAATGTGTTGTCATATTAAAATAACTATATTTTAACCCCCCTTGTGTTATTGTCATTACCCTATAGTTGAGACTGCTAAATAACTTTTGATTTATTCAGTCTGTTTCTAAAAGGTAAGCATTCAGTTCAGTTCAGTTGCTCAGTTGTGTCTGACTCTGCGACCCCATGAACCACAGCACATCAGGTCTCCCTGTCCATCATCAACTGCCGGAGGCCACCAAAACCCATGTCCATCGAGTCGGTGATGCCATCCAGCCATCTCATCCTCTGTTGTGCCCTTCTCCTCCTGCCCTCAATGTTTCCCAGCATCAGGGTCTTTTCCAATGAGTCAGCTGTTCTCATGAGGTGGCCAAAGTATTGGAGTTTCAGCTTCAGCATTAGTCTTTCCAATGAACACGCAGGACTGCTCTCCTTTAGGATGGACTGGTTGGATCTCCTTGCAGTCCAAGGGACTCTCGAGAGTCTTCTCCAACACCACAGTTCAAAAGCATCAATTCTTCAGCATTCAGTTTTCTTCACAGTCCAACTCTCACATCCATACATGACCACTGGAAAAACCATAGCCTTGACTAGATGGACCTTTGTTGACAAAGTAATGTCTCTACTTTTTAGTATGCTGTCTAGGTTGGTCATAACTTTCCTTCCAAGGAGTAAGCGTCTTTTAATTTCATGGCTTCAGTCACCATCTGCAGTGATTTTGGAGCCCAAAAAATAAAGTCTGACACTGTTTCTGTTTAAATTTGTATGCTGCCATTTGTTGTTCAGGCACTCAGCCGTGACCAACTTATGCAACCCTGTGGATGGCAGCACGCCAGATTTCCCTGTCCTCCAGCATATCGTCCTCTGTCGTTCCCTTCTCCTCCTGCCCTCAGTCTTTCCCAGCATCAAGGTCTTTTCCAATGAGTCAGCTCTTCACATCACGTGGACAAAGTATTGGAGCTTTAGCTTCAGCATCAGTCCTTCCAGTGAATATTCAGGGTTGATTTCCTAGTACCTGCTTTTGCTTCCAGCCCCTCAGAAGTGGCAGTTGGGCTTTTGTTCTTTATGGCGGTGTTCATAATTTGCCTCAACTGCATATGCACCCAGTTATTCTTAGTCCCTTATTTTGTTGCTGGAGGAGATGGTTGTCCTGGTACAAGCACTATAGCAAAGGGTCCCAGGTCCCAGCCTGTCTCATTTCCCACTGAGGGATTCTACACCCCTTCTTTCTTAAGGCATAAGGGTGCTATGCCTCTTCTTCTGAAACTTCCTCTGGATAGGGGCCATGGCCCTAGCTCACCCTAGAAGTGTAGACGTACCTCATTGGCTCTTCCAATGACCTGCAGGGACCTGGGCCACCCTCTGCTGGAGTGGAGTGGATTCCTTGAGTCATCATGAGTCTTACTTGAATCTGCTGGAGCCTAGAAAACACAACCACAACCACAAACAAAAGCTTACACAAACAAGGGCTGAAAGGAGAAGCAGAGCTACTAAAGCACCTAAAGGAAAGAACCAGGCTATACCTTTGGGAGGCCTTCCTTAACTGTTAACCAGACAGTGGAGATAGTATCATCCTTAAAATTGTGAAGCCATTCTGCTTGGGTGTATATTTCTTTAATATTAATCTACCTATCCAGTTGCATTGATCCAGGTGCAGCAGAAAGTATTACTTACTGCACAAACTCCACTGTGTTCTGCCAGAATGTGATCAAGAGCCAGATGATTGTCAAGAACTGCATTAGCCAAAGAAACAAGAGAGGGCTTGAGTCATGTCCTGTCTGTTCCATCACAAAACAAAGCTGTCTTGTGAGATCTCTGTGTTGCTTTATGATAGCTAAAGCCTCCCCGTGGAGCTGCCAGTCCTGTGGTCAGCCCTGCCCCTGCTAGGATCATTGTTAGTGTTCTCAGGGTTTGGTGGTGAGCCAGAACGGTCCTCTTATATATAAAAATACTTATCACTATACTGCACTCTCCTATTAAATGGACATTATTAATGCATTGATAGGCTATAGCTTGGTTGAGAAAGGACAGGGCCTAGCCATAATTCTGTAATTTATGATGGTTTAGGTGTCTGCAGAGGAGAACAAACCCTGCAGGGACGCAGACATGAATGTCTCTCTCTTGATTATTAAGAGTGGACAGTTTCTTAAGGTTATAAATATTGTTAACTGTTAACTATTATTAGTACTTAAACAGCTAGGGGACAGCAGATGTTATGCTGAAAATTAAGTGTATAAATCTCTACAACATTTTTAATGAGATGCTCATATGTGATCCTGCTGACATAGTCAGAGAGTCACACTCTGTAGGCGAGATCAGTGTACCTGGAATCCCATAGGTGGGTTGAATTGGACTGACTGGGAGGAGGGGACATTTTCTTCCTACCACTCACATTCCCCTTCCATGTTGTTTAGGGAGATGGGGCCATTGTTTGAAACAAGTTGTAGGTACAGTTTATCCCTATATAAGAGGCTAAGATATCTCATGTATTTATACCTCAGGGGGTTCTCAGGGCATGTGAAATAAATACTATTTGTACAAATTAATAGAGTATGCTCCACACCACAGGTGTATGAGGGAGTCAGGCTCAATCAGAAATAGCACCCTGGAAATTTCAAGTGTGACTAGCAGAGGTCAAGGGGGCGGCAACTGTCCCCACTTTAGGTCGTTAATTACCACTGAACCTGGCAGGTTCGGGGGGAATGCAGTAGTAGGACCGGCAGCCAGCTGGGGGTGGTGATGGCATACCCAGCATTCTTTTAAACATTCCCCTTCAGATATGATTCTGGAAATACTAAGTGTATTTTCTTGCCATTGTCCCCTAGTTACAGGGGTTAGTAAGGTGGACAAAGTCAACAGAAAGAGCACTTCTGTGGTAGAGTGTTTTCCTTAAACCCAGTGTGGAAAAAGCTCCTTTTGTGGTGGCGGTGGCTAAGCAAACCAGAAGCGTCCAGGCAGGAGTACAATAGCAAGGATGGCAGATAGAAGTCCAACCCCCACCTCGTTTTACTTATCTGTCGGTAGCACCTGTCTTTTGGATAGGTATCTCGGATTTTTCTACTGGCTCACTGGTATATTGTTTGGTTGTGACCTGCAGGTTCTCTGGAGATAAAGCTTTTAGTCTGGACAAATGTACCCAACTTGATATCCCTTGCAGTTTGACAGAGTAAGGGTGGCTGAAACTACTTTATGGGGGCCTTCCATTTTGCCAGTAGCTGGTCTTCAGGGGACCCCTCTTTCCAGGTTTAAAGAACTTGATCCCCAGAATAATAAAGTTTATCTTTATTTGATATGGATAAACTTCAGAAACAATCTTAGAGTGTCTATTTATTAATGCAATGTAAAATTGATGAAAAGGGGCTATCTGGAGAATCTTAGTACACATGGAATTTGATATCCACTGAAACAATCTTTTTGTCTCTAAAATACTCTCATATTCACCAAATTACCAAATATTTGGTATTTACCAAATAACAAATATTTACCGTATTTACCAAATTACCAAATTTACCAAACATTACAAATTACTCTCATATAACCAAATTAAAATTACTTTGTTAGCAGATTAAGCATGCTTTCAATACACTTGGGTTGATTACCTATGTAAGTGTAATTGGTCATATAAGTTCTTTTAAATTGGCTGTCATGGAATTTTTTTATAAGGAATCTCAGACTAAACTTTAAAAGGGCTGAACAGGGCCAAGAAAGCAATGCCAAGGGCTTACCACAGATTTTGCTTTGAAGATTTGGATGAGTTCCTCTCTTTTTGAGGTCTCTGAAAAATACCATGAAATTCTTGCACCTCTTAGGAGATGGCTTTTCTTTGTTGTTGTTCAGTTGCCAAGTTGTGTCCGACTCTTTGTGACCACACGGACTACAGCACACCAGGCCTCCCTGGCCCTCACCATCTCCCAAAGTTTGCCCAAGTTCGTGTCATTGCATTGGTGATGCCATCTAGCCTTTCTTACTTACCCAGTAAAGCTGCTGGTAATATGAGTTTCCAGTTTCTCGAGGAAGCCAGTAGTGGGAAAAGATAGATACTTCAGTTGTACTTAGGTGTGGAAATTTACCAAATTGCTCCAAATTATAAGGAAACGCCTCCTCTCAAGTCAGTTATATCTGGACAACACAGATTAAAAGTAGTACTATTTTAGACAAAACTGAAAAAGTATAACCATATCCATCAGTTTACTCAACCTGTGTAATTAACAGTTTTATAAAGCTATCAGTTTTACCCAGCTCAGTGGTTATGATAGGACAATGACCAAAAACCTGTACTTTTCAAAAAACCCTTTCTATAAATCTTCCTAAAGATGAAGCATCAGGTTCTGTGAATGACACAAGACTTAGAAGGGCACAGTTAAACATCTGATTACAATACAATTGACAAAGAGACATCAGTATGCTAACTAGAATTATGACTGATAACATTTTATCAGGACGGAGCAGGTTTTTAGGAATTCCATATAATTTTTATACCTGTATTAATAACATTCACCCATTTGATAGTAAGGAGATTTAGTACTCTTTTGACATTGATTCCCATGTCATTTAACTCACCAAGTGAACCCAGTTAAGAATTTCTCTTTGGGATACTTGAGGGACCCTTTGAAGCACCCTGACATTAGCTGAAGGTTAAAATAATTTTAATTAGAATTTTATATTTTGGAAGTCTGTCAAAAAACTGTGGGATTTTTAAAGGTTTAAGTTAGGAGGAGGATCATTTATAACCTCACCAAGATGCAACTGCTTTCATTTTTTCTTTTCCAACCATGATCACAGGCACATATTATTCTATACTGAAATAATAGCAATCATTGCTAAAAGATAATTCATTTGTATTTACATTAATATTGTATAATTATTTTTCATAGTTCTGTGTAGTTATAATTGTTATCATAACTGTTGCCATATATTTTATTAAGTGGGATACTAGGATTTACTTCCATGCCTATTTGGTGGATCACTGTTGTTTCAAGTATTATTTCCTTACACTTAAGAGAAAATATTACAATTCAGTTTTGTCATTTGGACTTTTGTTTCTGTTGTTACCTGCACAGCAGATTTCCATAATTGAGATAACTGAGAGCAAGCATCTGAGTGGTAGCTTGATAGCTATCACTGGGGTGATTCAAAGAAGGCTGCAGAGAAGCTCACGAGTTCTGCAGCAATCTTTGTCAGTATTCAGGGTTTATCATGATTTGCTTTGATTCCTAGTCAAAATGAACAACCATTACTTATATTATTCTTGAGCAAAATATGCTTACAGCCTTTGTTCATTTACCTACTGAGGACTTGATGCTTTCTTACAAATAACACTTTGAAGACACTCTTTAGAAAATGCAATTCTGAATTTTCTGTCAAATTTACATGCATATGTTTTTGTCATCTAATTTGCTTTTTAATTTTAGCTATGGAGGTTTAAATTTGTTTGTATAAATTGGGGCAAAAACTCAATCAAACCAAAACATTCCATGTAATAGACAAGGCAACTCAGAGTTTGGAGTGTTGTATGAATAACCTGTTATGGTGACTTTAATTTTAATTTGATGACTGATTATATAACATAACATTAATAGCAATTTATTGTTAGTGACAAAGTTTCTATAGCCCATTTAATTTTCCTTTATCTTCTGACAAAGCTATAATTTGAAATTGAGCAAAAACCTTAAAATCAAATCACTTCAAGGAAAACTAGCCTCTAACATTTTTCCTAATTATAAAAATATTTTATTAAAATTTAAAATGACAGGATCTTGAAAATAAGTGAATTTCAACTCTAATATCATCACCCAGAAATAGTTTGTGCTACATTGGACTGTATTCTTTTTCAGTCTTTTTTCAAGTGTGTGTGTAACTATATAAAAATTTCAAGAAGTTTTTTATTATACCATTTTGCATCATACTAAAAAAATAACAAAATATTTTAAAGCACCTGATCAGATAGGATCATAGGTCTGTGTAAAAGAGTATTTATTCATTTAGCCAAAGTGATAATAAAAAAAAATTGAAGGGAAAATAGGGAAAAGATTATTTAAAGGCAAAGAAATTTTCACAGTCTGCTGTCAAAAGCAGCATTCCAAAACACCTGTTTTTTTTTTTTTTTTTTAAGAAAGAGAAACCAGCTCACAGCATTGCAGACTGAGGTGGTGGGCACAGCCATCTTGAATTGCGATGTTGAAAGCGGTTCTTCCGTTCAGGGTAGTGAGTTGGGGTGTCACTACAGTAGTTCTGTGCTGGGGCTCTAAGTAGGTGCCTTGGGTGCGAGGCCTCCACAAGCTCCCTATAGCATGCACACACGCGTGCATATGGGCCCACTACAACAGGCCGTCAACTTTGGTTGTTTCTCATAAAAAAGAATCATCACGATTATTAGGGGCTTGCCAAGTTCCATTTAAAGCAAACATCAGAAATAGTACTTCAGAAATTAAGAGGATAAACCTGTTTCAAAGGGATTGCATATTACCTAGGTGTGATCTGTAATGAGCAGTACATGCCTATAGTCTGGAGTCAGGCCCTGGCTTGAGAAACTCCTAATGACTCCAAAGAACCTTCAAAAGAGGTACACCTTTAAAACATAATAGATTTCTCCAATCAATAAACTTCATTAACCAGGTTATTCCTTTATCTCCATGAAAGACACTAAAATATCTCTTTGTGCTATTAGTGTTGATTTAAAGAGTTTGAATGCCTGTGTGTGTTAGTTGCTCAGCCATGTCCAACTCTTTGCAACCCCATGGGCTGTGGCCTGCCAGGCTCCTCTGTGCACGGAATTCACCAGGCAAGAATACTGTAGTGGGTTGCTATTTCCTTCTCCAGGGGATCTTCCTGACCAAGGGACTGAATCTGGATCTCTTGAACTGCAGGCAGATTCTGCACCATCTGAGTCACCAGGTAACAACACTGAAATTTCTCATTGTGCTGTTAGTGTTGATTTAAAAACAGTTTGATTGCCTATCTGAATCAAAATGATCCTCTTCAAAATGATCTTCCGTAATCTAGAGGTTCTTTGCTATCTACAGACTTGCTTCCAATTTCTACTTCAGGAGATTCTTATGCAAGATCTTCACCTTATTCAGTAGTCCATAGTTCTAGCAAATTTATCATGATCAGGCTGTCTTCTGAAATCTTCATAGCCTTTCTTTAGGCAGCTCCTGAAATAAAATATTCAACACAACAAACAATACATATGTATTAAACTCTTGGAAGCTAAAATGACTTTTGATATTTTAAACTATTTAAGTATTTTCAATTAAGTCACTAAACCTATATTTTAATCAAGTGTGTCTAAGATGCCAATGATTATTGCTCAAGAGGACAAAGGGTGTAGGCATAAGAAACAACAGATTATATCTACAATTTTGGAATAAGCTGTTTGAACATATAAAAATATTGGCATGTAAAAGTGAATAATATTAAAATCAACAAGGGAAAAGCAACAAAAAACATACTGGATTCCCATAAGGTTATCAGCTGATTTTTTAGAAGAAACTCTTCAGGCTAGAAGGCAGTGATATGATATATTTAAAGTGATGAAAGGTCTGGTTTCCTCAGTGTGTATATTCATCGCAGCACTGTTTATAATAGCCAGGACATGGAAGCAACCTAGATGCCCATCAGCAGATGAATGGATAAGGAAGCTGTGGTACATATACACCATGGAATATTACTCAGCCATTAAAAAGAATTCATTTGAACCAGTCCTAATGAGATGGATGAAGCTGGAGCCCATTATACAGAGTGAAGTAAGCCAGAAAGATAAAGAACATTACAGCATACTAACACATATATATGGAATTTAGAAAGGTGATAACGATAACCCTATATGCAAAACAGAAAAAGAGACACAGAAATACAGAACAGACTTTTGAACTTTGTGGGAGAAGGTGAGGGTGGGATATTTCAAAAGAACAGCATGTATACTATCTATGGTGAAACAGCTCACCAGCCCAGGTGGGATGCATGAGACAAGTGCTCGGGCCTGGTGCACTGGGAAGACCCAGAGGAATCGGGTGGAGAGGGAGGTGGGAGGGGGGATCGGGATTGGGAATACATGTAAATCCATGGCTGATTCATATCAATGTATGACAAAACCCACTGGAAAAAAAAATACATAGTGAAATAAAATTCCAATGTTATCGAAAAAAAAAAAAAAATAAAGTGATGAAAGGGAAAAACCTACAACTGAAAATACTCTGCCAGCAAAACTCTCATTAAGATTTGATGGAGAATTCAAAGCTTTACAGACAAAAGCTAAGAGAATTCAGCACCACAAAACCAGCATTACAACAAATCTTAAAAGAAATTCTCTAGCCAGAAAAAAAAAAAAACAACAACAAAAAGCCTACAACTAGGAACAAGAAAATTATGAATGCGAAGGCACAGTGTAAAGGCAAACGTACAATAAATGTAGGAAATCATCCTCACACAAATATTTTATCAAATCTAAGAATCATGAGAAGAGGAGCAAACAAATGCAGGATTTGGGAAATTTATTTAATATTAAGAGAACAGCAACTTAAAACAATCTTGTATATATAGAGACACTGCTATAACAAAACCTAATGGTAACTGCAAACCAAAAGTCTACCACATATAAATACACAGGAGAAAAAGGAATCCAAACAGCAGTAAAAAATAGTTATCAAATAACAAGTTAACAAAAGAAAAAGACCTATAAAAACAAGTACAAAACAAACAAACAAAAAAAAAACCACAATACGAACACAGATTCTGGTAATTACCTTAAATGTGAATGGATAAATGCCCCAACCAAAGAACAAAGACTGGCTGAATGGATACAAAAACAAGCCACATAGATATGTCTATAAAGAGACCCACTTCAGATCTAGGGACACATACAGAATGAAAGTGAGGGGACAAAAAATGTTTTCCGTGCAATTTGAAATCAAAAGAGACCTGGAATAGCATAATAGCAAGCAAAATAGAGTTTAAAATAAACAAAGACTGTTTAAAATAAATAAGACTGTATCAGGGACAAAGCCATTATGTGATTATCAAGGGACAGTCCAAGAAAAAAGATACATCAATTGTAAATATTATGCACTTAGCATTGGGGCATTTGCCGTATATATTGAGGTGCTAACAACCATAACAGGGATACCAGACCACCGTGCCTGCCTCCTGAGAAACCTGTATGCAGGTCAAGAAGCAACAGTTAGAACCAGACATGGAACAGTGGACTGGATCAAAATTGGGAAAGGAGTGTGTCAAGGCTGTATATAGTCACCCTGCTTGAAAATAAAGTGAAAGTGATAGTCGCTCAGTTGTTTCTGACTCTTTGCAACCCCATGGACTGTAGCCTGACAGGCTCATCTGTCCATGGACTTCTCCAGGCCAGAATACTGGATTGGATAGTCATTCCTTTCTTCAGGGTAACTTCCCAACTTCTCCATGGGATCTTCCCAACCCAGGGATTGAACCCAGGTCTCCCACATTGCAGGTGAGTTGTTTACTGACTGAGCCACCAGGGAAGCCCAAGAATAGTGGAGTGGGTAGCCTATCCCTTCTCCAGGGGATCTTCCCGACCCAGGAATCGAACCAGGGTCTCCTGCATTGCAGGCAGATTCTTTATCAGCTGAGCTACCAGGGAAGCCTCCTCCTGAATGCCAGACTGAATTAAGCACAAGCTGGAATCAAGATTGCTGAGAGAAATATCAATAACCTCAGATATGCAGATGACACCACCCCTCATGGCAGAAAGTGAAAAGGAACTAAAGAGCCTCTTGATGAAAGTGAAACAGGAGAGTGAAAAAGTTGGCTTAAAACTCAACATTCAAAAAACTAAGGTCATGGCATCTGGTCCCATCACTTCATGGCAAATAGATGGGGAAACAGTGACATAATTTATTTTCTTGGGCTCCAGAATCACTGTAGATTGTGACTGCAGCCATGAAATTAAAAGCACTTGTAAGAAAAGCTATGACAAACCTAGACAGCATATTCAAAAGCAGAGACATTACTTTGCTGACAAAGGTCCATCTAGTCAAAGCTATAGTTTTTCCAGTAGTCAATGTATGGAAGTGAGAGTTGGTCATAAAGAAAGCTGAGCACCAAAGAATTGATGCTTGTGAACTGTGGTGTTGGAGAAGACTCTTGAGATTCTCTTGGACTGCCAGGAGATAAAACCAGTCAATCCTAAAGGAAATCAATCCTGAGTATTCATTGGAAGGACTGATGCTGAAGCTGAAGCTCCAATACTTTGACCACCTGATGCGAAGCGCTGACTCATTAGAAAAGACCCTGATGCTGGGAAAGATTGAAGGCAGGAGGAGAAGTGGATGACAGAGGATGAAATGGTTGGATGGCATCTCTGACTCAATGGACATGAGTCTGAGCAAGCTCCAGGTGATGGTGAAGGACAGGGAAGCCTGGCGTGCTGCAGTTGATGGGGTCGCAAAGAGTCAGACATGACTGAGCGACTGAACAACAAGAGCCATAAAGAAGAAATCAACAGTAACACAGGAATCCTGGAAGGCTTTGACACCCCAGTTTATATCAGTGGGCAGATTATTTCAGGGAGAAAAGTAATAAGGAAACAGAGGCCTCAAACGACACATTAGAGAAGGTGAACGTTGTATTTCTAGACCCTTCTGACCGAAGGGTCTAGAAATTCTTTTCAAGTGCTTGTGGAACCCTCTCCAGGATACATCTCATGATGGACCACAAAGCAAGCCTTGTTAAATTTCAGAAACTTGAAATCATGTCAAGCATCTTTTCAGACCACAACACTATGAGATTACATATTGACTACCAGAAAAAACTGTAAAAAGCCACAAGCAGGTAGATAATAAACAGTATGCTACTAAACAATGCATAGATAATCTATGAGGACCTACAGGGAATTCTAGTCAACATGCTGTAATAACATATGAATACATGTGAAAAAGGATATATGTTTATATATATATATATGTATAATTATATCACTTTGCTGTACACTTGAAACTAACAGCACTGTAAATCAACTATACTCCATTATAAAGTAAAAAGACTCCAAATTTATTCTACCATCACCCTTCTTTAATTAAAACCAACTTATGTAGTTAAATGTAATCCAACTGTATAAAATCCTATCAATGTACAGATTTATTTTCTCAATGTTCCAGTTCCATAAACGTACAGCTTCTGTTATCCATATTATTTTGTGCTGTTTTTATACCTTTTGCCTCCTTGAAACACTGTTGCTTTCAAACAGGGGAAAGAGCCAAGGCCACTTTGCTTCTGCCTAGAGCCCCTAGTAGTCTAGTGGTTAGGAATCCAAGCTCTTGTTTTTGTTGTTGTTTAATCAGTCTATCGTGTCTGACTCTTTTGAGACCCCATGGACCATAGCCTGCCGGGCTCCTCTGTCCATGGGATTTCCCAGTCACAAATACTGGAGTGGGTTGTCCTTTCCTTCTTCAGGGGATCTTCCCACCCCAGCAATCCAACCCAAATCTCCTGCATTGCCAGGTGGATTCTTCACCACTGAACCACTGGGTCTACCCTTTCATCCAGGCTACCCAGGTCCAGTTCCTGGCCAGGAAACTAAGATCTCTCTTCAGGATCCCTCACTGCTGTCTCTCTGACATCATATCTGTCACCTTTCAAAGTAAGCCACTGCTGGCCAGAGGGAGCATTATCTCCAAACTGAGAGGGGTGGTGCTATAGCTGCCCGACGTCCACTCTCTTGGAAGGGGGAGACAAAAGTAAGAGAGGACAGAGAGGGGAGAAGTGAAGAGACATCAGGAGAGGGTAAAGGATGAAGGGAGGAAGATTAGTGCCTGTATGAGGATCCTGTGGGCCCCTGGACCCCGGAAGGCAGACTTACAAGATGTGGTGAGGCTGAAACAAGAGGTCCACCAGCTGCCCCATGGGGAAGCTGCATTCAGTGGTCACAGGTGCCCAGGTCCTCTTCTGAGAAGGGGACGATGGCCCTTCATTGATGCTACAAAGTATGTTACCTACCAGGGTAGTTGGCCTCCTTAATAGAGGCAATGCAGCAAAGGGCACTAGGTTCTAGTTTGTGTCAGCGCTAAAAAAAGAGAACAAACATTAAAAAAAAAGGCAGACGCAAGCTTATGTTCACTTGAAAGCTATATGTTTTAAAACAAAATACTGCAGTGTGTTTTCACTAGGGAGCTCTTGTGTTCCCTGCTTCATTTTAGTAATGAAGAGAAGAGTTGCCATCTGGCCATTTCAAATGTATGGAGTTTGTGCTTCTATATATAAATGACAGCATATGGAAAGGGAGGCTTGTGATTAAGTATATTCCTAGAAATACTTAAATAATTTATTCCTTTCAGAGTGTGTACTATCTAACTTATCAAACACTACTTCTAACTTCTAAAAAAAATTAAGGAAAATATGAAATCATAGTTCAAGAGTGTGCTTTTCAAAATTTAGCCTGTTTTTAAATAGATGCTTTTTAAAATAACTAAGCATAAATGTAGCTCAATATAAAAAAAGAAATAATCCCAATCAAAAATGGGCAGGGTTCAGGATGGTAGGACACATGTATACCCGTGACTGATTCATGTAGATGTATGGCAAACCCACTACATATTGTAAAGTAACTTCCAATTAAAATAAATAAATTAGTTTTTTAAAAAAATTTTAAAATGGGCAGACAACCTAAATAGACATTTCTCAAAAGAACACACAGAGGTGGCCAAAAAACACATGAAAAAATGTCCAATATCACCAGTAATTAGACAAATTCAAATTAAGACTACAATGAGTTATCACTTCACACCAGTCAGAATAACCATCATCAAAAGCATCTATAAACATGCTGGAGTTGGACAAAAGCATCTATAAACATGCTGGATTCGGCTGCAAAGAGGCAAGACTGAGCAACTGAAATGAAACATGCTGAAGAGCCAGTCGACAAAAAGTAATCCTCATGCACTATTGCTAAGAGTGTAAATTGAAACAGCCACTATGGAAAACAGTATGGAGGTTCCTTTAAAAACTAAAAACAGAACTACCATATGACCCAAAAGTCCCACTACTGCACATATACCCAGAGAAAACCATAATTCAGAAAGATACATGCACCTCGGTGTTCATAGTAGTGCTATTTACGATAGGCAAGACATGGAAGCAACCTAAGTGTCCATTGACAGAGGAATGGATAAAGAAGATGTGGCATATGTATATAAAATGCAGTATTACTCAGCCATAAAAAATGAATGAAATTGGGTCATTTGTATAGACACGGATGGACCTAGAGTCTGTCACAGAGAGTGAACTGAGAAAGAGAAAAATAAATACTGTATATTAATGTATATATGTGGAATCTAGAAAAATAGTATAAATGATCCTATCTGCAAAGCAGAAGTAGAGACACAGATGCAGAGAACAAATGTATGATACCAAGGGGGAACGGGCAGTGGAGCAAATTAGGATATTGGGATGGACACATTTACACTATTGATACACATATAAAATAGATAAGTAATGGGAACATACTGTATAACACAGGGAAATCTACTTGATGCACTGTGATGACCTTAAGGAAAAGGAAGTCCAAAACAGAGAGCGTGCATATATATATGTGCAGGATCCCCTGGTGGCTCAGATGGTAACAAATCTGCCTGCAATACAGGAATCCTGGGTTTGATCCCTGGGTCAAGTAGATCCCCTGGAGAAGGGAACAGCTACACACTTAAGTATTCTTGCCTTGAGAATTCCATGGACAGAGGAGCCTGGCAGACTACATTCTATGGGGTGGTGAGGGGTCGGACATGACTGAGCAACTTTCATCCACTTCATATATGTATATGACTGACTTACGTTGCAGTGCAGCAACTAACACATTGTAAAGAAACTATAATCCAATAAAATAAATTAAAAAAAAAACAAACTTGTATTCATTTTTTAACTTCTCCTATGCCAAGAGGTACTGATATTAAATTTTTGAAAGGTATTATTATCCCTAAAAGATGATGCTGTGAAAGTGCTGCACTCAATATGCTAGCAAATTTGGAAAACTCGGCAGTGGCCATAGGACTGAAAAAGGTCAGTTTTCATTCCAATCCCAAAGAAAAGCAATGCCAAAGAATGTTCAAACTACCGCTTGATTGTACTCATATCACACACTAGCAAAGTAATGCTCAAAATTCTCCAAGCCAGGCTTCAACAGTACGTGTACCATGAACTTCCAGATGTTCAAATGGATGTAGAAAAGGCAGAGGAACCAGAGATCAAATTGCCAATATCCACTGGATCATTGAAAAAGCAAGAAATTTCCAGAAAAATACCTACTACTGCTTCATTGACTATGCCAAAGCCTTTTTGTGGATCACAACAAACTGTGGAAAATTCTTACAGGGATAGAAATACCGGAACACCTTACTTGTCTCCTGAGAAATCTGTATGCAGGTCAAAAAGCAATAGTTAGAACCGGACATAGAACAGTGGACTAGTTCCAGTTTGGGAAAGGAATATGTCAAGGATGTATATTGTCGCCCTGCTAATTTAACTTATATGAAGAGTACACCGTGTGAAATCCTGGGCTGGATGAAGCACAGGGTGGAATCAAGATTGCAGGGAGAAGTATCAATAACCTCAGATATGCCACCCTTATGGTGGAAAGCAAAGAAGAACCAAAAAGCCTCCTGATGAAAGTGAAAGAGGTGAGTGAAAAAGTTGGCTTAAAACTCAACATTCGAAAAATGAAGATCATGGCATCTGGTCCCATCACTTCATGGCAAATACATTGGTAAATAATGGAAATAGTGACAGACTTTATTTTCTTGGGCTCCAAAATCACTGCAGATGGTGATTGCAATCATGAAATTAAAAGATGCTTGGTTCTTGGAAGAAAAGTTATGACCAACCTAGATAACATATTAAAAAGCAGAAACATTACTTTGCCAACAAAGGTCTATCTAGTCAAAGCAATAGTTTTTCCAGTAGTCGTATATGGATGTGAGAGTTGAACTATAAAGAAAGCTGAGTGTCAAAGAATTGATGCTTTTAAACTGTGGTGTTGGAGAAGACTCTTGAGAGTCCCTTGGACTTGCAAGATCAAACCAGTCAATCCAATATATATGTATATATATTTGGAGAAGGAAATGGCAGTCCACTCTGGTATTTTTGCCTGGGAAATCCCATGGACAGAGGAGCCTGGTGGGCTAGATTCTGTGGGGCCACAGAATCGGAAACAACTGAGCACATATTTACATATAACTGAATCACTTTGATGTATACCTGAAACTAAGACAACATTGTAAATCAACTATACATCAGTTTTTTTTTTAAAGGGAAATACAGTAAAAAAGAAAAAAAATCACACAAAGAGAAGGAAAATGTAAAAGATTGAAATTAGGAAAAAATATTAAAAACATTAATATGGAGGATCCAGCATATCTCTTCTAGCTATTTCAGATAGGAGAAACATTTTTATACAAAATACAATATTTTAGATTATTCCTGAATGAAAGTGTTTCCAGATTAAAGTATATATCAAATGCCCAGTAGAGTGAATTAAAGGAGACTTACTCTAAGGACACAATATTCCATAATTCTGAATGTGATAGATAACAGCTAAGAGGATTAAAATCAGAAACAAAAATTGCAATATGTATTAGTGAAACTCAGAATGACCCTAGCCTTTTTCCCAATAATACTGAAAAGTGAAAACATTTAGAATGATATCGTTAAGGAAATGCATTTTAAGCTAGAAATCTATTTCTAACTAGACTACCAATCTAGTGTGAGGAGAAAATGATACAAAATGACTAAAAGAAGTATTGCCTTATACTTCATCTCCAGGGAGACTACTGGAGAATGTTAGACCCACACTAAAGCTTTGTTCTGGATAATACCACTTCCCACTCTCTGCAAAGCTTTAATTTGATTCTTTCTTTTTCTCTATCCAACTATTTAATTTCTCATTCGGCATTGATACTTATTTTAAAATGGCTTGACTCCATAGGCAAATTTGATTCAGATACTGTGTCCCCAGGATTATTCAGTAAAGAAAGTGCTTAAATCAACCATCTAGAGAAATTCTTTACTCATGGTGGGCATCAGACAGACTCATATATTCACAGTGGACATGCATAAAATTTAAAGAAAAAAAAAACATGATATTTAAATCAAAGTACCCTTACCCTGTTTCCATGATCACAGGAGTATTCCGACAAAAATGTAGTTTTGTCTGTGACTTACAGAAACAGCTATTACAGTCAGCTTTATAATAATACATTTGTTTGTAAGTTAATAAATTGAAATCCTTGTTTATAAATATATGAATAAAAACAAATTTATGAATCACTGATAATTTTTCCAACTATTTCCTCAATTTTTACTTTAAAATTTTTTCAAACAAATAGTTTCAACTCATTGAATTTACATTTTTATCATCCACTATTCACTGAAAAGTAGAGACATTACTTTGCCAACAAAGGTCCGTCTAGTCAAATTTGGTTTTTCCAGTAGTCATGTATGGATGTGAGAGCTGGACTATAAAGAAAGCTGAGTGCCAAGGAATTGATGCTTTTAAAATGTGGTGATGGAGAAGACCACTCTTGAGAGTCCCTTGGATGGCAAGGAGATCCAACCAGTCCATCCTAAAGGCAATCAGTCCTGAATAGTCATTGGAAGGAATGATGCTAAAGCTGAAACTCCAATACTTTGGCCACCAGGTGTGAAGAACTGACTCATTGCAAAAGACCCTGATACTGGGAGGGACTAGGGGCAGGAGGAGAAGGGGACGACAGAGGATGAGATGGCTGGCATCACCAACTTGATGGACATGAGTTTGAGCAAGCTTCAGGAGTTGGTGATGGACAAGGAAGCCTGGCATGCTGCAGTCCATGGGGTTGCAGAGTCGGACAGGACTGAGTGACTGAACTGAATTTGATTCATTAAATCCATAGGGTATATCAATCATATTAAATAAAGTTGAATAGGTTTCTTTTAGAGATCTAAATTAGCTTGTAGAGTCAAATATACTCATTCCTTTTTCAAAATAAGTTTCAGGTGTACAGCCCTAAAATTCAACACATGTATATACTAGAAAGTAATCACCATCACAGGTCTAGTTACCATTCACTGTTGTACTTTTCACTCTCTTCACCTACTTTGCTCAGCCCCCAACCTCTTGCTATCTGGTGATCACTAATTGGCTCAAAGTATCTATGAATTTGTTTTGTTTAATTTTGTTTGTTCATTTTTTTAAAAAATTTCATATATGAGTGAAATCAGACAGTGTTTTTCTTTGACTTATTTTACTTGGCATAATACCCACAAGGTCCATCCCTATTGTTCCAAATGGCAGAATTTTATTCTTGTTATGGCTGAATAGTATTCCATTGAATATATTTTAACCACATCTTCTTTAATTATTCATCCATCAATGGGTGCTTCTTTTAACATATTTTTTATATTCTAAATAATGCTGTAATGGGCATAAAGATACATATATCTTTTCAAATTAGTGTTTTTTGTGTTTTCAGAAGTGAAATAGCTGGGTTATGTGGTAGACCTGAATGTAAAACCTAAAACTATAAAATTCCTAGAAGAAAACATAGGGGGTAGCCTCATTAACATTAGTGTTAGTAGTGTATCTGACTCCAAAGACAGGGGAAACAAAAGCAAAAATAAGCAAATAGGACTGTGTCAAACTAAAAAGCTTCTTCTCAGCAAAGGAAACCAGTATAAAAATGAAAAGTCAACCTACTGAATGGGAGTAGATATTTCCAAATCATGTATTTGATAAAGGGTTCATATCCAAATTATATAGAAAACTCAAATTTAATAACAACAATAAAGAAACTCCACTTAAAACATGGGCAGATGATCCAAATAGACATTTTTCCAAAGAAAATATACAGATGATGACAGGTACATGAAAAAATTTTCAATGTCATTAATTATTAGGGAAATGCAAATCAAAACCGTAATGAGATTCTAGCTCACACCTGTTTAAATGGCTATTTTCACAAAGAAAATAAGAAACTGTGGCAAAGATATGGAGAGAAAGGAATCCTGGTACATGGTCAGTAGGGATGTAAATTGGTACAGCCACTATGGAAGACAGTGTGGAATTTTCTAAAAAATTTAAGAACTACTGGAAGGTGAATCAAGACAGTGGACTAGTAGGATGTGAAGCTCACCTCTTCCCATGAATACATCAAAAACACACCTACATGTGCAGTGATGCTCACAGATTATCTACTGAGTATTGGCAGAAAACCTCAGGCTTCTGAAAGGGCAAGAAAATACCCATGTAACTAGGTAGGACAAAAGAAAGAAAAAAAGAGAGAAATCAGGATAGAACTGACACTCCCCAGAGAGCTGTGAAAGAGGAAATGTTCTCTCTGTCTGGAAAGTCTCCTTACCAGAAGGGAGATCAGCCTCGACAGAGGGGCTGCTTTGGAGCCACAGAAGAGAGGACAGCAACCAGTTTGTGGCAGCCAAAATGGAGAGAAACCTGCAGAGAACGGTCATTGCCTCTGCCCTGCGCTCCCCAACTTGAGACACATGGTCACTGGTGGAGGAGGGGTCACAGTGCTGAGTCTCAGCCTTCGTAGCCCAGACCCAGGGAAAGGACTGGGGTTGCCAGCTAGAAACAGACAGAAACGGTTGAAGTCTGGTGTGACCACAGCCAAATGTGTAGGCAGAGGAAGTCTGGCTGCCTTTAGAGGCCAGGTGCCATTGTTTGGAGGATGCATGAGGGGCAGGACCCTTCCTTGCAACCTCCCCCTGAGCTGGCTCCTGGCAACAGGGCACCACCTGCATTTGCTTTGGTAGCAGGTGACAGACACTGCCACGGACTCCAGGAGCAGTCATGAGCCTCTGCCACTGTGGGCTCCAGGGGTGCTCCCACCGCCGAGAGCTCTGGAAGTGGGCACCCAGCCACCACATCTGCACATCTGCAGCAAGGGTAACATGGCCCACATACACCAAGGAAAAAGGCAGGGGGCACTCACACTAAAAACAGGCTTCACACCAAAAATATTAAACCCACACATGCTACACCCATGCTCAATGTCTGGGTCAGGAAGACCCCCTGGAGGAGGGCACAGCAACCCACTCCAGTGTTCTTGCCTGGAGAATTCCATGGGCAGAGGAGTCTGGCAGGCTACAGTCCATGAGGTCACAAAGAGTAGGACACAATTGAGTAATATTTTCACTTTCACTTTCTTTCTATACATGTTAGCGATGCTGCCACATATACATAACCCTCAAAGACCACAGTAGACAGTTGCTTCTCCTAAATTTACAGAGTAAGAGAAATAAGTAAAATGAAGAAGCAGAGGAACCACTCTCAGTTAAAAGACCGAGAGACTTCCCTGAAAGAGCAAACAATTAATAGACCTTTTCAATCTAATAGGCACTGATTTCACAAAAGAGATAATGAAAATACTGAAGGAATTAAGAAAGTCTATTGACAGAAAGGCAGACTACTATAAAAAGAACTGTCAATGTAAATTATAAAGAGGAGTCAAGAAAAATTAGGAAACTAATTTGTCAAAGTGAAAACTGAGTTAAAAGCAATGAATAACAGAATGAATCATGCAGAAACATGAATAAGTCATCTGAAAGATATAATAGTGGAAATAACCCAATCAGAACAGCAGAGAGGAAATCAATTTAAAAAATGAAAAGCAATGTATGAGACCTAAATCTACTCATAATAGAGACCCTAGGAGACGAAGAAAGAGAAAAGGAGATCAAAAATGTATTTGAAGAAACTATGGCTGAAAACTCCCCCAAACTAAAGAAGGTGGAAACCTAGGTACAGAAAGCACAAGAGAACCCCAAATAAGACAAACTCAAACAGACCTACACCAAGACATTTTTCAATTAATACAGAAAAACTTAGAGGATTCCCAAGGCAACAAGAGGAAAATAAAGAGTTAATTACAAGGGAACTCTCATAAGTTATCAGCTGATTTCTCTACAGAAATGTTGCAGGCCAGAAGGAAGTAGAAAGATATATTTAAAATCCCAAAAGGGAAAAATATACAACCTAGAATACTCACTATATAGCAATATTATCAGTTAGAATAGGAGAGAGAAAAAGAATTTCTCAGAGAAGCAGAAACAAAGAATTCAGCAATACTAAACCTATCCTAAAAGCAATATTAAAAGATTTTCTCTAAACTGAAAAGAAGAATCTATAGGAAAGATAAAATCACAACTGGAAAGTAAATCATTTAGATAAGCTCATACACATTTTAAAAATCAATATGTTTTTGTGAAAACAATGATAACCACAATGAATGGCAAAAGGATATACATGAAGATGTAAAGGAGGGCATTGAAATCATAAAATGGAAGGAGAGTAAGAAAATGTAGATTCTATTAGGTTTTAAAGTATTTCTAGAAGGTGTTTATGTCTATATGACTATCAGTCTAAAGCAAGTAGCTGTAGGAAGGGGATAGACTACTTGAAAAACAGGGTAACCAGAAATCAAAAACATAAAATAGATTCACAGAAACCACAAAGAAGAAAATACAAGCAGGAAAATGTAAAGAAATCATCAAACCACAAAAAGAAAAACTCAAAGGTACAAAGAAGAAATGCAGAGTCAACAGGAAAACATGGTTTAAGATGGCAATATATATAATGACATATCTATCAATAATTACCTTATATGTCAATGGGCTAATATTCTAAGTCTCCTGTAAATGTGTTATCATAGTTTCATAATTTAAAAGAAAAAAAAAGTTAAAATGTCAATGGGCTAAATGCTCCAATCAAAAGACATATTGTAGAAGATTGGGTTAAAAAAAAAAAAGAGAGAGAGAGCCTATAATATACCTCCTCCAGAGACCAACTTAAGGGCAAAGACACACACACACACACACAGATTCAAAGCATGGGAATAGATAAAGATATTTCATGTAAACAGAAATGACAAAAATGACAAGAAAGCAAGAGTTACAATATTCATATCAGACAAAACAGACTTTAAAACAAAGGGCAGAGAAAAAGGTTAAAGAGGACATAATATAATGATAAAATAATCAATAAAAGAAGAGAGTTTTACAGTCATTAAGATATACACCCCTAACATCAGTTCAGTATAGGGGCACCCAAATACATAAAATAGTGACAGACAAAAAGGGGAAAATTGACAGGAATACAATAACAGAAGGAGACTTTAACATCTACTCACATCAATGGACAGATTTTCTAGACAGAAAATCAATAAGGCAAGAGAGATCCTTTATGATAAAGTAGGACAGTTAGACTTAATTGATTGGGTTTTATGAACAAAAAACTCAGAATATACATTCTTTTCAATTGCACATGAAACATTCCCTAGGATTGATGACATACCAGGGAACAAAAGAAGCCTTAGCAAATTTAAGAGTATAGAAATTATCTCAAGCATCTTTTCTGACCATAATGGCATGAAACTAGAAATCAACCACAAAAAGAAATGAAGAAAAAAATAATGTTTACCTGGAGACTAAGCAACATCCTACTTAAAAAAAAAAAAAAATGCATCAGTGATAAAATCAAAGAGGACATTTAAAAATACCTTGAGGCAAATGACAGTGAAAACACACATATACATCTATAGTCTGCACTGAAAGCATTCTTGGAAGGATGTTTATAGTGATACAGACTTTCTTCAAAAGACAAGAAAAATCTCAAAAGGCCTAACCTACTACTTAAAAGAATTAGACAAAAAAAAAAAAAGAAAGTAAAATCAGCAGAAAGAAGGAATAATAAAGATCAGAGGGGAAATAAAGATTTTTTTTTAAGGAGGAAAAAAAATCAATAAAACCAAGAACTGGTTCTTTGAAAGAACAAAGAAAATTGACATACCTCTGGCCGGGCTCACCACATATAAGATAGAACCCAAATAAAATAAGAAGTGAAAAAGGAGACATAACAACAAATATTGCAGAAATAGACAACCCAGAAGAAATGGACAAGTTTCTAGAACCATAGAGCCCAACAAAATTGAATCAAGAAGAAATAGATAATTTGAACAGACTAAACATAGGAAGTGAAATAGAATATGTAACTTAAAAAAAAAAAAAAAGCAAACTCCTTACAAACAAAAGTCTAGGACCATGTGGTTTCACAGGCAACTTCTACCAAACATAAAAAGAAGAACTTATACTGATCCTTCTCAAACAATTCCAAAACACTGGAATACTCCCAACAACATTCTATGAAGCCACCATCAGCCTGACACCAAAACCAGACAAGGACACCACTAAAAAAGGAAATCACAGGCCACTATCTTTAATGAATATAGATGCAAAAATTCTCAACAAAATATTATCAAACCAAATCTGACAACACATAAAAAGATTATATACCACAACCAATCTGTATTTATCCCAGGTCACAAGGATAGTTCACACATGCAAATCAATGTCATACACATCAAAAGTAGACAAAACCCATGATCATCTTAACTGATACAGAAAAAGCATTTGAAAAAATTCAACATCCATTAATAACAATTGTTATCAAAGTGGGTATAGAGGTAATATATTTCAACATAATAAAAACTATAACAAGCCCACAGCCAGTATTGAATACAATACCCAATAGTATTCAACAGTGAAAAGCTGAAATCTTTCCTGCTAAAGTCTAGAAAAATACCAGAGTCGCTACTCTCCCCTCTTCTATTCAACATAGTGTTGGAAGTCTTAGCCACAGCAGACAGGAAAGAGAAGTAAATGGCATCCAGACGGGAAGGGAAAAGGCAAAATTATCATTAAATGCACATGACATGATACTATATATAGAAAACCCTAAAGATTCCACACAAAACTACCAGAACTGATAGACAAATTTAGCAACGTAGCAGGATACAAGATTAATATACATAAATTGGTTGCATTTATTTATACTAACAATGAAATATCCCAAAGGGAAAGTTAAAAAACATAAAAATCTTTTAAAATTGCACACCCCCCGAAACTAAAATATTTGGGAATAAATCTGACCAAGAAGATGAAAGACATACACTGAGAACTATAAAATTTTAATAAAGGAAATGGAACAATGTCCCATGCTCTTAGATTGGTAGAATTAATATTTTCAAAATGACCATACTACCCAAAGCAAACTACTGATTTAGCGAAATTTCTATTAAATTACCCATGACATTTTCCACAGAACTAGAATAATCCTAAAATTTAAATGGAACCTTAAAAGACATAGAAATGAATACAATATTGCAAATCAACTGTATAATCACAAGGGATTTGATTTATGTCATACCTGAATGGCCTAGTGATTTTTCCTACTTTCTTCAGTTTAAGTCTGAATTTTGCAATATGGAGCTCATGATCTGAGCCACAGTCAGTCTCTGTGGCTGTATAGAGCTTCTCCATCATCCGATGTAAAGAATATAATCAGTCTGATTTCAGTGTTCCCCATCCAATGATGTCTGTAAGTAGAGTCATCTCTTGGTGTGCTGGAAGAGACTGTTTGCTATGATCACTGTGTTCTCTTGGCAAAACTCTTGTTAGCTTTTTCCCTGCTCCATTTTGTACTCCAAGTCTAAACTTGCCTGTTACTCCACATATCTCCTGACTTCCTTCTTCTGCATTCCAGTCTGCTGTGATGAAAAGGACATCTTTTTTGGTGTTAGTTCTAGAAGGCCTTGTAGGTCTTCATAGAACCATTCAACTTTAGCTTCTTTGGCATTAGTGGTTGGGACATAGACTTAGATTACTGTGATATTGAATGGTTTGCCTTGGAAGCAAACTGAGATCATTCTGTTATTTTTGAGATTGCACCCGAATACTATATTTCAGACTCTTTTGTTGACTATGAGTGCTACTCCATTTCTTCTAAGGGATTCTTGCCCACAGTAGTAGATATAATGGTCATCTGAATTAATTTCACCAATCCCCAACCATTTTAGTTTGCTGATTCCTAAGATGTCTATGTGGAGGTGACAAATAGATTCAAAGGATTATACTGGTAGATAGAATGCCTGAAGAACTATGGACAGAAGTTTATAACATTATGAAAGAGGTGGTGTCCAAAACCATACCCAAGGAAAAGAAATGCAAGAAGACAAAATGGTTGTCTGAGGTGACCTTACACATAGCTGAGGAAAGAAGCAGAAGGCTAAGTAGAAAGAAAGATACCCAACTGAATGAAGAATCCAGAGAATAGCAAGGAGAGATAAGAAAGTCTTTTTAAGTGAACAATGCAAAGTAATAGAGGAAAATAGTAGAATGGGAAAGACTAGAGATCTCCTCAAGAAAACTAGAGATACCAAGGGAACATTTCATGCAAAGATGGGCACAATAAAGGACAGAAATGGTATGGACCTGACAGAAACAGAAGATATTAAGAAGTGATGGCAAGAGTATACAGAACTATACAAAACAGGTCTTAATGACCTGAAAACCACAATGGTGTGGTCACTCATCTAGTGCCAGATATCCTGGAGAGTGAAGTCAAGTGGGCCTTAGGCAGCATTACTATGAACAAAGCTAGTGGAGGTGGTGGAATTCCAGCTGAGCTATTTCAAATCCTAAAAGATGATGCTGTGAAACTGCTGCACTCAATATGCCATAAAATTTGAAAACTCCAGTGGCCACTAGACTGGAAAAGGTCAGTTTTCATTCCAATCCCAAAGAAAGGCTATGCCAAAGAATGTTCAAACTCCCGCACAATTGCTCTTATTTCACACTTTAGCAAGGTAATGCTCAAAATCCTTCAAGCTAGTTTTCAACAGTACATGAGCCAAGAACCTCCAGAAGTACAAGCTGTATACCGAAAATGCAGAGGAACCAGAAATCAAATTGCTAACATCTGGATCATAGAAAAAACAAGGGAATTCCAGAAAAACATCTACTGATTCATTGACTATGCTAAAGCCTTGAATGTGTGGATCACAACAAACTGAAAAATTCTCAAAGAGATGGGAATACCAGACCACCTTAACTGCCTCCTGAGAAACCTGTATGCAGGTCAAGAAGCAACAGTTAGAAACAAACATGAAAAACAGGCTGGTTCAAAATTGGGAAAGGAGTATGTCAAGGCTGTATATTGTCACCCTGCTTATTTAACTTATATGAAGAATGCATCATGCAAAATGCCTGTCTGGATGAAGCACAAGCTGACATTAAGATTACCAGGAGAAATATCAACAACCTCAGATATGCAGATGATACCATTCTAATGGCAGAAAGCACAGAGGAACTAAAAGCTTCTTGATGAGGGTGAAAGAAGAGAGTGAGAAAGCTGGCTTAAAACTCAACATTCAAAAATCAAAGATCATGGCATCCAGTCCCATCACTTCATGGCAAACAGAAGGGGAAAACATGGAAACAGTGACAGATTTTATTTTGTTGGGCTCCTAAATCACTTTGGACAGTGACTGCAGCCATGAAATTAAAAGATGCTTGCTCCTTTCAAGAAAAGTTATGACAAGCTTAAACAGAGTATTGAAAATCAGAGACATCACTTTTCTGACAAAGAGTCTTTACAGTCAAAGCTATGGCTTTTCCAGTAGTCAGGTACGGGTGTGAGAGTTGGACCAGAAAGAAGGCTGAGCACAAAGAATTGATATTTTCGAACTGTGGTGCTGAAGAAGACTCTTGAGAATCCTTTCGACAGCAAGGAGATCAAACCAATCAACCATAAAGGAAATGAACCCTGAATATTCATTGGAAGGACTAATACTGAAGCTCCAATACTTTTGCCACCTGCTGTGAATAGCTGACTCATTGGGAAACACCCTGATGTTGGGAAAGATTGAGGGCAGGAGGAGAAAGGGGTGACAGAGAATAAGATAGTTGGATGGCATAATGAACTCAATGGACTTGAGTTTAAGCAAACTCAGGGAGATAGTGAAGGATAGGGAAGCCTGGTGTGCTGCAGTTCATGCAATCCTAAAGAGACATGACTTAGCGAGTCAACATCAAGTATACTTCAATAAAAGATCTATTAAAAAAATAATTTATGTACAGTTAAGTTTGTACTGAGATGTACAACAAGCCAAACAGTATTTTTTTCACTATCTAAATGGCTGTGTTGTATTCCACACTTACTAGTGGCAAGTGAGGCAATTAATTTATTTCTGTAATGCTGTGATGAAATATTTATCAGATTTTTAAAATTTATAATAAGATATTTATTCTCTCATTATAAATACATATATTTTTGTACTTAATTCTTAATTTATACTTTTGTATTACTATATGTCACTGTATGTGACACTTGAATTGAATTTTAATTTTCTCAATTGGAGTATAGTTGCTCTGGGGCTTCCCTGCTGGCTCACAGGTAAAGAATCTGCACGCCAATGCAGGAGATGTGGGTTCAGTCCCTGGGTCAGGAAGATCCCCTGGAGAAGGAAATGGCAACCCAATCTAGTATTCTTGCCTGAGAAATCCCATGAACAGTGTAGCCTGGCATGCTGCAGTCTCAGAGAGGTCTCAAAGAGCTGGACATGACGCAGTGACTAAACAACAACAACAAATAGTTGCTTTACAATGCTGTGTTAGTTTCTGCTGCATGGCAAAATCAGTCAGCCCCGTGTGTACACGTATCCCCTCTTCCTTGGATTTCCTCCCCATTTATGTCATCACAGAGTGCTGAGTAGAGTTCCCTGTGTCACCCATCAGGTCCTCATTAGTTACCTATTTTATACACAGCCGTGTATATATGTCAGCCCCAGGCTCCCGATCCTTCCCATCCACTCCCCTCTTGGCATCCATGCATTTGTTCTCTACGTCTGTCTCTTTCTGCTTATCAAATACATTAATCTATACCATTTTTCTAGATTCCACATATATGCGTTAATAGATGTGAACTGAATTTTAAAAGAGAAACAGGAGGCAGCCAGGTTAAGAAGAAAGGAGATGGTACTTCGGGCAGGGCTGTGTTTAAGGGCACAGAGGTAAGAGATAGAACACTGTCCCTGAACTGTATGTGAAATTGTGTACAAGCGCATGTCTTTGTCTTTTGAAATGAACAGCTTTACCTTTAGCCTCCCAGGCCTCCCCTCATTCTCAAAAGGCTGGCTCAAGAGTTAATGATTAGGAAATGTGAAGATGTACAAACAAAGAATAACTGGGAACTGGTAACAATTTAGAGTATAATTCTGCCACACATCAGAATCACAGAACACCCAGTTCCCTGAAAGATGTAGATAAAGGCTTGACACACATTCCTAAATCGTTTTTACAGGAAGCAGACCCATGCCAGATGAAAACTGCTAACCACAATCACAGACCCTAGACTGACTGAAACCAGATTGATGATGCTTGAAACGTCACCTTGATGTCAGCCAATCTGAGAATTGTATGCAGGCTGATCACACAACCTGCAGTTCCCTCCCTCTTTAAAACCTCTTCTCGGAAAGCTATTGGGGAGTTTGGGCTTTTCAGCATAAGATGCCCATTCTCCTTGTTTGGTATTTGCATAAACACTTTACATTCCTTCACCATAACCATGTGTCAGTTGATTGACTTTACTGCTCACAGGTAGGCTGACAGAGGTTTGGTTCAGTAATGTATGTAGCTCCACATTGCTGAAGCATAACATTTGTCTTTAGTTTTAATATTTAATTTCTGCAGTGGCAGACTTATTATATTAGTATTGTATTAGAATTTTCAAATATTTCAAACAATGGCATTATAAGCCCCTAAAACTTCTTTGGTATGGTACTCGCTCAGTCGTGTCCAACAGTTTGTGACCCCATGGACTGCAGCATGCCAGGCTTCCCTGTTCTTTACTATCTCCCAGACTCTGCTCAAATTCCTATCTGTTGAGTTGGTAATACTATCTTAGTTATAGTTTATAATTTTATTTATACTTTTATCAATTATTCTTTGTTATCTGCTGGACACACAGTTGAGTGCTTAACTCAATTCAGATAATGAAAGCCTTTGATCCGAAAAATGCATCAAGACAAACCCTGAGATAATAAATCCATAGTGAATCTGAAAACATTAATTTTTTAAGGATATTGTTATCTTTTTATCTGTGTTTCTTCTGCTGGCAAAGTTTTGTTTTTTTTTAAACTGCAGATATATCAACTTGAGTTATTTTTTTTTCCCCTCTGATTTTTCCCGAGAAATTTCTTAAGTGTAACTTTTTTTCATTTCAGTTTTGATTTTGTGCCCAGTTGCTAACTTGTAAAAGTTAAACAAATCAATACAAGGCTTTCTTTGAATAGTCTAACTTGGAGTTATCAAGAAGGAAATAACTAAGATAAGAGCTACTTCTTTGCCCTCCAAAAGACAAGTATTTTTTTATGCTGACATCTGTTTTTTCAGTGTTTTATATATTATGTATAGAAACTACTCAGATTTTTTTCTTCAAAGAGTGAAGCTATAGGACTTCATTAAAATTTAACTGATTTTGTCCCATTAGATATTAAAATTGACCATACCTCTTTCTTTTCATGCTTGTTTATTTCTCCATTCCACGTGTTTTGACCTTGAGTTCACTTTTAAAGATACTCCTGCCAGAGATTCAGAGTACATCAAAAAATAGGTTAAATTTTTTAATAGCAATCTCATCACAAATGAATTTCACATTATTCTATCAAGAGTTAAATGAAAAAATAAAACTTTGATGTTCATATTAGGAAAGATAAGAGTTTTATCTTCCAGTGGTCTCCTGCAGAACATGCTTAAATGAATGCATTTGTAATATGGAGCATAACGTCATCTGTGTTCTGCACAACTGCATCTTGGCTGTAGATGATTGCGCTGTGGGACGTGAGAAGGAATTTTGAAACGAGCAGCCTGTTTCCTGCAGATAAGTTTATGTGGCCTCCTTTCATCATGAAAAGAAGTTAAGATAATAGCTATCCTATAAAAAAAAAAAACACAAAATTTCAAATCTACTCTTGGTTCAAATGGCTTTCAGTCTGGATTCAGGATGATCACAATGCATTGTGTGATACACTTTACTAAGCTCAGGCAAACTACTCAGAATGTTTTTAAGCAAGATCTATAACTTGTAGTATGTTTTCAGTTGGTTTTATAATTTGGCATATGCACATAAACACTTAAATAGTTGATGCTAATATAGATGTCAATATGTGAAAGTCACTCCGTCGTGTCCAGCTCTTTATGACTCCATGGACTGTAGTTCATGGAATTCTCTAGGCCAGAGTACTGGAGTGGGTGGCCTTTCCTTTCTCCAGGGGATCTTCCCAACTCAGGGATTGAACCCAGGTCTCCCACATTGCAGGTGGATTCTTTACCAGCTGAACCAGAAGGGAAGCCCAAAAATACTACAGTGGGTAGCCTATCCCTTCCCCAGCAGATCTTCCTGACCCAGGAATTGAACTGGGGTCTCCTGCATTGCAGTCAGGTTCTTTACCAACTGAACTATCAGGGAAGCCCTGAAGCTATTAGGATATCAAAATAATGAAGGTCAAAATATTCAATTGAGAAAGTACACAAAATACTTTCCCATCCAACAGTTTTCATGACTAAAATGTTGTGTAGATTTAACAACAACATAGAATATGTGTGTGAGAGATGGAGAGGGTGGGGAGGGTTTAATAACAGGGGAAAAACCTGGAGCTAAGAGTCAGTTCCACCATCTTTATACTGTAACCAGTCCCACTTATGCATTCAACCTCTTTCTATTCTTAATCATTATGCCCTAAGACTGTCATGCCCTGAGAAATCTTTCTTAAAAAAAACAGAGTAAAAGAGAATTTGTTATTGGAGCAGAGTATTGTCTTGATGTGGCTGTCTCCATGACTTAGGTACCATGATTAACTTCCTCTTTAGAGCCTTTCTTTCTGTTACTGTTGCTGAACACCTGCCTAAATGTCTGATCTTTGAGGTTCTGACTTCCTGAGACCTGGCCCTGCTATCGTCATCTTCTGCCTGTAGTTTCCTGGTGGGAAAATGACAAGTCAGAATGACCCTTTATCCCTTAATGTTTGGTTTGCTGTTGGCTTCCTGCCATACATTGCCTCCCACAATTTTAGACCTCCTGGATCCTAAGAGCTACAGACTTTTTAACCACCTCTTTCTCTGAATGCAAAGACTAATAGATACTTCTCTTTAGTTGCAGTCATTCCAAATAAATTTGGATTTTCCCTACGTCTTTCCTAATCCTACAATCCTCCACATTATATCTACTTTAGCACATCAGGTGATTAAGAGTTCACTATACTTTTAGGCAACTCATTCCTGTTTTGAACAGTGCCTCCTTACTATAGCAAGTTAATGATTGGATCTATCTAGATGGGCCAGTTGTTATGTCAAATAGTTACATTCTATGTATTTTCATCCATAGTCAGTTTT
This sequence comes from Cervus elaphus, assembly GCF_910594005.1. Lineage (NCBI taxonomy): Eukaryota > Metazoa > Chordata > Mammalia > Artiodactyla > Cervidae > Cervus > Cervus elaphus. The sequence continues at coordinate 20,318,150 of NC_057828.1, read as the reverse complement.
TATGTATATCCATTCTATTATACATATTGAAATGTACATGAAATCCACCTATACTTAGACTTCTCATAAATTGATGTTCTGGAAATTTTGATGGATACCAGGTTTTAGAAGAAAAGTCAGCACACTAAAGGGAAAAGATGACTGGAAGTTGGAAAGAATTCAGGAGAGGTGAGCATAGATGCCGGATCAGAAGGCCAGAGTCCCTGCTGGTGGGGACAGTGTGAAGCTCTGGGTGAATCACGTAGGTATAGCTCTGTAGTCCTGCCCACACTGAGGGACAGAGAGAGCTATATGATAAAACCAAAAGATCTGAGTCACCAGAGTCACACAAGTACAATGAGGATTTATTTTGCAAAAAGACAGGCTTTTAAAAGTGATAGTATGTCCTGAACTGGCCAGAGAGATGAAACATTCTGTATCAAGCATAATTCAACACCACGACTTGGGCAGCTCAAGTGTAATACCTGGCACACGGCTTATTTGGTTTTGGGTATATGTGTATGTGTGTCTGTTTGCTTTTAATTAAAATGGCAGGACTACACAAGTAGATGTTTCGGTAACATCAGCCGTCAAGGCATGTCCTTGCTTCTGAACTAAGAATAGGACAGGCCAGTTGTCTGATAGAGAATTAATGTAATATTGTGAGCAGCAGAAACCAGACAGGACAACCAACAAGAGCAATAGTGGAGCAAGTTGCAAATGTGAATTCTTGCTTATCCTACCTCCAGCAGCTTAGAACCCAAGATCAAAGGAGAAGGGCTGAGGTCCTAGCTCAGGGAGATGTGAGTTTTTTATTCAGCTGTCTTATGTACCAATTGTGTACACACACACACACACATTTTCTCTCTCCGTACCACATCCCTCTTCTGCTTGAAATCTTGCAACAATTCCCGTTTCACTCAAACTATTAATAAAAGGCAAAATTGTTCCAATATCCTACCTGAGCTGATACTAATTACCTCTTTGCCTTTATTCTATCTGCTCCTCCATCATTGAATCTGATTTCCAGTCCTCCTCCAAGTCTTTTCTCAATTGTTCCCTCCTCATTGAAACCTATCCTGACTCCCTTCTTTAAAATTGCTTTCACTCTACTCCCAGCTCTCCAAACCCCCGTTACCTTGGTTTATCTTTTTTTTTTTTTTGTACTTTTGTACTTACCAATTTCTAAAATACTTTCTTATTTGTTTCCTGACTCCTCCTAGATTGTTATCCCCAAAACATTTAATGATGTATCCTTCAGACCTTGAACATTGTCTGGCCAGCCTTATGTGTTAAAAAAAAAAAAAAAAAAAAGCACTTGTTGAATAAATGAATGAAGAAGAGCTAATGTTATTTGCCTTTTTTTGGTGGCAATATGGGATGTCATACATTTTATTAAAGTCCTTGAGTGGTAAGAGGAACTGCAAATACTGGGCAAGCAGCATCAGCTATGGTAGTGGTAGCCCTTAAAACAGAGAGTCCAGAAATTCGAGGGCAAGTGAGTAGTTGCCCGTAGGGAACAGCGGATCTGGAAAGCAAAAGTGCTTCAGGAAGAGAAAAGTCAGTCAAGAGAGGCTGAGGTGGGGAAGCAGAGTCTGTTCAGTTGACACGCAGCAAAATTTACTTACCTATTGTGTTTATACTGTTTGCCTCATTGCATTAAAATAAAAGCTTTATTAAGACAGGAATTGTTACTTATATTGTTCACTAACACATTCCAGCACTAAGAACTGTGTATTTCAGAGGCTGGGTTCATTATGTGTCTTATAAATTAAGACAAATGCTGCTTCACTAATGGAAATTATATTTTTAAATATATGAGCTCATCAAGTTATTGTCATGTGTTAAAGAGAGGAAATGTTTTTCTCTTCTGATTTAATATAAATGGCTTCTTTAGAGAGAACAGATGATTGAGCAAAATTAGAAGATGTTTAAGTACTGGATCTACCCCAAATATTATATCTTTATATATTTGATTTGCATATATGATTATATATAATCAAAAAATTTATGCTTTTGAACTGTGGTATTGGAGAATACTCTTGAGAGTTCCTTCGACTGCAAGAAGATCAAACTAGTCAATCCTAAAGGATATCAGTCCTGAATTGGAAGGACTGATGCTGAAGTTGAAGCTCCACTATTTTGGCTACCTGATGTGAAGAATTCACTCATTGGAAAAGACCCTGATGCTGGGAAAGATTGAAGGCAGGAGGAGAAGGGGACAACAGAGGATGAGATGGTTGGATGACATCACCGACTCGATGGACATGAGTTTGAGTAAGCTCTGGGAGTTGTTGATGGACAGGGAAGTCAGGCATGCTGCAGTTCATGGGGTCAGAAAGAGTCAGACATGACTGAATGGCTGAACTACTTAAAGTAGAATAATTTAGTAAAAATGCTAACTATAAGAACAAAGATCTCCATCTTTTTTTCTTTAAATAACTGAAACTGTTACACATGAAAAAGGAGAAAAGGAAAAAAAGAATTCTATTCCAGGCCCTAGTAGAGAAATTATGAGTAATTAATGTAGCAAAAAAGATACCACCAACTCTGCATGCTAGTGCCACAATAGTTCACCACAGCACACAAAAGTTCTGTTTCTCCATCCCCAGAAACTCAGGGAAAAGAAGGCTTTTGGACTTCAAATGTTAAGCTGTTAAAAAATTCTGAACAGAGGCACTATAGAACACCCTTTAATTTAATATCATTTTAGGGAAGGTGATCTTTGTGTATGTATCTTTGACACATACAAAGACTAGTCAAGAAGAGAAACCTCCTGCTGGGTTGAATAAGATGGTAGATTAGAAACATCTTGAGCTCACCTCCTCTTATGAGCACATCAAAATCACAACTCACTAGACTGGAATCAATGAAGAAAAAAAAAAAAAAACAAAAAACTTAATGTCCAAAGAGACAAAGAAGAAGTCACAGCAAAATGGTGGTGGTAGGGGGTGTGCTCATGATACAATCAAATTCCATACCACCTGAGTGGGTGACCCTCAACTAGAGAACAATTATATCACAGAATTTCCCCTGAAGGAGTTCTGAGCCCCACATCAGGCTCCCCAGCCTGGAGGAAGAGCCCCAGAACATTTGGCTTTGAAGGCCAGCAGAGCTTGATTACAGGGACTCCTCAGGACTGGGGAAAAAAGAGACCCTACTCTTAGAGGGCACACACAAGGTCTCACATGCACTAGGACTCAGGGCAAAAGCGGTGACTAGGAACTTGAACCAGACCTGCCTGCTGGTCTTAGAGGGTCTCTTGGGGAAGTAGACAGCATCTGTAGCTCACCCTGGGGACGTGGACACTGGTGGCAGTGGCAGAGATATCGAGAATGTCATCTACAGGAACTCTTATTGAAGGTAGACATCTTGCTTGGGTCATAAGCACCAAGACCCGGCCCCACCAAATAGCCTGCAGGCTCCAGTGGTGGGATAGCTCAGGCCAAACAAGTCACAGAGGGGGAACATAGCCCCACCTATCAGCAGACAGGCTGCTTAAAGGCTTCCTGACCCCACAGTCACCTCTAGACACAGAGATGCCATCCTTTAACACAAACATGCCCACCAGAGAGTCAAGACCCAGTTCCACCCACCAGTGGGCAGGCACCACAAGAAAGAAAACTACAATCCTGCAGCCTGTGAAACTGAGTCTGTAAACTCAGGTCAAAACCTGCCCTGGGACCAGGGAACAGCAAGACACTGGCCCTTGCATGACAAGAGGAGACTGTACGCTGCGACACATAGGACATCCTCAATAGCAGGCCACATCTCCAAGGCTGAGAAGTGTATCTAACCTACTACATAGATGAAAATGCAAATAGAAATTTAAACAAAATGAGACAGCAAAGGAATATTCTGCAGGTGAAGGAATGAGATAAAACCCTCAAAGAACATTTAGGTGAAGTGGAGATAGTCTGCCCAAAAGATTCAGAGTAATGATCATAAAGACAATCCAAGAATTTGGAAATAGATTGGAGGCACAAAAAGAGAAGTTACAAGAAGTTTTTTTTTAACAAAGAACAGCCAGAGTTGAAGAATACAATAACTGAGATGAAAAATACACTAGAAGGAATAGATAGCACAATAAATGAGGCAGAAGGATGAATTGGTGAGCTGGAAGACAGAATGGTGGAAATCACTGCTGCAGACAGAAGAAAGATAAAAGAATATAAAGAAATGAAGAGTTTAAGAGACTTCTAGACAACATCAAATACACAAAAATTCACACTATAGGGGCCCCAGAAGAAGAGAGAAAGGACCTGAGAAAATATCTGAAGATATATTAGATGAAAACTTCCCTAACATGGGAAAGAAAACTCTCACCCAAGTCCAGGAAGCACAAAGAATCCCATCCAAGGAGGACAATGCCAAGATACACAGTAATCAAATGAACAAATATTAAGGACAAAGAGAAAATATTAAAAGCAGCAAGGGAAAAGCAACAGAAAACATACTAGGGATTCCCCATAAGACTAAGCAGATTTTTCAGCAGAAACTTTGTAGGCCAGAAGGGACTGGCACAATATATTTCAAGCGATGAAAGGAGAAAAACAAACAAAAAAACAAACAAACCTACAACCAGGAACATTATACCCAGCAAAGCTCTTGTTCAGATTTGATGGAGAAATCAAAAGCTTTACAGGCAAGCAAAAGTTCCAAGAATTCAGCACCCCTGAATCAGTTTTACAATGAATGTTAAAGAAATTTCTCTAGGCAGAAAAGAAAAGGTCACAACTAGAGATAAGAAAATTACAAAATGGGAAAGCTCACCAGTAAAGGCAAACATACAGTAAAGGTAGGAGCCACACAAAAATATGATATCAAAACCAGTGATCATGAGAGGAGGAGAGTGCAAGTGCAGGGAATTTAAAATGCATATGAAATTTAAAAATCAGCAAATTAAAACAATCACAAATGTATAGACTGCTAAATCAAAAAGTCATGAAACCAAAAATTTATAATAGACATACGCACAAAAAAGAAAAAGGAATCCCAACACAACGCTAAAGATAGCAAATCACAAAGAAGAGAATGAAAAAGGAAAGAAAAAAAAAAGTCCAATATAACTAGTGAATTACTTGTGTTTTTTGGTAAATTGAGGGTCTAGTTGCTTTATATTGTATTAGTTCTTGCTGTACAATGAAATGAATCAGGTCTATGTATACATATATTCTCTCCCTCTTGGATCTCCATCCCACCTCCTCATCCCACTTGTCTAGGTCACCACAGAGCACTGGCTTAGATTTTGGTTCTATATGCTATATAGGAGGTTCCCACTAGCTGCCTATTTTGCACATGGTTGTGTGTGTGTGTGTGTAAAAAATTATATATATATATATATATATATGTCAGTCCCAATCTCTCAATTCATCCTGTGCCCCTCCTTTCTCCCCTTGGCATCCATACTTTTGTCCTCTGTGTTTCTTTTCCTGCCCTGTATAGGTTCACCATTTTTCTAGAATGCACATATATATGTTAATATAGCATGTTTTTCTCTTTCTGACTTATTTCACTTTGTATGACAGTCTTTAGGTCCATCCACATCTCTACCAATGACCTAAATTCATTGGTTTTCAAAGCTTAGTAATATTCCATTGTATATATGTGCCACGTCTTTATCCATCCATCCATCAATGGACATTTAGATTGTTTCCATGTCTTACCTACTGTAGTGTTGCAGTGAACATTTGGGTGCATGTATCTTCTTGAATTGGGGTTTTCTCATAGTATATGCCCAATGGTGGGATTGCTGGGTCATATAGTTTTCTTTTTATTTTTTTTTTAAGGAACATCCATACTATTGTCCTTAGTGGCTATATCAATTTACATTTCCACCAGCAGTGCAAGAGGGTGCCCTTTTCTGCAAATCCTCTCCACCATTTGTTTGTAGACTAAATCCATGCACCTATGGTTCATTAATTTATGACAAAGGAGTCAAGAATATACAATGAAGACAGTCTTTTCAATAAGTGGTGCTGGGTAAACTGGACAGCTACATGTAAAAGCATGAAATTAGAACAGTCCCTAACACCATGTTAGGACTCTTTTGCAACCCCATAGACTCTAGACCACCAGGCTTCTCTGTCCATGGGATTTCCCACACAAGAATACTGGAGTGGGTTGCTCATTTCCTTCTCCAACCCTAACACTATACACAAAAATGAACTCAAAATGGATTAAAGACCTAAATATAAGACCAGACACTATAAAACTCTTAGAGGAAAACATAGGCAGAGTACTCTTTGACATAAATCACAGCAAGATCTTTTTGATCCACCTCCTAGAGTAATGAAAATATAAACAAATGGGACCTAATCAAACTTACAATCTTTTGCATAGCAAAAGAAACCAAACAAGATGAAAAGACAACCCTCATAATGGGAGAAAATATTGGATTGGTCAAAAATTCACTCAGATTTTTCCATACCATATTATGGAAAAACCTGAATGAAGTTTTTGGCCAATTCAATATTTGCAAATGAAGCAACTAATGAGATTAATCTCAAAAATATAAAAACAGCTCAAGCATTAATATAAAAAATATATAAATAAAACAACTCACTAAAAAATGGACAAAGACCTAAACAGACATCTGTTCAAGGAAGACATATAGATGGATACATGAAAAGAAGTTAAAACATCATTGATTTGCATTTGATAAATGCAAATCAAAACTACAATGTGGTACCACCCCATACCAGTTGAAATAGCACTTATACTTTGAGCATGCCTGCTTCCTTCTGCTCATATCCTTGGACAAGGTACTACACTAGCTTCCCAACTGTCTAACCAGTTGGGTCTGAATTCAAAGGACCTGGAGCAACCCTGAGGTCCATAGGCTAACATAAGAATAGGATTCCCTCAATAATAAGCATAATAAAAAGTGAAGTGAAGGTTACTCAGTCATGTCTGACTCTTTGTGACCCCATGGACTATAGCTCGCCAGGTTCCTCTGTCCATGGGATCCTCCAGGCAAGAATGCTGGAGTGGGTAGCCATTTCCTTCTCCAGGGGATCTTCCCGACCCAGGAATAGAACTGGGGTCTCCTACATTACAGCCAGGTTCTTTACCGTCTAAGCCACCAGGTAAGCCCATGATAATAAACTACCACTTAAGTAAGCATCCATTCTTTCAGTCCTCTATTAAGACACTGGACATGCATTTTTATTTGCTTGAGAAGACTTTCTGAGGGTGAAGTTACTCAAGGTCACACAAAGCCCGCTTGGAGTCTAGAACCCATATTCTTTCTGTAGCACTGCTTATGAGTAAGGGCCTGTCCACCTGGGTCTCGAGTGAATATATGTTTCTTCTTTCAGGGACTGTAGTCCTGTACTCTATGTAGGCATTCTAGACTGAAGTTCTGTGTATGTCTGACCCTCAGTGTATGTCTTACTAGCCTGCTTCCTACAATGGTTGGACCTGACTCATGGACTCAGTAACTGGCTGGAGTCCTGCTCCTTCAGGGATGAGTTTCTGGCAACCAGGCCATTCACTGAGCACTGTCCAGACCAGTACTGCTAGCCCCACCTCCAAAGCTCTGGGGTGAAGTTGGTTCACTCAGCCTTATGCACCTTCAACATTTTTTCTACAATAAATGCTGATGAGAATGTTTGGATGGGCACTTACTGTGGACTAGCATTACATTAAGCATCTAGAATTTTTTGTTCAACTTGAGTGGTACTCACCCACCTTGGACCTTCAGGCTGCCTGTCATCCAAGTCCACATAAGATTATGACAAAAATCATGAAGAAATGTTCCTTTGGTATGCTGACAGAGTTGAAAAGACCTTGTGCAAAAGATATACCAAGAAACAACAAATGTGGGATGTACATAGACTCTGAGTTCCTGCAGAATTTTGGGTTTTTGGTTATAGTTGACACTGTCAGCAAGAATTCCCGGGACACAGTTTTGTAAAAGCACATCAGTGGTGATAAGGAAGTCAGAAAAAATAGTGACTAGTAAAGTTGAGAGTCACAATTAGTCTCAATTAGTCACAATTAGGTGGGAGCAGTTTAACCTATAGGCGCTGTACCATACATCAGTTCTTTACAATGTGCTTGAAAGTCACCTGGGGCTTTTGTTACAACATGGATTCTAACTCAGTCCATGAGCTAAGGCCTGAGGCTCTGCATTTCCAATAAGCTTCCTTAACAAGCTGAAAGCCACTGATCCTCAGACTGCATTTTGCACAGCAAGTCCACAGACCTCATTGACACAGGTTTAAAAAGGAAATAATATAATTGAGTTACTTGGACCTAAGTCCAAGTAGGTAGGTAGAACCAAGTAGGTAGGTACCATTAGAACCTTCTCAGCCAAGGTGCATGGTCTTACCAGAAAAGTAATCACTCATGGAGGAAAAAGACTAGGCCAGCACTGAGTTTTAGAACATGAGGGAGATGAGCCTGGGAGTAAGGGGTCAGGAAACACAGATAAAAATCGAGAGAGAGGAAGAATGGGTGGCAGTCATAGAAATCACAACAATGGTGTTCAACTGAGTAAATCACCCCCGTGTTTGACAAGCAGAGAAGGTAGCTTGGAGTGTTTGAGGTCAGGCCTGGGAATACCAGACCCAGAACACTGGACTCACTGGCACAGAAAAGGCAAACTGAAAAGTCTTAATAACAAGCAATGGAAAGAAATCAGTACAGGCAAATCAATGCGGCCAAAGTGAGCAGGGTCACAGATGTCCAGAATGCAACCAGATAGATTCCCAGATGCACGAAGTGAGCTTACCTGCTCATCTTTAGCTTTCAGAAGGCATGGAGCAAGGGAAGTCAAAGTGTCCTAGTCCCAGAGGAAACTGTCCTCTGGGAGGAAAAAGACTGTCCAGCAAAAAGTGTGTCCAGCAAAAAGACTGTCCAGGAAAAAGCATGTCCAGCAAAGAATTTAGGAAGGGATGAAGTGTAGGAGCTGGAAAACTCAGCAAAGGCTAAGCTCTGCTACCCAGGACAAATCTGCCCTAAAATCACCTCATACTGAACTAATGAAAGGCCCATATTCCTTTCAACCTGCATGGTGCAGAATCAGCACGTGTGAGTTAAGTGGCTCTAGCTGTGAAAATTGGCAAACAGTATGAGGTAGGAGGCACAGTGAATCTCACCATGAGGTCCCAAATCAGCAGTGTCAGCATCACCTGGGAACCTGTAGGAAATGTAAATTCTCAACCCCACCCCAAACCTATCAATCAGAAACTGGGGGTAGTGCCCTGCAGCCCCTGTTCCAAGAAGTCCTCCTGGCAGTTCTGCTGCAGGCTGACTGCAGTATTTTACTGAAACCATGGTGGAGAGACAGGCCCAATGTGGCTAAGGACAGGCATTGTATATAGGCTTGACAAGGCACTTTAAAAGAGCTAGTGAAGACTAAAGCCTGTTTACAAGGAGAATAAAATCCAGTAGAGATATTGTAAAATAATTTTTAATCAAACATAGCCCCATGATCAACAACAATAAAGAAGTTGGATAAATGTGTGCATGCTAAGTCCTTCAGTCAGGTCCAACTCTTTGCAACCTTATGGACTGTAGCATGCCAGGCTCCTTTGTCCATGGGATTCTCCAGGCAAGAATACTGGAGTCGGTTTGCCATGCCTTCCTCCAAGGGATCATCCCGACCCAGAGATCGAACCTGCATCTCTCAGTGTCTCCTGCATTGGGAGGCAGGTTCTTTACCACTAGCGCCACCTGGAAAGTTTGGATGAATGTAAATTCTAGGTTAAAAAAAAAAAAAAGTGACAAATTAATAACAGGCATTCATAATCTTTGCCTCTTAAGCTTTTTATTTCCCAGTCACATAAATATGTCTACTGGTAAGGACACCATTTAGAATTTTCAATAATTCATATATCTCTTTTCAACATATATCTTTAGCAAAGTCGGGGATACCACCTTAGGTAGGTAGCTCTTTTGGCAGGGTGGTCATGTAATATAAAAATATTTAACAGAGTATCCTGAAAAACTGCTAAAAATCCTGAGCCCAAAACATGTTTTCAGAAAGTTACATGGAAATAGCAATGTGAAAAAGAAAAAAAAAAAAAAAAAAGACATCTGCCAAACATTTAGTTCCAACCAAGGAAGCCTGGGAGAGATGCTAGATCAAAACATTAAAATGACTCTGGCTCTGCAGTTGTAGGGGCATGTCAGCTTAAGGTTGAAATTCTCAGGAAATTGGTGAGATCTGAAAAAGAAAAATGGAAGAAAAATGTGTAGTCTTGGTATTAAGTAGAGCTATAAAATGGGCTTCCCAGGTGGTACCAGTGGTAAACACCTGCCTGCTAATGCAGGAGATGTAATAGATGTGGGTTTGACCCCTGGGTTGGAAAAGATCCTCTGAAGGAGGGCATGGCAACCCACTCCAGTATTCTTGCCTGGAGAGTTCCATGGACAGAGGAGCCTGGCAGGCTACGGTTCATAGGTTCACAAACAGTCAGACATGACTAAAGCAACTTAACCCACATGCACACAGAGGTATAAAAAAATAAAGAAATAACAAGCAGTCATACGAGTTAAGACTTCATAGACTCATCTATATATTTGTATATGACTAAGGCTGGAATATTCTGAAGAAATCGACACTCTTATATGTATAAGCAAGATTCAATGGAGATGTTACAGCTTGAATAAGAAGATGCACAAAGACAAATGTATTGATACTGGTTAGCTGTAATATATTTAAATATTTTACTTAATCCAGTAAGCACTAGGCTGAAGAAGACTTTTGGGCATCATTCCTACCCATGTATTGTGACATAAAAGTAAACGCTCACTCTTTGCCCTCCCAAGCACATCACACACAGACACACACGTGTACTCATCTCTCTTCTAAAGTTAATATCCCAAAGGCATCTCCAAATTTAAGCCCATCATGTTTAACTGGGGCATTGCTCAGTGCAGAGAAGTGGAAGGAAAGACTGAGGGAGGGAGAGCTCTCCTCCCTGGTGATCATGTGGGATGTGACTGCCTGGAGCCACACAGAGTGTTGTCCAAGATTAATACTGAGCATAGTCCTAGAGGGCGTAGTGCCTTAGAGTAATAATTTAAGTGATTATTATTAAACAGTTACTGATTAGCACAAACAGCTCTGTAGTCTCTAAGCCAAATACTTTCTCTGTAGTGATAGAATAGAGTAAATTATACCATGCTTAGATAGAGGTAAAGTATCACATTTTGAGAAAATGCATGTAAAAGAGCTATATCTTGCCTGGGAAATCCCATGGACAGAGGAGCCTGGTGGGCTATAGTCCATGGGGTCCCAAAGGATCAGACATGACTGAGTGAGCAGACAGCTGTCAAGAGAGCCACAGTTTTCAGAGCTGGATTTGAGGATTTGGTATTACAAGACCCCTGTGGCTGAAGGGTCAAAGAGAAGACAGTATATATTTCCATGAGGCTCTTTATCTTCCTGAAAATAGGAGCCCTTGATAATTCACAGAAATGTTTAAAGGGGTAGTTTTAAAAATTAATTATCTGGAAGTGCTTTTTGTTGAGAGAGCGTCATAGGTTTTGATTAAAGTTTCAAGGAGCAGTAACAGAAAGGCTCCTAAATGCTGGTCTGTCTAGATGACTGTAGCAGAGCCTGGCTAGTCCTTTATCAAACTCATTTTCTCTGGGAAAGGTTGTTACACAACTAGACTGCATTCCCCTCCCTTCCTCCCAGTTGGGTAGGGCTCTGTAGCTGAATTGTACTTAACAGAATGAGAATGGATTAGTGTTTGGCCACTTCCAACCTTGCCCATGAAAACCTCTCATGTTCTGTACATCTGTGTCTCTTTTTCTGTTTTGCATATAGGGTTATCATTACCATCTTTCTAAATTCCATATATATGCGTCAGTATACTGTATTGGTCTTTACCTTTCTGGCTTACTTCACTCTGTATAATGGGCTCCAGTTTCATCCATCTCATTAGAACTGATTCAAATGGATTCTTTTTCATGGCTGAGTAATATTCCATAGTGTATATGTACAGAACAGACTTTTAGACTCTGTGGGAGAAGGCGAGGGTGGGATGTTCAGAGAGAACAGCATTGAAACAAGTATACTATCAAGGGTGAAACAGATCACCAGCCCAGGTTGGAGGCATGAGATGGGTGCTCAGGGCTGGTGCACTGGGAAGACCCAGAGGGATGGGATGGAGAGGGAGGCGGGAGGGGGAATCGGGATGGGGAACACATGTAAATCCATGGCTGATTCATGTCAATGTATGGCAAAAACCACTACAATATTGTAAAGTAATTAGCCTCCAATGAATAAAAATAAATGGGGAAAAGAAAGAAAAGAAAACCTCTCATGTGCTTCTCCACACTCTTTCCCTCATCTTCCCACAAAATGCTGAAGATAGGAGAAAATGCTAACATTCAGGGATGTCAGAACCACACTTGAAAGGAGCCAGAATGGAAAATCATCCACAATGATGCACTGTAATGTGAGCTATTGAGCTAAACATTTCTAATGTGTTAGTTCTCTAGTGCCTGGGATGGTTTTCATAGGTATTAGCCTAATACATGAAATTCGTTCTCCATTGACCCATGCCATATCTGCGTAAATATATGTTAATAGATAGTAAAACCACTTGTTTGCTTGCTCAGTCATTAAGCTGTGTCCGACTCTTTGCAACCCTATGGACTGTAGCCTGCCAGGCTCCTCTGTCCATGGGATTGCCCAGGCAAGAATACTGGAATGATTACCGTTTCCTTCTTCAGAGGGTCTTTCTAACCCAGAGATCAAATCTGTGTTTCCTGCACTGGTAGATGGGTTCCTTATGACTAAGCCACCTGGGACACCCCAGTGGAACAAGGGATCAGAAAAAAAAAAAAAAGGTTACCTGACACTTGCTAGTCAAATCTCTAACACAAATTATATACAATTAAAGCATATGTTAGAGGTAGACATATTCTGTAGCAGATTGGGGTGAAGAAATGCTCTATTGGGATGAAAAAACAAAGCTAAACTTTTAAGAAGAATGCACACTTTAAAACTTTATAAATAAGAGTTAGGTGGCATCTCAATAGTGATTAAAGGGCTTGGGAGCTTGGGTTGTATAGGAATTTGGCCTGCAAGCATCCTTCTTTCTCCACATGCCTATCAGTTGTTAGAACTTAGGATTTATGTGCTAAAAAGGACAAAGAAGCCTAGAGGATCTTTAGAAAAATCCTAAGGTGCAATTCTCATAGACAAGTTTGGGGAATTTATATGGCAACCTGTTCAAAGAGTAAAATTTGAATTTTACTCCAGAGACTATTTGACACCAAATAATCTCTGTCATCTGACTCTTTGGTGCCCGCTGGGCTCAACATGGCAATGATGGTAATGCCATTAGAAGGTCTCTGTTATGGGGCAGTGCTTACACCGAGGATGGTTCTCATTCTTGTTTCAGTAACTAGATGTGGAAGACAGTCTGTACCATTTAGGAACTGCTGAGTGCAGAAGATTGTCATAGAGCAAGTATGTTAAAAAGCTTTATGTGCTGGTCCAAATTGTGACTCTGGGAATATCTATTCTATCTCAGATTAGAAAGCCTAGATTTTCCAGATAGAGAAGATGAGCCTTATCTACAGGGAAATTACAATTTTATTCCTGACTTTAGCATAAACTTCACTGATATAATAAATATCTGACTTGGTCTTACTATTTGGTATTTCAGTATATTTTCTTATTGTTATCATAATGGCTTTCTTTGAAGGAAATTTCCAAGTCTTTGCAAAAGGACAAATAAGAGGACCAAATACTTCCTCTATGGTTTCTGGAGAGGGCATGTGGCTTAATGTTTTGCTATTAAACCACTGAAGCAAAGACTGTGGTAATGATGGAATTCAGGTGTCTGGCCACCAGTCCAACACTCCTGTGACGATGTGAACTCTGATGACAGCAGCTTAAAGCCTCAGAACAACCCTGATTTTTGTTTCTTCTTTTAAGATATACAGTTACTCTTGTTTATAAGTGAGATGTAACTGACACAACTGATTGAAATAACTCTAGGATTGAGAATTCCCTTGGGGTTCAGTGGTTAGGATTCTGCACTTTCACTGCCAGGGTCCCAGGTTTGATACCTGTTTGGGAGGCGAAGATCCCACAAGAAAACTGTGTCTCTTGGATATTTTCTAGGTACCCCATTTCTGTTAAGTACATATTTGTAAGGGAAAGAATTATTTTAAAAGTGTGTTATTTTAATTCAAAGCTGAATATCCAAAAATTGGCATCAGAGTTTTCACAGCATATGATGAGAAGGCTGTGTCTTAAACTATCCTTTTCTTTTGCTACAATATATCCTTTGAAAGCTTCTCAATTCTTGAGGGACAAGTCTTACAAAGAGTTCTTGAACCTTCAGAAAACATCATATACTTTCATCTTATACCTCTGATCAGAAAGAAATGTATTTTCTAGAACTGTGTTGTTTTAATAATACATTGTGTGATTTTGGGGGAAAAATGCAACGTTAATAGTTGCAAAGGACTATAGAAGTTATTATGTGTATTTGAAAACTTTCTGCAAGTATACTTCAGAAACAAAAGTCTCAACATAATCACTAGATAGGGCTTTTTCTTTTAATAAATTGCCAAAGTGTATTGTTATAAAATATTAAACAAGAGTAGGGGGAAGGGCTTTATGTTTTATCATTCAGTAAATCTCATTTATAATTCTCAAAAATTCTTCAAACAAAATAAAGGATTTTTTAATAGATGAGTTTTATATTTACAGACAGAAAGATGTGTTTATGCCAAAATGGCCTTCCTACAGTCCTTATAGTTTAAATACACCTGCACTCTGTGGGGTGCAAAAATCAGCCTCTTTCTCAAACAGTCCTCAAAGAGTTGTTTTTCTTTAAGTAATTACGCATAAATAAAGTTGTCATATATAACCCTCAGGTATTTAATATTTCAGAAATATTTATGTAATATAAATTAATATATACTGCATACACCGTTAGTCATAATAAAATGTGTTTTTATAAAACTAATATAAAATTAAGAAAAATGTCCTCATGTATTTGTCTATTTAGCATCTAGAATGTATCTGGCCCTGAATTAGAAGTCAGTAATACAAAATAAAATCATCATGTCTTTCACCTAAAAGAACCTAGAGTCTATGCATTCTAGGAGTAAGAAAAGAAAGTTCATATATGCCAATAAAATGGACAACTTGGAAAAAATGGACAAATACTTAGAAAAGTATAACTTTCTAAAACTGAACCAGAAAGAAATAAAAAATATGAACAGACCAGTCACAAGCATGGAAATTAAAATTGTAATAAAAAACCTAAAGTCCAGGATCAGATGGCTTCACAGGTGAATTCCACCAAAAGTTTAGAGAAGAGCTAACATATATCCTACTCGAACTCTTCCAGAAAATTGCAGAGGAAGAAAAATTCCCAAACTCATTCTATGAGGCCACCATAATTCTGATATCAAAACTAAACAAAGATGCCACACACACACATACACACACAAAGAAAGCTACTGACCAATATCACTGATGAACATAGATGCAAAAATCCTCAAGAAAATTCTAGCAAACCACACATCATGATCAAGTGGGCTTTATTTCAAGGTTTCAATGATTTTTTAATATTCACAAATCGATCAATGTGATACACCATATCAACAAACTGAAAGATAAAAACCATATTATTATTTCAATAGATGCAGAGAAAGCCTTTGAGAAAATTCAACACCCATTGGTACCTCAGCTGGTAAAGAATCCGCCTGCAATGCAGGAGACCGTGGTTTGATTCCTAGGTTGGGTAGGTCTCCTGGAGGAGGGGACAGCTACCTGCTCCAGTGTTCTGGCCTGGAGAAATTCCATGGACTGTATAGTTCATGGGGTTGCAAAGGGTCAGACACAACTGAGCAACTTTCACTTAGGATAAAACTCTCCAGAAAGTAGGCATAGAAGGAACATACCTCAACATAAAAGCTGTATAGGACAAACCCACAGCAAACATTATCCTCAATGGTGAAAAATTGAAAGCCTTTCTTCTAAAATCAGGAACAAGACAAGGGTGCCAACTCTCACCACTACTATTCAGGCACTATTCAAAGCCCAACTTTGTCACTCTCCTCTTTCACTTTCATTGAGAGTCTCTTTAGTTCTTCGCTTTCTGCCGTAAGTGTGATGTCATTTGCGTATCTGAGGTCATTGCTATTTCTCTTGGCAATCTTGATTCCAGCTTGTGCTTTGTCCAGCCCGGCATTTCACATGATGTACTCTGCATATAAGTTAAATGAGTAGAGTGTCAATATACAGCCTTGACATACTCCTTTCCCAATTTGGAACCAGTCTGTTGTTCCATGTCCAGTTATAACTGTTGCTTCTTGACCTGCATACATATTTCTCAGGAGGCAGGTAAGGTGGTCTGGTATTCCCATCTCTTTTAAAGATGTTCAGTATCACGCATTAATAGAGAAATGCAAATCAAAGCCACAATGAGGTATTGTCTCACACCAATCAGAATGGCCATCATCAAAAAGTCTACAGACAATAAATACTGGAGAGGGTGTGAAGAAAATGGTTAGATCCCTCTTATACTGTTGGTAGGGATGCAACAGTATAGCCACTATATTGGTATAGCCACTATGGAGAACAGTGTGGAGATTCCTTAAAAAACTGGGAATAGAAGTGCCATTAAGATCCAGCAATCCCTCTGCTGGGCATACACCCTGAGGAAACTAGAACTGAAAGAGACATATTACCCCAGTATTCTTTGCAGCACTATTTACAATAGCTAGGACGTGGAAGCAACCTAAATGTCCCTCGGCAGATGAATGAATAAGTTGTGATACATATACACAATGGAATATTACTCAGCTATAAAAGGAACACATTTGAGTCAGTTCTAATGAGGTGTATGAAACTGGAGCCTATTATATAGAGTGAAGTAAGTCAGAAAGAGAAAGACAAATATTGTATATTAATGCATATTTATGGAATTTAGAAAAGACAGTACTGGTGATACTATATGCAGGGCAGCAAAACAGACACAGACATAAAAAACAGACTTTTGGACTCAGTGGGAGAAGGTGAGGGTGGGATGATTTGAGAAAATACCATTTAAACCTGTATATTACCATATGTAAAATAGATGACCAGTGCAAGTTCAATGCATGAAGCAGGGCACCCAAAGCTCATGTTCTGGGACAACGCTGAGGGATAGGGTGATGGGAGATGGGAGAGGGGCTCAGGATGGGGGGGTACACATGTATACCTGTGGCTGATTCATGTTGATGTATGGCAAAAACCATCAGGATATTGTAAAGTAATTATTATCCAGTTAAGATAAATTTAAAAAAATAAAAGTGTCATGATAATCCAGTTTTAATCCTGACTCTTTTTATCAATTAAAAAAAAAGGAAAATTCACACATGATGCAATAAAAAAGATATGCTGTGTTAATATCTATCTGTGTGCATTTTTTGGGAGTGTGAGTACATGTGTGTCAGTGAGAGACAGAGACCTAGAATTTAAAGGCTTTCCCTGGTGGTCCAGTGGTTAAGACTCCATGCTCCCTCAGCAGGAGGCACAGGTTCAATCCCTAGTCAGGGAACTAAAGTCTAGAATGCTGCAAGGTAGGGCCAAAAAAAAAAAAAAAGGAAGAAGAGAGAGAGAGAAAGCTAGAAAGCTTAAAAGTTTAGTAAAACACGGGGGCATTCTCATCTCTCATTAAGAGTTTGTGGAAGTTTTCTCAGAAAAGTGAAGCTTGAATAGAAAATTTCAATTTGTCTGGGAGGCATGAAAAAGTGACTATCACAAAAATGGACAAATATGGAAACAGAGTAAACAATCACAAGAAAATAAAATATCGGAATGTGGTGGTAAAAAAGGCTTTGGAGACAGAAGTCAGATCATGAAGACTCAGAAAAGCAGAGGGGACTGTCATACAGAGTGAAGTTTAAGTCAGAAAGAGAAAAACAAATATCGTGTATTAATGCACATATGTGGAATTTAGAAAAAATGGTATAGATGATCTGATTTGCAAAACAGAAATAGAGACACAGACCTGGAGAACAAACATATGGGTGCCGGCGGCGGGGGGGGGGGGTGGGGTGGGGGACGTGGGGGTGGATAAATTGGGAATTTGGGATTAACATATATACACTGTTGATACTATGTATAAAACTGATAACTATTGAGAACCTACTGTATAGCACAGGGAACTCAGTGCTCCGTGGTGACCTAAATGGCAATAAAATCCAAAAAAGAGGGAATATCTGTAAGTGGATAGCTGACTCACTTTGCTTTACAGCAGAAATTAATACAACACCGTAAATCAACTATACTTGGATAAATTTAAAAAAAAAAAAAATAACAAAAGCAGAGTGATTTCATCTTCCAGTTAATGGAGTAGCATGGATAGCTTACTTTTTCTAAATTTTGCATACCCAGTAGATTTCTTCAAAATAGAGCCTGTATTCTGCTCTGTGATGCAGCCAGTTATCAGAGGCCCAACACTGAAATCCTTACCCCAACAACTCTCTCCTCTGGATGACCATGAAAGCTCCCTCCCCATCTCGCTGATTTCATTCTGTGCCTTTACACGTCCGCTGGCCACTCACAGCCAACGTCCTCTTCACACTTGTCACAGATCGGTCATCCCTCTGCTCTAAAACCTTCACGGGACAGACATGTATACACTGCCATGTGTAAGATAGATAGTGGGAAGTCACAGGGTAGCCCAGGGAGCTCAGCTTGCTGCTCCGCGATGACCTAGATGGGGGGATGAGGGGTGGGAGGAGGGAGATCCGAGGGACAGATGTCTATGTACAGTGGACTCACGCTGTTGCCCAGCAGAATCCAACACAACCTTGTAAAGCAACTGTACCTCAATTAAAACCAAACCAGAACAAAAGTCTCCAGGGAGCTCTCTTTTCTTGACACGCAGTAAAAGTGGAATTCCAGAACAGGCCTTGGAGTTCAATTATCAGGCTCCCAGTAGCCTCCTCAACCTTCTTGACTCCTGCTCTTCTCCATATTCACGCTGATTCACCTGTAGTGGCCTCCGGCTACTGCCAGAGCATCTAAAGGCAGTTTCCATCTTCAGATTTATGCTGGCATCCCTTCTGCCTGGCATGCTCCTTTGCCGGAAGCCTTAGAGGTCCCTATGCTTCCTCCAGACTCTGTCAACTCCCATCCTCAGAGCCCCTTTCCCTGACCACCTCTTCTAGAAGAGGATCATCTTGGGTGCTCTGGATGCTCTCCATTTTTTTTTTCCTTTATAATGTTTTCACTTCCTGAAATATTGAGTATCTATAAATTATATATCAGTAATATCTATAATTTAACAATATATCTTTCTCTGTAGAAAGTCAGCACCATGAGATCTGGTATGTTAATTTTATTGTTTAGATCCAAGCATGTAGAAAAATGCTTGAGAAATAGTAATAGAAAATCATTAAATATTTTGCTGAATGAATACATTTGATTGTTGATTCTATGATATGAATGTTGTTATTTAAATATTAAACATGTGTGTGTGTGTGTATATATATATATATATCCGTGAAATGAAATGATCACAATTCAAACATCATTCTATTAAACCATATCTTAATTCACATCATGTTATTATAATAACACAAAGAATCTTATCAGGTATAAGCAATATTCATATGGAAAATAATCTGTTTTCCTGGTTTTTATTGCTTTTATAAATATGTTATAGGCAAGGACATTCATGTTTTGAGTATTAACTGATGGAGATATATCATAAATAGGATAGGAGAGGATGAGATGTATGGAAAGAGTAACAGGGAGACTTACATTGCCATATGTAAAATAGATAGTCAAGGGGAATTTGCTGTGTGGATCAGGAAATTCAAACAGGGTCTCCGTATCACTCTAAAGGGGTGGGATGGGGTGAGAGATGGGAGGGAGGTTCATAGGGAGGTTCCCCTCCCTCTGGTTATGGCTGATTCATGTCGAGGTTTGACAGAAAACAACAAAATTCTGTAAAGCAATTATCCTTCAGTAAAAACATAAATTAAAAAAAAAAATAGGATAAAATTTCAGTCATTTGAAATGGAATGAAATTTGCTTTTGTGAATACATTCATCAAAATTTTCGCTTTTAGAAGACTTAAGTTGTAATATTAGCATATAACATTGTTAGGACGTAAGTACTTCTAATTTAGCCTTCCTCATTACAAACAATAATTAATAATAATGGAGAACAGCCCTTGAGTGAGTTCACTGAGTGACATTTACTCAGAGCTCATCTCAGTGATATTAAATGATGTGCTTGAAAAACTTCAGTGTCTGAACTTGAAAGATGATTAAGTAATTTCACTTAATTCTTCCACGTGTTGGCCTGTGCTTTGCATCATTGCTGTTGGTAGTGGTGTACAGTTGCTCAGCTGTGTCCGACTCCTGCATCCCCACAGACTGTGGCCCACCAGGCTCCTCTGTCCCTAGAATTCCCAGGCCAGGCTACTAGAGTGGGTAACCATGTCCTTCTTCCTGTCATTGCTGTTGTTTCTCCCTTTATTCTGATCAGTTCCCTTTCAAGTGAATTGGACACTAGTTTATCTTCAATTGGCCCATTATTAAAAGGTTTTATCTATGTTTAATAAAATCTATAGATGCTTCTACAGATACCTATTGGTTACAGTTTCCTACTTTTTATTAAAAAATATTTTGTTGTAATAAAGTATAGCCTTCAGATATGAGTACATATTTTCTATCCTGTTTCTCTCTGAATACATCAGTGACTGACCTGCACTGGATTTAATTGAGATTAAATTAGATACCAATTTTTTTTCAACTTTCCTATGTTTAATGTTTGCAACAAACGGTTCCCTAAGTGGAAATCATCCATCTGCAATTTGTAATCAAATAGAATATTTTCAGGGAAGTATAAATCTTATAGAAATGTTTCTATTTTGACTACATAAAAAATAGTAATGATAATTAAGACCTTTGGAGAGCTTTCTGTGTTTCTGAATTTCTGAGAATTCTTCATAGAATTCTTATTTTGTAGATGACGAATCAAGATAGAGAACTGAGCAGACAAATAACTTAGTAGAAGAATTTTGATATGAACCCTATTGTGACCTTTGGCAGCATGATCTCAAAGCCTGAGGTTTTAACCACAACTCACAATCCATGTCCTACTTGGGGGAAATGAACCAGCCAGGCACTAACACCACAGGGATATTTAAAGGAGGAAAAAAAAAATAGAGTGATGGGAGCTTCTGAAAATAAATATGTACTTTTCACTGGTAATCACTGTGTAATAAAATGATATCCAAAAGTTACTGATATAGTTATGCCAACTAGCAGACAGACAGGATTCCAGATATATTCATTTTAGAGTTAACTAATAGGAAATAAGATCAAAGCTAATATAATGATTTACAGTAGCATGGTCTGTTAAATAGAGATTGTCAATAGACTTCTAAATGCTCTCTCCACCCAACTCTTAGTTACTTCTATCCATTTTAAACAGAGCAGCAAGGGGACCTCCCTGGTGGTCCAGTGGTTGAAAGTCTATCTTCCAAGGCAGGCAGCGCGGGTTTGATCCCTGGGCGGGGAACTAAGTTCCCACCTCCTGCAGGGCAGCAAAGCCCATGCACCACACCACTACTGAGCCTCACTGTGGGACCTGCGCTCCGCAATAAGACAAGCGCATGAGGCTAAAGGCAGAGCCCATGCACCACATGAAGACCAGCGCAACCAAAAACAAACCAACAAAGGCAACAGAGCAGCAGCAGTGATCTTGAAACATCTAAATCTTTAAGATTTATTAAAAATCCTTCAGCAACTTCCCACTGCACTTGGACTAAAATCCACATTTCTTGACCTAGAACACAAGGCCCTGTCCACCTATCTGTACCCCAAACTTACTCCTGCTGTGGACTTCTTTCTATGTTTCAACTCTCTGGGCTTCTTCCAACGTGGCAAGGAGGTATTTGAACTTGATACTCCATCTTCCTATTGTACTTTCCCCTTGCTCTTGCTAACTTCTACTCAATATGCAAATTTGACTTTAAATGTAGATTTCCTGAATGGAGGTCTACCTGAGAGTCTTCTGAAGCACAGTTTTATCTTACACAGACTACCAGAATTTGTAAGTGCATGTTGACTTGTCTTTGTTTCTTTCTTGAAAAATGTAAGCTTGTATAGGCATAGAGTTTAAGTGTACATGTGTAAGCTTGCAGAGGTCACCACACTCAATAACACTATAAGCACTTCAACCCTTTGATTTCATCTTTTGTTTTATAAGTCTTTCTAAACTGCGTCTGTATGCATCAGTAAACAGAATAATTAAACACACCATAACCTCTCTCTGGCTTCCCTGATAGCTCAGTTGTTAAAGAATCCACCCTCAATGCAGGAGACTCTGGTTTGATTCCTGGGTTGGGAAGATCCACTGGAGAAGGGATAGGCTACCCACTCCAGTATTCTTGGGCTTCCCTTGTGGCTCAGCTGGTAAAGAATCTGCCTGCAATGCAGGAGACCTGAGTTTGATCCCTGGGTTGGGAAGACCCCTTGGATAAGGGAAAGATTACCCACGCTAGTATTCTGGCCTGGAGAATTCCATGGACCGTAGTCCATGGGGTTGCAAAAAGTCAGACAGGACTGAGCAACTTTCACTTTCACCTCTCTCTCATGATTCACAATATATGCTTCAATATGGCACTAAAAGTAGTTTTTAAACAGTGAATAAAGAAGCCACTTCAACCATTGACTAGAAAAACTGTCACCATCAATATTATGTGGGATTTTGTTAAACAACTAACAAATAAATGGCCTCCATTTACAATCTACCGAATCACTGTCTCTAGGGGCTAAGGATTGAAAATCTATATTTCAGCTAAGACCTTTGGATGGATCTTATGAATACTAATGTTTGAGAAGCACTGCTGTAAACAAATTTAAGTTTTTATGAGCTTACTTATTAATTAAGCCCTGCCCATAATGGGTCATACCTATAATGTTAAGTCATGGTCCATAAGCTTCAGAGTGTACCAGTGAAGATAACTTTTCAGTAAGTTAACATCCAGAAGCCTTTTTTTTTCTGGCCTCTATCCATAGCAAAATGAATAAGGGAACTGGTAAAATGTAAGAAAAACAATTATTTTGCATAATTTCTTCATGTTGCCAGTTGATAGCATCTTTATCATTTCTACATGAGCTCTGTCTTGTGGCCAAGCTCAGATTTTTTCTTTCTTCTAGTAGTTATCTAGATGATTAAATTATAAACAGACAAACTGATGCTTTTTCAGAGTTTTATTGCTGAAAACTACTTATAGTCATGCTTCCTTTTTTTATTTTAGTTGTTCCTGTTAATTATTTGGCATCATAATTCAGAAATTAGAAAACAATATGGACAATTGATGCCAGAAACATAGCCCAAGTTGTTCTTTAGTGTTATAACACTGGGCTCCCAAATGGCTTCTATTGGAATAATCAAATGATAATTCCTCAAATAACTGTGTCTGGGGATTGAAGGTTTTCCAAATGGATGTTTTTCTATGAAATAAATTACTTCACCCTGCCTCTCCCTGGAAGGAATGAACAAAGAAAGAAAGGAAGGGAAAGAAAGAATGACTGAATGAAAGGAAGGAAAGAAGAAAGGATAAAAGAAATACATAAACGTTTTATATTCTTCATGAGCTGGTTAGTTAGGTGCAGCCATAAAAGGAGACCAAGAGGCTCAGGAAAAACCCAGTTTTATAATACACAGAGCTCCTAAAGACAAGAAGCATAACATGATGCCATGAGGCAGAAGATGTAGGGCAGGCTGGCTGGGGCCTCTATTGAACTTTCATAGGAAAGGCAAGGCAACGCAGGGCAGGGCAGGACAGGGAAGACAGGTGAGGATCTGGCTGTTTGAATAATTTTGGAGTGCTTTTGACAAGGGTGGGCCCTAGTTGTTTGGAGCCTGGCCCTGGGGTATTTAAGGCAGAGAAATGTAGCTTCCTGGATGCAAGGGCCAGACAGGGGAATAGGGGAGGCAAGGCTTTGGACTGGTTAGTTTGTATATCAAAGGTTATGTTCCTGTCTGAGCACTTCATTATCTCTGAAACAGTGAAAGGGTTAGTTGTGTGAATTTCTTTGTGACCCCTTGAACTGTAGCCTGACAAGCACCTCTGTCCATGAGATTTTTCCAGGCAAGAATACTGGAGTGGATTGCCATTCCCTTCTCCAGGGGATCTTCCCGACCCAGGGATAGAATCTGGGTCTCCTGCACTGCCAGAATATTCTTTACCATCTGAGTCACCAGGGAAGAACTTGGAAGGGCAGTCTCTCCTCAGTGAGAAAGAATTTTTGAGTTATCAAACCATTATAGCATACTGAAAATTAAGAACATTTATGATATAGTAAGTGTGTATATCTTAAGTAAGTGTATCTTAAGTAAGTGGATATCCATCCACTCACATATCACAATGCCTATTCTTTTGTTTTAGTTTTTACTAAATGTGTTACAATACTGCTTCTGTTTTATGTTTCTGCTGTGAGGCATGTGGAATCTTAGCTCCCTGACCAGGTATCAAACCCACACTCCTTGCATTGGAAGGCAAAGTTATAACCACTAGAGGGATAGGGTTAAAAACATCTATGTTTTTGCATGATACCAATTACAAAAATAATATAAAAAGACTTCATTATACAAAAGGAAGAAAGGAAACAATAAAAAGCCACAAATCAATCAGAATTCATTCTTTGATATTAAAATGCTATAAAGTACATTTAATGGGATTTACTAAAAAATGATTTTCAAAGGAAGAGGGATACGCCTAAGTACACTAAGCACCAGCTATGTAAAAATAAAATATACATAGTTCCTGTAATCAATTTCTCAAATTTATTAGGAAAGTCCAGTATTTGCTACACATTACAATATAAACATGTGTTACAGCAAGGATTTTGAACTTATTTAGTCTACAGAATTTTTAATAGATTTATAGACCTCATTAACCACTTAGCTAAAACACATTCAATTGCTCCTCATCCTCTATCACTTCTATCCCAGTCCCTGTGTAGGTACAAATATCGGCACAATTAGGGAAAAGGGTCTCACTTATGACACACCAGAGAAGTCCATCTGTAAGCAAAAATCTATAGTGAAATTTTAACTGATGAGAGAAACAGAAATCATAAATTCAAGAAGATCACAAAATCATTCTCCGTTAGCAAGCTGTTCTCTGAATCCATTTAAATATAATTTACTAACTTTTGGAAAAGTAGATTATGAAACAAGCTAAATTCTATAATTCTATCCTATAATGTATATCATATTCCCACTTTACTACAAATTAAAAGATTGGGTGACATTTTTCAGGGTTCCATGATGCCTTTAACACATTTAAATTGCTTACCACTGTATTTTAGAAAAACTGCTTTAAAAATCAAGTAAGTAGACATCATTTCATTTATGTTGCCTTTGAAAGAGCATTTGAATCATGTTTCGATCATGTCTACATGGATAACTGAAAGTTCACAAATAAAATTTTAAAATATAAATAATAATATTTCCAAAGAGATAATCATTCAAAAATAAAAATTATATATATATATATTTATTTATATATAAAATAATGACATACCCATCACTTCATGGCAAATAGATGGGGAAACAGTGGAAACAGTGAGAGACTTTATTTTTTTGGGTTCCAAAATCACTGCAGATGGTGATTGCAGCCATGAAATTAAAAGATGCTTACTCCTTGGTAGGAAAGTTATGACCAACCTAGATAGCATAGCAAAAAGCAGAGACATTACTTTGCCAACAAAGGTCCATCTAGTCAAGTCTATGGTTTTTCCAGTAGTCATGTACTGATGTAAGAGTTGGACTATAAAGAAAGCTGAGCGCCAAAGAATTGATGCTTTTAAACTGTGGTGTTGAAGAAGACTCTCGAGAGTCCCTTGGACTACAACGAGATCCAACCAGTCCATCCTAATGGAAATCAGTCCTGGGTGTTCATTGGAAGGACTGATGTTGAAGCTGAAACTCCAATACTTTAGCCACCTGATGCGAAAAGCTGACTCATTTGAAAAGATCCTGATGGTGGGAAAGACTGAGGGCAGGAGGAAAAGGGGACCACAGAGGATGAGATGGTCGGATGGCATCAGTGACTCGATGAACATGGGTTTCGGTAAACTCTAGGAGTTGGTGATGAATAGGGAGGCCTGGCGTGCTGCGATTCATGGGGTCTCAAAGAGTCGGACACAACTAAGCGACTGAATTGAACTGAACTGAATACTAGTTTAATACCATGTGGTTTATAAAAGTAAACACAGTATCTTTACACAGTATTCTTTACCTTTAAAGTAGAAATAACGAAGGGATAAGATGTCAGTTCAGACTAATACTAATCAAGTGTCATCGTTAATATTAAATTCTGTGTATTTGGCCTCTAAATTATTTTCTTATAGATAATTTTGCTTTGAAGTGCGTTTTTCCTCATGCCATTTTAATGTTTAAATTCTGCCTCATTTTCCATAGTTTAATGTTGCTTTTTCCATATTAGGTAAGGAAGTTTCTGCTGAAAGTGTGAAGATGGGAAGAATTTTGACCCTCACATTTTTTCCTGCTGTTCCTTCTTAGGTCCCATTGTTGTTGTTGTGTCTAACTCTTTGCAACCCCATGGACTGTAGCCCAACAGGCTCCTCTCTCCATGGGACTTTCCAGGCAAGAATACTGGAATGGGTTGCCATTTCCTCCTCCAGGGTATCTTCCCAACCCAGAGATTGAACCTACGTCTCTTGCATTGGCAGACAGGTTCTTTACCACTAAGCCACTGGGGAAGGCCCTGAGGACCCATTATCACCCAGTAATAAGGAGATTTCTTTCAGAGATTCATATTCTTTACCTTTCTTCTGCCTATAAACTCTTAAGTAAAACATGGAACATTGATAAGGCTTAATGTACCAAAAATGAAGACTATAAAAGAAGCGGTGAAGAAATCTCCTATCTTATTTGTGAATTCCTTCAACTGCAGATGAGACAGGCTGGGACCTGGGATCCTTTGCTGAAGTGCTTACACCTAGACAAACATCTCCTTATAAACAAACAACAGCAAAAACCTATACCAAGGGTTTAGGTCCTTGGTTAAAAAAACAGAAAAAAGAAAGGGTGGGTCCTTGGTTAAAAAAAAAAAAAAAAAAGGGTCCCCAGCCTTTTTGCACCAGGAACCAGTTCCAAAGAAGGCAATTTCCCACAGACTGGGGTGTCACGGGAGTGGTTTCAGGATGATTCAAGCATATTACATGCCTTGCGCATTTTATTTCTATTATTATTACATCAGTTCCTCCTCAGATCATCAGATCCCAGAGGTTGGGGACTACTGCTATAAGGGACTCAAAATAGTATGCATGCACAGTTAGGGCAAATTATGGACAAGATAAAAAAAGACCAAAAATCAAACTGCCATTTCTGGTGGCTCAGATGGTAAAGAGTCCGCCTGCAATATGGGGGACCTGGGTTTGATTCCTGGGTTGGAAAGATCCCTTGAGAAGGGATGCCCACTCCAGCATTCTTGTTGGAGAATTCTGTGGACATTGGTGGACCCTGGTGGGCTACAGTCCGTGGAGTTGCAAAGAGACAGGAATGAACCACTTTCACTTTCACTTTTTCAGGAGCAAGAGCGGGGACTACACAGGCACCCTGCACGTAGCACCACCAAGGGGGTGGACAGACCCTCTAAGTCGCCCCTCTGGCCCAACCATTGGACTGGTCACCCCATATAAGTCACCCTATATAAGGAACCAGCTTGTCCCCCCTCAGAAAGTGAACAAGGGAAACAGTTCTTGTTTTTGCTCTCTTATCCTATGGTGGGAGTCCCAGTGAAACCTTGCCTGAATTTCCTGTCTAGTCTTTCATCAATTTCTATTGACTGAGGAGGCCAATTACTGGCCAGTTCTGGTCAGTAACCAGAATTACACTGACAACAAAAGAAATTCACTAGATTCACTAACCTGATTTTTAAAGTGAAAAGCTAAATGATATTAGCATAAACACTTGCAACTATTACCTAAGAGAATTCTGATGTCTGCCTCAACTCTGTGTGAAATTATTCTTGCCTGGCATCTGTAATTGTTTCTGTCAGGAAAATGGAAACCTTGCCGATATTTACTAATGTGCCTTGGAGAGCACAGTAACCTTGGAGATTTGTGCAGTGTTACCTTTGGAAATGGAAATTTTGCAGATAGTTCATAAACCAGCTCCTCAACTCATGATAGCTAAATTCTTCTTGAGGCAACAGGTGTCCTTGGCAAAACCAATTTTGTTACCATTTATAAACAAAGGGAATCAAATGATTCAATGATGACCAGGTATGTTTATTAGAAAACTTTATTAAAATCACAAGGTTAAGATATGATACTTACACGTGCCCTTTTTAACTCTATAAATAGAATCAGAAATGAGCTGTGACCCTATCTACCAATGTAATTACATTACAAGGCAATTTTGATCTAGTTTATATGAGGGACTCTGTTTTAATTATATGGATAAAATCCACACAAAACTTTCTGCATCTCTTTATTTTTATTTGAAATAACTGTTTCCACATATTTGTAAGAAATTTTACTCTAAATTTGATTCATAGAAACTGATACTACCAAAAATAACTCAATTACACTTTCAACATTTGAGTTGTAAGAGATTAGACACTGAGAAAATTGAGGTAATGAGAAAGGTGAGCTCTATGGGGAAAAACAAATATATTGATATATCCATCTCTAAGATTCTTTAATTCTGCTGTTTATAATGTTTTCTAAAAGGAATCCCCTAAAATGCAAGGATTATTCTGTTCTTTCTTTTCTACCTCCTAGGGGCTTAATCCCTAAATATTCATGATCCCAAGATTACAGTTAAGATTGGCCTGAGGACCAAGAGGCAAAGGTTATCCCACTTTTACTGATAGGAAGACTAAGAAATAGAAGTAATGAGGTAATTATGCATAAAAATAATATAGAAGTTGGAATACTGGTCTCTTGACAGCAGAATCATCTTCTCCTTGAGCTAAGCAAAGCTACTCATTTTTTTTTTTTTTAATTTTTTTTATTAGTTGGAGGCTAATTACTTCACAACATTTCAGTGGGTTTTGTCATACATTGATATGAATCAGCCATAGATTTACACGTATTCCCCATCCCGATCCCCCCTCCCATCTCCCTCTCCACCCGATTCCTCTGGGTCTTCCCAGTGCACCAGGCCCAAGCACTTGTCTCATGCATCCCACCTGGGCTGGTGATCTGTTTCACCATAGATAGTATACATGCTGTTCTTTTGAAACATCCCACCCTCACCTTCTCCCACAGAGTTCAAAAGTCTGTTCTGTATTTCTGTGTCTCTTTTTCTGTTTTGCATATAGGGTTATCGTTACCATCTTTCTAAATTCCATATATATGTGTTAGTATGCTGTAATGTTCTTTATCTTTCTGGCTTACTTCACTCTGTATAAGGGGCTCCAGTTTCATCCATCTCATTAGGACTGGTTCAAATGAATTCTTTTTGACGGCTGAGTAAAATTCCATGGTGTATATGTACCACAAAAGCTACTCATTTTTAAGAAGTCAGAATCAAACTTAATTAGTGAGGTTGAGCATAGCACAGACTTTAACAGGCATTTATTTTAGTGTCTTTATGTTTTAATGTGTATTTTAGAATTTTAGTTATCTTGGAAGAAGAGAAATATTGCAGTTCCCAAAGGGACATATTGTGTATTTTGTGAATTTTATTTATTTCTGTAATGGGTATTTTATGAACGGTTACACTCATTCTCCTCAAGTCTCTAGAACATAGCCCTGTCTTGGAAGAGACCAAAAGGACTACTGAAATGAATATCCAATGCTCCTCAAAGCTTAGTAACAAAAAACAAGTTATTCATGAATGGTCGTCCTTTCACACTTTAAAATTTCTTAGCTCCTCATTCAAAATATTCACTTTTATGAACACATTATGATATTAA
This sequence comes from Cervus elaphus, assembly GCF_910594005.1. Lineage (NCBI taxonomy): Eukaryota > Metazoa > Chordata > Mammalia > Artiodactyla > Cervidae > Cervus > Cervus elaphus. Next base: position 20,288,268 of record NC_057828.1, on the reverse strand, counting down.
GCACCCATTCTTAACAAATAAACTTGTTCTTTTGGCTTCCAATTCTGTTTTTATTTTACAAAATAATGAATAGATAGATTCCAACTCAATTATCAGGAGCCAAATATATATATCAACAGCAACAGTAGTTGAAGAATGGACTTCAAGGATTCAAAGTACAATATAAATTTTTGGTGTAGATTATGTAAAATACTGCATTCATGCTGAATTTTTAGCTACTACTATGTTAGAAAGTAGAGATAAGGTTAATTGAAAACATTAATGGAAGCAACCAAAATGTCCACTGTCAGATGAGTGAACAAAGAAGATGTTGTATATATAAATGTGATATGTGTGGAGTAATACTCAGCCATGAAAATAATGAAATACTGCCATTTGCAGCAACATGAATGGGCCTAAAGATTATCAAGCTAAATGAAGTAAATCAAAGACAATATCATATAATATCACATATAAGTGAAATCTCAAAATGATACAAACAAAAAGAAAGTGAAAGTGAAGTCGCTCAGTCCTGTCCAACTCTTTGCAACCCCATGGACTGTAGCCTACCAGGCTCCTCTGTCCGTGGGATTCTCCAGACAAGAGTACTGGTGTGGGTTGCCATTTCCTTCTCCAGGGGATCTTCCTGACCCAGGGATTGAACCCAGGTCTCCCACAGTGCAGGCAGAGGCTTTACTGTCTGAGCTACCAGGGAAGCTGATACAAACAAAAGTATACACAAAACAGAAAGAGATGCATAGACACAGAAAACAAGCTTCTGCATACCAAAGTGGAAAGTTGGGGGTGAGGATGAATTAGGAATTTGGGATTAACACATACAGAATACCATATATAAAGTAGAAACCAAGGGCCAACTGTGTAGGACAAGAAACCACACTCAATATTTTGTAATGACTTATAAGGGAAAAGAATCTGAAAAGATGCATATATGTATAATGAATCACTTTGCAGTACAACCTGACACTTAACACAACATTGTAAATCAACTATACTTCAATAAAAAAAAAAAAAAGGCCATGTGCAAAAAGTCCAAAATTGAATATAAGTATATGAATGTGCTGAAATAAGCAAGCAAACAAAAAACAAATATATCACTTGAAAAGTCTATAATTTTGACTTTTTCCCTAAATAATTCAGTTCAAGTTATTTTTTCCACCATGTCAAACAAAGAAGATGGCTCTGTATCTCATAAACCTCCCTTCTTTATAAACTTGATGAAAGGTAGGACAACCAGAAAGCAGAGATATAAATAAATATTCTCTATTTTCCAGAGTTCAAGAGAAAAAAATGACTGGAAGTAATTGCAGTTTCTCATTTGTGTGCTGTGCTGTGCTTAGTCACTCAGTCATGTCCAACTCTTTGCAACTCCATAGACATGTAGCCCGCTAGCCTCCTCTGTCCATGGGGATTCTCCAGGCAAGAATGCTGGAGTGGGTTGCCATGCGCTTCTCCAGGGGATCTTCCCAACCCAGGGATTGATTCTTTACCATCTGAGCTACCAGAGAAGCTCCTTTGTGTGGTTAAAAACAAGATTTGATGGATGAGCTGATGAATGGGTAGATTGACAATAGATGGATAGGAAAAGTCAATATTTTAACATGATCATAGCTCAGTCTCTTAATGTGAAAGATATACTTAAGAGATTCTCATCTTTGCACTATTGCTTTTAATGAAAGTGATTAAAGATTGTAAAGAAACGATGCAATCCTATTTTCTGAATACTGTTCCCCTGAGTACCCCCCCCCCGCAATCTTGGCACTTAGACTGTTTCATTGTTATGCCACAGTGGTCCTGCCTGAAGAGCCACCTGTATTTATATATCACCGCGGGCCGCACTTTTTTTGGCAGCAATCATTCCCTCAGCCCAAAGCTTCCATCCCAGGAACAGCTGTTTCACCACCACTAACAATAATCTAATAACTAGATTAAAAAAAAATTATCCTTCTATTCATCTCCCTATTATTTGCAGTCTGCAGAGAAACATGCCATTCATACTAATGGTGGTCTCCTGCAAAATTTGTTTCATTTTTTGTCTAGGGGACTGGGAAGGAGCAGTACTTAATCTCCAATTGGAAATAAATAGCTGGACTCTGGAAGAAAAGCAGGGATGAAACTTTCTGCATGTAATTACTTTATTGATCAACACGTAAATGTATTACAATTATTTCTCATATACATGTTGATCCACTTATTGAATTACAATCCCTATGATCATTTTATTCCTTAGTAAAAAGATCATATGAATAATTCCTAACGTCATCTCCTTCAAAGTTATTTTCTAAACTTCAGTTTGTTAAATTCAGACTTAACGAAATAATAGAATAATTTTGTTGCAGGCAGAAGCTTTTATTTTTCACTATCAATGTATCACCCCATGGTTAATTTTCTATTGATTTCTAATAATCTTTTTTTTTTTTTCTTTTTCTCATGGGGTAATTCACAAAGAATGAAAATAGACTTTCAAAAGCATCTACATTTTCTGGCTGAAAAGTTCTTGAGGACAGTCAGTTATCTATTTTGGTCTGAATATTCATTCAAGTTATTATTATTTGGCTACACCACATGGCCACACCATATAGCTACACATATAGCTTGTGGGATCCTAGTTCCCCAACGAGAACTGAACCCAGGCCATTGGGCCACTGCAGTATAAGTGCCAAGCCCTAATCACTGGGCAGCCAAGGAATTCCCCTAAATGGAACTTCTGGTCAACAGTAGGGTTTCTCAGCAGCAGAACCATTGACATCTGAGATGGGATAATATTTGCTGGGAACTACAGGATGTTTGGCTGCATCTCTGGAATCGTATACAGTTGGTCACAACTGAGCGACCAAGCACAGCACACTGGAATCTACCTGTAGATATCAGTGGTACCCTCACACCTAGCCGTGGCCATCAGAGATGTCTCCAGATATTGATAAATATCCCTTCTGTAGTAACATCGCCCCAGGCAGGGAACGATAGGACTAAAGCATTCACTTCTCTGTTATCATGGGATAATTCAGTTTTGAGAGGAAATTTATCCCTGTGGAGCTGTAGTCTGCTATTCTGTTGCTTTTATCTTTAATTTTATACTCCTCGGTTATGACATCTACTCCTCTTAAGTGGGTTTCTACCATCAATCTTTGCCCCTTGTTCTCTCTCCTGTTTCCCTTTAATTCTATAATTATGTATGTTTGGTGACCCACATATCAGGGGAATTAAGTGACAAGAATTATACCCCTTAGATTCTTAGAGGTTATAAAAATGATAGAATAAAAATAACTGTATCTGTATCTATCAGGTTAAAATTTGTTAGCCTATGTTTCCATTGCTATATCTCAATTAGTGGAAATATATTTATATAACTTTTGAGCAAATCTTATTTTTAACAAAATACAGTTAAAAAAAAGTGAAAAATGATACCCTGCTCATTAATAATGACTTCCAGGTCAAAATATTTTTCCAGTTTTCACAATTTTATAAATTGGTTGTTTTATCGTAAGAGTCTAGGTCCCTCAAGAAGCTAAACCCAGGTCAGATTCTCCATGATCGTGATAATTGTTATATCCACAAAGTTAAATGCACTTAGTTATGAAAAGAGGCAAAGTGCTGTCTCAACGACTTTTGTCTATATAAATATCAACCTCGTTCTCTTTCTTCATCTGTAAAATGACAGGGTTTGTCATAAGAATTAAGTAAGGAAATATATATAAAGCAATTAAAATAGTACTTGGAACATAATAACTGCTCAGGAATATTCCTTGACAGAGTTTTCCTACTGCATTTAATCGAAATCCAACTAATAGGTATTAACAACCAAAATTTTTGTGAAACTCACATTTATTCCATCAAATATTGTCCACATTTGAATATCTTTTAGACACTTCAAATGTAATTTATACCATAACAAACTTAAAATCTAATCAAGTTCTGTTTTTTTCCCTTGTATTTTCTAGCTCTATGTATATTTCTATTTTGTAATATCTTAATGGGGTTGATAGTTTTTTAAAGTTTCTGTCTCCTTGATTTGTTCCATTTTCCCTGTTCTTCAGACAGAATGCCCTCACCTTAGAACCATCTGGCTTGAGTTTCTAAAATATCTCCTAACTTGTGGTCCTGCTCAGATAACAATCTTACTGTTACTATACACAGTGATTTTTCTAAAAGAAATAATCTGATGAAGTAACTTCTTACTTAAAATCCTTCAATAGCTCTTATGCCAATTCAAGATAAAATCTGACGTCCTTAGTGTGCAAAAGAAGGTTTTTTATGAACTGGCCTCTATTCTCTCCAACCTTATCTTTGTCCCTCTTCACCTTGATTCCCTTACCAGAGGCCTACTGATTCATTTGAAGTTGATCAATTCTGTGTGGTGTTCTGACAGCCTTCATTCTAACTCATATCTCCCTCCGTTAACCCCTCAGAACCTCTTGCTGCCCGTATTTCCTGGACTATTTTCTAACCTTTTTTTTCTGTTTGGAGTAAATGCCAATCTTGGGTACTTATATTTTCAGTTCAGTGCCGTTGCTCAGTCATGTCCAACTCTTTGTGACCCCATGGACTGCAGCACACCAGGCCTCCCTGTCCATCACCAACTCCCAGAGTTTACTCAAACTCATTTCCATTGAGTCTGTGATACCATCCAACCATCTCATCCTCTGTCCTCCCCTTCTCCTCCTGCCTTCAGTCTTTCCCTGCATCAGTGTCTTTTCAAATGAGTCAGTTCTTCACATCAGGTAGCCAAAGTATTGGAGTTTCAGCTTCAGCATTAGTCCTCCCAATGAATATTCAGGACTGATTTCCTTTAGGATGGACTGTTTGGATCTCCTTATTACATTTTACCTAGGACTTATTTTTTTTTATAATGTTTATTATATTATCCTTATTGTCAATGTTTATTTGTCCGACTCTTCCTAAGATATTCAGTTTCTTAAGGGTAGGTGCTATTTTTTTCTTTTCTCTGTAACCCGTAATGGCTCATGTTTTTCTAACTGTATCTGAGAATGAAGACGTCTAAAGTAACATTGCTGAAAGATGTTTAAAGAATTTGCAAAAATCATTGTCAGTATAGTGTGAAGAACCGTGATTTCTTTATTATTTAGACATATCCAGATTTGAATCACAATTTCCTTACATTACTTACTATCCTGTGTATTTTGATGCAGTCAAAGCTTTACTTATAAACTGTATTTCCTCTTTTGTAATGTTGTGAATAATTCTTGCTACAAAGGGTTCAACTTAGACTTGAACAAGATAAAATATACGAGGCAAAGGGTAGGTGTTAAAAACATAGCATCTATAATAGTTGGTTTCACTTCTGATTTCAATTCAAATTCCAAGCAGGTGCTGATATTCCTAAAAAAAATTAAAAATGTACAGAATTTTCCAAACACGTCAGAATGGCCCCAACTAAAATGGTCCTATAAAGTGAACATGAGGCTTGAAAAGATACATGGAAAGAAATGACAAAGAAAAGATAGTTTCAAATAATGACAAACAACTAAAATGGTGACACAGTCACTGTCCTGTACCTAAGTCTTTCTTAGAATGGGACAAAATACTGATGCCAATAAATAAGCAAAAACATACAGAATAATAGATTATGATGAATTTATACCTGAAGTCATAATTATTGAATGGCATTCCAAGTTTATAGTGTTCCTGGAAATATTGGCTAATAACAGAACATATATGGGGCTTCCCCAGTGGCTCAGTGGGTAAGGAGATGCAGGAGATGCAGGCTCAATCCCTGGGTTGGGAGGATCCTCTGGAGGAGGGCGTGGCAACCCACTCTGGTATTCTTGCCTAAAGAACCCCATGGACAGAGGAGCCTGGTGGGCTACAGTCCATAGGGTTTCAAAGAGTCAGACACAACTGAAGCGACTGAGCACACAGAACACAACAGAACATATACATAATTTAAATGAAGAAATATACATACGCTGAAAGCTTTTTACTATGAGGGAGTGTGTTCAAAATTTGTAGAACACTGAGATAGATACATGGTGTAGCTCCAGGAGGCCACCATCAACATTGGACATAACATGGTGGAAGGAAATAAACTCTTTGGTAGTCTGCAAACAATCAACAGTCAGTTCTTCCAGGACATACTTTGACTGATTGCAGAGACGCATGCACAATAATTAAGACTGATCTTGCAGACAAACTCACATTCTATAGCATCTGGTTGGGTTAAGTGCAATAAGGGGTACTGGCAAGTGAGTTCAGAATCAACAGGAGACCTATTCCCTCAGTTATACTTCAGCAGAAGAATTAGAGAGATAATTATTGATAATTATTGAATATATGCATGCTTCCCTGGTGGCTCAGGTGGTAAAAAAAAATCTGCCTGCAGTGCAGGAGACCTGGGTTCAATCCCTGGGTCAGGAAGGTCCCCTGGAAAAGGAAATGGCTACTCACTCCAGGATTATTGCCTGGGAAATCTCATGGACAGAAGAGCCTGGTGGACTACAATCTGTGGGAGAGCAAAGAGTCATTGAACATACTGCATATCTGGGTTTTATCATGTATAACTGTGTTAGGAAATAAGAATTTTTAATAGATTAGGTTTTGTTACCTTCAACAGAACCTTCTGCTACTTTCTTGAAGGATTAATTTAGATAACCTCCAGATAAGCTGTTAAATGCTGACATTTAGACCTGATGATCAGTGTCAAGATTCTGGTGCCGAAATTAAGTCAAAATACAGTGAGCAGAGGGCTTTACAGAATTCACACATAAGAAGTCATGTTTAACTAAGTCCTATAACAATATATGAACATGATTCCAAAATCACATAGAGCAGAATGAACAAAATTTAAGTGACTGAATATAGTATCAACATATTAATCATCATACTTGTCTTTAATTTCAATTTTTGTATTTTTCTATATGTAATAGTACAATCCTGAGTGTTTTTAATCATGTTTATATGATTTTTTCACAAACATAGCATGTTATCCCATGTATTATATAGACGTGATTTGTTCTATTTATTTCCCACAATACTTGTAAAAAAGCTTCATTATTTTGTTATATTTTCAAGAGTAAATATTAGCCTATAAAACATACACAGGTCCAGGTTTTCAATTTTCTATTCAGCAATTATTTTCTGAGAAGTCATGTGTGATAGCATTGCACAAATTGAATAAACTCTTCCCATCTGTATGCTTATGCCCTTTGCAGTGTGACAGCTTTTCCCATGTAGGGGTGAAGTCTATTTCTCCACCTAGTCCATTCTGCTCTGTCCATTGACTTGCTTGGGTCAAGGAGACATTAGCAAATAGGGTGAAAGCAGAGTCTTAAAATGTACTGTGCCATGAAGGCATGCTCTTTTCTGTGCTTGCTCTCTTAAGGCCACCTTGTGAATAAGGTAAAAATAGCCCACAGGTATAAATAAGAGCCCAGCAGGAAGAGGACCAAGATGCTCTGGCTGACAGCCTGCCAGTCACTGGGCAGACAGAGGCCATCCTGTCTATTCAGCCCCCAGCTACTTCCCAGCTGACCAGGAATACAAGAGACAACTGAGCCCATCTCTCCAGCTGGACCAGTCAAAAAAGTACTCAGTCAACCGATAGAATAATAAGGTAAAAAAAAAAAAAAAAAAGATACTTTTAATTAAGTAACTTCGGATGATTTGTTATGCAAATTGACAATTATTAACACAGTGAATCCTCTCACAGATCAAAAAGAAAACACCTTGATGTATAAATTTTATTCTGACAAAGAAGCCTTTTAACATAATTGTAACAAAATGGAAGCAATGATGTAATCATAGTCAGGGCAAAAATAAATCCTCAACTTGATATTGCTCATTCTTAACTGCTAGATCAAATGCCAGATCAAGTGCTACCATTAAGGAAGACTTCCCAGATTCCTTTTTCTGAAGGTAATTTATATCTATTTTGTACTTCTGTAGCTTTGGTACTGTGTTTCTCAGAAGACATTGAATTTGCCAGTTTCTTTATTGCATTAATTTTCTATGTGTGCAGTCTCGTTTCCTCTACTTATTTTAAAAAAGATGAGAGTAGATTTCCTTTTGCATTATCCTCATTTTTCATTGTGAGGAACAGTGCTTGGCACATAAAATCATTGAGTTATTTCCTCATTGGAAGTCATAGTATTATTCTTAATGCATGGTGTTCCTTTTGCCATCACAATCCATGATTCAAAGACTTTCTTTCGAAAGAAATTTATTTATATGGAACACTTCAGATTTAAGGAGCATTTTTGAAAATGAGCAGGACCCTTTGGGGCCCCTGGGCATGAAAGCATCAAACAGTTGCTAATCAGGAAAGGAAGGGGATGCAGAGAAAAGTGAGGAGGAGCCTAGAAACAATAATGTAGCCTTAGGGGAGGGTCCTGGTTCTGCCTGAAGGGATACATATAACAATGCCTTTGAGCTCCTTTACAGAAGTCAACATTCAAAAAATTAAGATCATGCCATCCAGTCCCATCACTTCATGGAAAATAAAAGGGGAAAAAGTGGAAGTAGTGACAAATTTTATTTTCTTGGGCTCCAGAATCACTGTGGACAGTGACTGCGGCCATGAAATTAAAAGATGCTTGCTCATTGGAAGGAAAACTATGACAAACCTAGATAGCAAATTCAAAAGCCAAGACATCATTTTGCCAACAGAGGTCCCTCTAGTCAAAGCTATGGTTTTTCCAGACGTCTTGTGTGGATGTGAGATCAGTTCAGTCACTCAGTTGTGTCCAACTCTTTGCGACCCCATGGACTGTACCATGTCAGGCTTCCCTGCCCATCAACAACTCCAGGAGCTTGCACAAACTTATGTCCATTGACTGGGTGAAGCCATCCAACAATTTCATCCTCTGTTGTCTCCTTCTCCTCCTGCCTTCAATCTTTCCCAGCATCAGGGTCTTTTCCAATGAATCAGCTCTTCGCATCAGGTGGTCAAAGTATTGGAGCTTCAACTTAGCATCAGTCCTTCCAATGAATATTCAGGACTGATTTCCTTTAGGATGGACTGGATTGATCTCCTTGCAGTCCAAGGGACTCTCAAGAGTCTACTCCAGCACCATAGTTCGAAAGCATCAATTCTTTGGTGCTCAGCTTTCTTTATAGTCCAACTCTCACATCCATATGTGCTACTGGAAAAACCGTAGCTTTGATTAGATGGACCTTTGTTGGCAAAGTAATGTCTCTGCTTTTTTGGCAAAGTAATGTCTCTGGATGTGAGAGTTGGACAATAAAGAAGGCTGAGCACTGAAGAACTGATGCTTTCAAACTGTGGTGCTGGAGAAGCTCTTGTGGGTCCCTTGGATAGCAAGGAGTTCAAACCAGTCAATCCTAAAGGAAATAAACTCTGACTATTCATTGGAAGGACTGATGCTGAAGCTCCAATACTTTGGTGACCTATATGAAGAGATAACTCATTAGAAAAGACCTTGATGCTGGGAAATATTGAAGGCAAAAGGAGAAGAGGGTGGCAGAGGATGAGGTAGTTAGATAGCATCACAGATTCACTGGACATGAATTTGGCCAAACTCCAGGAGACAGTGAAGGACAAGGAAGCCTGGTGTGCCACTGTTCATGGGGTCCAAAGAGTTGGACACAACTTAGTGACTGGACAACAACAGAACTAAAATTCCCAGAAAATGGAAGAGGTTAGCATTCCTCATTCTAGAGAAGGTCACAGTTTGAGAAGGCCACCTGAGACCAGATTAAAGAAGTACAGGCTTTGCACACACTTTGATCCTTATCAGAAACCCTGCTCTTGAACCATTGCTATAAAACTTCTCACCAAATTGCTCCAGGTTGGGACACCCAGTTTTTCAGGTCATGAGCCTCCTCTGTTCCCCTTTGCCTGGCAAAGCAATAAAGCTATTCTTCTCTGCTTCACCCAAAACTCTGCCTCTGAGATTTGATTCAACACCAGTGCACAGAGGCCAACTTTTCAGCATCACTATTCCATTTTTCCAGCCAAGTTGCCACATAGGTCAGTGAAAGAAAGTCCATTCAGATGGTTTGAAACCCCAACCTGCCAGGCTTCAATCATCCCATCAAAGAACCCAGGCATTTAAAGTATGACAGCCATCCTTACTATTTCCGCTACCTCATATCCAAATTCCTGGCTCATCATTTGGAAATATAACACACAAAATGTGTTATGCCACTAAATTTCCAGGTGGTTTGTGACAGCAATAGCAATTGAGACAATCTTTGTCCAATATTTTTTCAATTGAAGTAGAAGAATGCTATTTATATATGCAATGTAAACTGTGTTGTGTAAAAATAGTGACTTACTGCTTACAGCAACTTTTTAACCTTTGTCCTGGCTCACGAGTCAGACTACTTCTTTAAGTTCTGAACTTTATTTTTGCTTCTGCAAGTGAATGATGGGAAATATTTTTTCCCCTATATCTAAGGTATTCAGCTATATATTTAGCCTTCCACATTCTTTTTTCTGTAGAAAGCAAGCCAACAAACTTTTTTTTTTTTTTATTAGAACCCTGCACTAGGGACAGAAGCAGAGTTTTGATGAATAGGATAAGGTTCTCCAAAAGCAAGATGTTGGTTTGGGGGAGGGAGGTTAAGTCTGTAAGCAGATAGGTTAGGGAGTCTCCAAAGAAAGGGAACAGATATTTCTCTCTTGACATAAGAGAAATCATTTTGGCCAAAACATGACCACAATGCTTGCCCTTGAACAGGTCTCAGTAATCAATGATCAGAGGGAACAAAGAATGCAGGAGCAGAGAAAAGGCAGTCAAACAATAGTGCAGTGATAAAGTAGAGTCTGAGTTCCTCCTCAAAGGATACACGTAATGATACATCACCGAGTTCTTCAGGGACTAAGGCCCTCACCCAGGTGGAGGACAGTGAAAATGTGAACCCTCTGAGTGGAATCAACTGAAATTCGAACTCCGTCAACCTTTGTCCCAATTTTCTGCTGAATTCTCCTCCACTGAAGCCCCTTCATGACTATGCATGTACCCTTAGCTTCAACTTCCACAGTTTTGTTGTTGAGGGAGACACTGCTTGGGGGCGATCCCTGGTGCCTTCCTTACCTGCTGCAGGTATTAATACATCCTTCCTTCTCCAGACCTTTGGCTTGTTTGTATCTACACCCAGTAAGAGGTGAACCCAGTTTTCCAGTAACAGGTCCACGTTTCATTTCTGCAGCCCTTATTCCCCATTTTAATTGTTATGTTAACTCTGAGTAAATAGATGTTAGAATTGCTGTTAGGATTTGTATAAATGCCTGTTTCTAATAGATTACAATGGACTGACAATACACATTCGGGGATTCTGTGATGGCTCAGCAATAAAGAATCTGCCTACAATGCAGGAAATGCAGGAGATCGGGAAGATCCCCTGGAGGAGGGCATGACAACCCGCTCCAGTGTTCTTGCCTGGGAAGCTCCAAGGACAGAGGAACCTGGAGAGCAGGGTCCAAAAGGTTGCAAAGAGTCGGACATGACTGAGCACACACCTTATCATTAATTTGCTTTAAATGTTTAAAAGGAAGATAATATTTAGTGCCCTGAGCATCTGCAAAGTTAGTGAGCATAAAGGAGGGGAGAGAAAAGTGATGCAATGAGAAACCCGGGGTGACGAGGTCCAAGAGTCCTGACTTTCTCTCTGCTGCTTCTGGTGCTCCATTCCAGGAGGCAAGGACCAAAGAACACTGGTCACTTCTCTAAATGCCAGGGAAGGAAATTTCCTCTCTCTGATTTCCTGCTTTCAGTTTATCTCAAATCTACCAATGTATTTTCATCCCCAACTCTTTATGAAGCTAGAGCTTGCATTTAGAGATAAAACAATGCAAAATAACAAGAGCTGTGTCATAAATTCACAATCCACTTAGGAGTGCCAGCTACAAATTGGCACTTGCCATCTACCTTTACAACAATTAAATCATGTTGTGGCTGCAACTGCTGACCTTCAAAACCCCCCAAAGGGAGTCCAGGGTGGAGAGGAGGAATGAAGCACTCTGAACTCTGGGAAAAATTAGCTGAACAGGTTTTCAGATAGTTAATTTCAGGAGCTGATTGTACGAACCCAATTCTTGCAACTCATCACATCTAGAAAAGCACTACACTCCTTCATGGTGACAACCACTCCTCATGACTAGCAAAACCCTGCAAAAATATGTGCTTGATTACACATACTCCCACTTCATCAAGATCACATATATATTAACCGTTCCCCTCTACCTCTGAGCAGTTTCTTAGGGCTATTTAAGGTGCTGTTAGCTGGGATGTAGTCCTCATTTTGCCTCAAATAAAACCTAACTCGCAACTCCCACATTGTGCCTTTTTTTAAGTCGGCAGGATACAGATTAATTAATTGGACAAGTTTAGTGCAAGATGGTAATTTTTGTGTGTGTGTGTACACACACGTGTTTGTCAGTTATGTTTTCCCACTTCCAGCTAAAAGAGTAAAATAATGTATCCGTGATGTATTTTCAGGAGTAAGTATCTCCTTATCAGAATTGTTGAATGAGACAAGTAGAGTGTGCACCCCAGTTTGTTCCTCCTATTGGGCAGCACAGAGGCTTAAGCTCCCCGTCGGTCTGATCTGCACATTCCCATCCAGAGTTATCCCTGTTTCTGGTGATTAACTCAGCCCTCACTTTCTCTCCCTAGCTGACCATGTTGTGACATGATGTTTATTGCTCAATTCTTAGAATGTTCCAAGAACCAATGCAGAAAACAGACTGAAGAAAGGTTTGCTGTACTTACTAAAACCGACTCTGTCCTGCTGTTAATGAACATTGATGTAGGCAATAAATGGATTAAAATTGTTTTGCTGGTGGATCAAGAATTGAGCCATATAAGGACAGACATTATTTCAGCATGAAGAGCTTGCAAATTTGTAGTTTGGGTTTTTTGCATTAATATAATATAAACAGCTAGCTGGATTAAAAATGACCTGTCAGAGTCACAAACTATTTAGAAAAACTGCATGATTACATGAAATTATGCTGACTTGTTTCTTCTATTACCAAAGAACTCTGAAATGCACTAGTTTTTAAAGAGTATTACGTGAATGTAATGGAAATAGTTTCAGTGAAAAATTCTTGCCTTGTGTTCATTAAATTTCCGAGTTATTAACAGTTGTTCATAGTTAGAAGGCAAATTGAAATTAGCTTATTTTATTTGGGGGAGGGGACAACCTACCATTCTAAATAATTAACTGTAAAATAGTATATGTGGGTATATACAGAAAATGATAAATATATGTAGGAATCACTAAACAGAGTGCTTGAAACCATTACTGTTATTTGACAATCTGAAAATGATTTCCTTTGTTCTATTCATTAGGGAAAAATCAAGAAATAAACATAAGGATGATTTAAAAGCCATCAGTAAAAAACTATGACTTTAATTACTGTCATCATTCTAAGGAAAGGAAATGTTCCTCATTCAATTCACTGGATGCATCCATCTTTTCATTGCTCAAATGCATCCCAGGGGGTTAAAAACAAATAAACAAAACACAGGATGAGAATGTAAATTAACCTAGTAATATACCATACAGATCCATGTTATGTGCAAATGTTTTATATTCCACATTATTATAAAGTTAATATAACAAAAGGCAAAATATAGAATGACCTAAAAAGGATGCAGACATATCACTAATGATAATCAGAGGAGGACAGAGATACATCTGAGAGAAGAAAGACAGAGTCACGATAATGGAATTAGCATATTTTAGGGGGTAAGCAGAACTTGAGCAATGCTAGGTTTTGATAGATCATGCTAATAAGACTTTCCATTATTTTATTTAATTTATAATTATACTCCATTAATCAAAATATATGTACTGAACATCTACTGAGTTAATGTAGTTGTACTATTTTTATAGAAAATCGATGAATATATATATATATATATATAAAACATGTTTCCCTATCTAGCAAAGAAAGGCAATATTTTACAGCAATAATGCATGCTAAACAATACAAAATAAAAGCCTTGAATGTAAAGAAAAGGGAAAGTTTATTTTCAGGTGGGGATGTCAGAGAAAATATTGTGGAGAGGGTAGAACTTGACCTACACATTGGAGGATGATTTGCACTTTAACAAGTGCTTTGCTTTCATTTTTCCTCCTTCCTTCCCTCCTCCTCTTCCTTGTTTCTGGCTTCTTGCCTGATTCTTGGGAGAGTGTGGAATGAAGAAGATAGCATATCCAGTTATCTGTGATCTAATACTGATTCAGTAGAGTACCACTGGTTTATCTGTCATTCCCACCATTTGTTTATGACATCTCTGAGGGCTGAAACAATATTTTCAACATATATGAATTCCTAACACTAAGCATAATACCTGACACATGGCAGGCCTGCAATAAAAATTATGATATTAATAAAGGGCAGATCAGTTAAAGCCCAGGAGCTGCAAGGTGGAGAATGGATTCATGCACTAGAATAAAACTGAAATCAGTAAAGAATGCTTCTGTATTATGTCATAGTGACTAAATAAAACATGCTGCATTTATAATAAATCTGACAGACAGCAAGGATTTCTCCCTATAGTATAGTAAGTTACAGTATTGACATTATTTCTTCAATCTGCTTCAATTCACCTGTCTACATATTGTATATTACTCTAAAACAAATTACATGATTTCAGGATACTGAAAGATAAAAACCATCTATATAGTCATTATTTATTGCAGTTTATAATGGAGAATCATACAAGAAATGGTTCAGATTTAAGTGCATAAAATTTGATATAAGACAGAAATGGCAATTATCCTGCTTCTATCAGTTACTATAAACTTACTGTTATTTAAGCCTCAATTTTCTTATTTGTAAAATGGGGTTAAAATAGCACCTACTTCACAATGGTTTTGCTAGTGTAAAAGGAGGTAATACATGTAAATATCTAATACTGTGTAAAAGACAAGCTCTATACCTTGCGGGGGTTGTAATCAATGATAGGACTGGAATTCCTGCATCACTATAATTCACGAAGTGCTTTACACACCAATTTTATCACTACCATTACCTTAGGTACACATTATTTGAGGAAAATACTGGGACTGTAATTATAGGAAAAAATATTTATTGTACAGAAATAGTTAATGAATGCTGCTGCTTCCCAGGTGGCGCTGGTGGTAAAGACTCACCTGGCCATGCAGGAGACTCAGGAGACACACGTGAGGCCAGTTGGATCCCTGGTCTGGGAATATCCCCTGGAGGAGAGCATGGCAGCCCTCTCCAGGAGTCTTACCTGGAGAATCCCATGGACAGAGGAACATGGAGGCTGGTGGGCTACAGTCCATGGGATCTCAGAGTCAGACACTATTGAAGCGACTTAGCACATTGATATAAAAGCTGGTTAAATATCGTCTTTTGTAGCCATCTTCCAAAACTCCTCCTGGAGGGGGCGTGTAGAAGAGGGAAAGAGGAATCATGAGGTTATTTTATATTCTTTCTGTTTTTGCTCTCAATGGATTGTCATAATGTACTCAGAAAGTTTCCAACTCTGATGGTAAGAGACTATCAGAGCAGGACCTGGGCTTATAGTTCTTGACCCTCTGTATTGAAACACCAGTGAAATACCTTATGAAGGTTACTTATTGTTTGACAGGGTGTGTTTTATCACCTCATGAGACTACATAGTAGCTTCCACCTTCCAAAAAAGGAGACTCTCTTGGTTGGGAGACTATAGACCACCACAATGTGATGTCATAATTTTTCATTAATCACCTGCTATAACTGTAATTTGCCATTTTTTATTATTAGGCATAATGTGGAAACCCATGGGCATGTAGGAGTCTGAGAGGTAGAAGATAAGATACCCAGCCTCAGGGTACACAGTCATCACACAACTGGTCTATTAAGCCCTGCAGCATTTATTGGTCTGTGAGGAGCTCAGGATCTAATGGGGGGGGGGGTATAAAAATTCAAAACAGAAAAATATTATCCAAACACCAAACAGTTCCTGATTGATGATAGGCTAAGTGGTATGAATAAGCAACTGTAAGAGCTTAAATGAGAGTGAAATAAATTCTAATTGGGCACAGAAAGTATATCTGTGCTCTTCAACAGTAAAGTAGGGAATTACTCAATTTTGCTTTAATAATTTAAGCTTGGGTATTTTGAAACACACAAGTATATCCAAGAGATGAAATATTTATTTGAAATTTAAATTTTAAATGGCTTTATACTGGGGGCAAATATGTAGTCTCTGATGAGATGTAATGGTTGTATGTTCATTTTTTAATGAAAGCCCTTACACCAGTTTGTAAGATGTCAAGGAAAAATTTATGGGAAAATAAAATCTGATCATGTGAGTTTTTACTGAAATTCAACAGATTTAATTAAGACAACAATGTGAAAGTTGTATTGGGTTGGCCAAAAATGTTTGGTGGTTTTTTCCCATAAGATCTTAAGGAAAAACTCAAACAAGCTTTTTGACCAACCCAATACTGAAGGGAAGGTGGACAGTTAAAACATTTTTCTTGATCTGTATTAGTAAACCAGGTATAATGATTCACACCAGTCATGCAGGAAAATACAGAGAAGGCCCCAGAACTCATGTTGCGTGGCTACTGAAACCTTGGACTATTGTACAAGAGTGTAACTGAACTAGTTTCCAATCTTATCAAACTTGGCTCATCAGAACTACAGTAATCACCACCACAACAGCTTTACAGGTAGTATCCCACTGCATCCTCAGACCACAGTCTGGTAAGACTGTTGAGTCTGTGGCTTTTGGAAAGTTAATTAACTCAGGCTCAATTTTCTCAACCTAAAATATGGGAATGTGAATAATGTTTACCTCAGGATTAACTTAACAGTTAAAATAACTGATCCCTTTAAATCTCTATCAGAATGCTTTACCCACGTTCAGTGGTCAATAAGCAGCATTTAGAGGTCAAGACGTAACAGTTAGAAGCAGACATGGAACAGTGGACTGGTGCATAGTTGGGAAAGGAGTATGTCAAGGCTCTATGTTGTCACCCTGCTTATTTAACATCATGTGAAGTACCGGGCTGGATGAATCACAAGCTGAAATCAAAATTGCAGGGAGAAACATCAGTAACCTAGTATATGCAGATGATACCACTCTAATGGTAGAAAGCAAAGAGGAACTAAGGAGCCTCTTGATGAAGGTGAAAGACGAGAGAGTGAAAATCCTGGCTTAAAACTCAACATTCATAAAATTAAGATCATGGCATCCAGTCCCATCACTTATGGCAAATATATGGGGAAAAATGGAAACAGTGACAGACTTTATTTTCTTGGACTCCAAAATCACTGCAGGCAGTGACTGCAACCATGAAATTAAAAGATGCTTGCTGTTTGGAAGAAAAGCTATGACAAATCTAGACAGCGTTTTAAAAAGCAGAGACATCTCTTTGCCAACAAAGGTCCATATAGTCAAAGCTATGATTTTTCCAGTAGTTAGGTACGGATATGAGAGTTGGACCATAAAGAAGACTGATTGCTGAAGAATTGATACTTTCAAACTGTGGTGCTTCAGTAGACTCTTGAGAGTCCCTTGCACTGCAAGGAGATCAAACCAGTCAATCCTAAAGGAAATCAGTCCTGAATAATCATTGGAAAGACTGATACTGCAGCTGAAGCTCCAATACTTTGATCACCTTATGTGAAGAGCTGACTCATTGGAAAAGACCCTGATGCTGGGAAAGATTGAAGGCAGGAGGAGAAGGGGACGACAGAGGATGCGATGGTTGTATGGCATCAAGAACTCAATGAACGTGAGTTTGAGCAAACTCTGGGAGATGGTGACGGACAGGGAAGCCTGGCATCCTGCAGTCCATGGGGTCACAAAGAGTCGGACGTGACTTAGTGACTGAACAACAACAGCACTGTTTGATAAATGCTACTGATCATCATTTTACCATGCATTATTAAGAGGAATGAGGCTCAAATTACTGGGTTGCCTAAGGAAAAAAGGCAAAAAAAGAAACAAAAACGCACACACACACGCAAAAGAAAAAAACAAATAATGAGGGACTTGAAATGAGGTGACTGTGATTCTAAGATGTATTTAATTACTAACACAATCCCCAAACCCAAACAAGCAGTAGATATTCACTGAGCCCCTACTACCTGGTGATACTGTATCAACTCCCAGAACTCAAGGATGAATGACATAGATAAATATTTCCACTCATGAATTTTGTATTCTAAGTAAGATTGACTATAAACAAAAAACACATAGTTGGATTGGTTACAGATGAATACTATAGTATTCATATACTATAGTACTATACTATAGGACTATAGTATTCAACCACAATTGAATCCTATAAAAAAAATGAACAGGGTTGTAAGAAGAGAGAAAGGAGGGAGAGCATCTTCAGACAGGAAACTCAGGGAAGGCTTGCACGAACAAGTAACATTTGAGTTGAGACCTGAAAGATTAGAAGGGGTCATCCAAGCAAACAGCAGAGGAAAGAACATTCCAGGGTGAGGGATTAGGATTTCATGTGCCCAGAAGTAGCACGGGAAGCCTAGTGTTCCAAGAATAGAACACCGGGGAAGCAGGCTCCCTGCTGCTGGAGGAGAGTGAAGATGGAATATGGCACACCAGCTAGAGCATCCGAGGACATGTGGTCTTTGTTAGAAGTTTGTATTTTATTTTTAAAGTACTAAGAAGCCATTGAGGGATTTAAGGAGAAAAGTGCGGTAATCTGAATTTCTTTTGTGAGGATGGATTGGAGAAGACCAGAAATGAAGAAGTGAGGTCAGTTTATTATAGTGGTAACATCATGAACTTGGGACTTTTAAAGGAACTGAAAAGAAACAAGTAGATTTGAGAAATGTTTGGGTTTGGGGATGGGTAGAAGGAACCACACTTTATGATATACACAGTATTCTAATTCTATTATGCTGAATATAACTATATCTAGGTAATTAAAACTTGGAAGTGATTGATTTATGTAGTAAGCTTTTTTTTTTTACAGTAGGGCTAGTGAAAGTACAAAAGATCCAGTGAGTTTTATGGATTAGATGTGATATTCTACTTTTATATTCTGACTTTTTTGTAAGGAGTAGAAGAAAAGTATTTTTCCATTTTGTTAAACATAGCAATAGGTGTTTTTAAGGTCTTCTGAATTAGCATAAAAACTCATGAAATTTATTGATCCTATATAATTGAAAAATGTGATAATTTTGCCCTTGAGACAAAATATCTACTTTCTAGAGGGTAAGTACAAACATATTACTTTGTACTTGATTCATGTTTTTTTAAATTATAGCATGAAATTAAGACTTAGGAATATCCACAAACTATTTTTCTCTCCCTGTCTTTGTGTGTGTGTGTGTGTATAGATAGATAGGTAGATGGATACAGAAATCAAATTGATTACATTCTTTGTAACTGAAGATGGAGAAGCTATACACAGTCAGCAAAAAAGGCCTGGAGTTGACTGTGGCTCAGATCACCAGCTTCTCATAGAAAAATTCAGGCTTAAACTAAAGAAAACCAGGAAAAACACTAGATCAGCCAGATATAACTTCAATCTTGTGTGAATTCACAATAGAGGTAAAGAATAGATACAAAGGACTAGATCTAGTTAACAGTGTGCCTGAAGAATTATGGGCAGAGGTCTGTAATATTGTACAGGAAGCGGTGAACAAAACCATCCCAAATAAAAAGAAAAGCAAAAAGGCAAAGTGGTTATCTGAGGAGGTTTTGCAAATAGTGGAAGAATGAAGGGAAGCGAAAACCAAGGCAGAGAGGGAAAGTTACATCCAATTAAATGCAGAGTTCCAAAGAGTAGCTAGAAGAGACAAGAGGGGCTTCCTCAATGAACAGTGTTTAATAATACAAGAAAACAGCGAAAGGGGAAAGACTAGAGATTGCTTCAGAAAACTGGAAACATCAAGGGAAAATTCTGCCCAAAGACAGACACAATAAGGCATAAAAATGGTAGAGACATAGTAGACGCTGAAGAGATCAAGAAGAGATGGAAAGAATACACAGAGGAACTGTATAAAAAAGACCTTACTGAACGAGATTGCTACGATTGTGTGGTTAGTCACCCAGAGCCATATATATATATACACTCTTCTAAAAATATATTTTTAGTTAGCTTTTATTCTCTAAAAATCAAAAAATAATATTTTTCAGTATTTTAGTAACTGGGGATGTTACGAAAAAATCTTAAAATTTTGGTCAAGTCTTTGTGTTTGCTTAAAAGCCATGATTTTTTTTTTAAGCACCCTCAAAATGGTGATTCTTTACTTAAAAACATAAAATGCCTCCTAGCTATCTCCCTTTTTTCCTACCTGAGTCAGTGTGTGGCATAAACCCTCCCCAGCAAGCACTGATCAAGTGAGCATGTATGTTTTCTGTTTAGTGGAACAAGTGAAAGATCTGATAAAACTACACAGTGACACATCTTTTCCTTACAAAATAGAAGTCATTGGATAAAGATTAAGATGATGAAACTGAGAGATCAGAGAAAATTCTTGATATTTTCAGTTTCTGACTTCTGAATAAAAATGTCTTTCATTAAAAAATAAATCCAGTCTTTTAGCCAGAATGGCTTAAAAAGTGGATGCTCTGGTATATTCGTCCACTCAGATAAAAATTCATGGAAGATAAAACATAAGAAAAGGGTCGTGGTCAATTAAAAATAGTATTTCCATTTTGAAAGCCAAGAAATTGAGCAGAAATTCGAAGAAACTAGCAGGACTAGAGCCACTGAACTGCTGGACTCTAGGTGAAGAAGTAGGAAGAGCCAGAATTCGGACTCCTCAGATGGTGGCTCCTGCAGCTCTCTACGTTTACGCTGAGAAGTAGCGTAGGCCCCTTTGCTTGTGAAGAGAGTCTGGAAACAGTGAAACAATGTCTGGATCCGTCATTCATGTCAAACTGTGAAACGGAGACTTGGGAGAAGCAGACAAGAGAGTCACAGCCTCTGGACTGAATTTTAGGGTGATAACTGGAAAATCTGAGACACTTTTCCTGCTGAAGACCCTGGATAGAATGAAATGGGTAGAGCATACAGGCACAATTGCTGGAAATGAAGCAATGAGCAGTGGGATGGAGAATACAATTAGGATCATTTGGAAGGTAAAACCTACTCAAAAGGATAAGGGAATTCTGCCAGCAGACTGCCTTCAGACTTGAACTGTTACTCTTCCCTGGGGTCCAGCTCGCTGGCCTCATCTATAGATTTTGGACTTGCTCCCTTAACATCTCTTTCTCTCTCCGAGTCTCTCTCCTCAATTGTTAGATCTCACGATGTCCATAATAATAACCAATGAGAATATAACTGGTATTCTCCTGAAAGTTTGATGTATAGGATCTTTAAACCTTTACCCATGAGATTGGCACTTCTAAATTGCCTCAAAGTTAAATTTTCTTTCTAAATATTATGTAGCCCATATATATTTATACCATAGTTCTTAAGGTCTTACAGAGAAAATTTTTGAAGCAGAAATATTTTCTCTTTGGACCCTGGCTCTAGCTACCAGAAGGAGTGGATAACGGATATTTTTAAAGGAATAAAAAGCTAAAATAAGAAAAAAAAATACTGCAATGAAGCTGACAACATTTTGAGATTTAACTTCATTGATCATAAGTCAATCCAATGTATTGATTCAGAATTCCTTTCTGAGAATGAAGATCTACAATGAGGAATGAAGTTGAGGTGCATGTGTGGGGAACGTTTCCTATCATTTGTAGTCAGAAAAATAATTGGGTTAATTGTCTTTGTTTTAGGTAACAATTTGAATATAATATTAGTAGAAAAGCAGTTATATTTTACTGTATTAAAAAGAGTACAGTTTAACTGTTTAAACTTAGAATTTGGATGAAGGCAACAGAAAAAGGAAGATTATCTTGTGAAAAACAGACTTTGTTGATTTATTTTTAATAAATAAACATTTGTCATTTGTCTACTTCAACATATAAAACCTAAAAGTTTGACCGTACATGATAATAGGATAATTTTAACAGTACTAAGATTTTGGCTATAGAAGCACTCGAGCTTCAGACATCCTTGCACCAACATAAAGTCTTACTTTATTTTGTATTCAGTTCAGTTCAGTCACTCAGTCGTATCCGACTCTTTGCGACCCCATGGACTGCAGCATGCCTGGCCTCCCTGTCCATCACCAACTCCCAGAGCTTACTCAAACTCATGTCCATTGAGTCAGTGATGCCATCCAACCATCTCATCCTCTGTCGTCCCCTTCTCCTCCCGCCTTCAATCTTTCCCAGCATCAGGTTCTTTTCTAGTCAGTCAGCTCTTCACATCAGGGGGCCAAAGTATTGGAGTTTCAGCTTCAACATCAGTCCTTTCAATGAATATTTAGGACTGATTTCCTTTAGGATGGACTGGTTGGATCTCCTTGCAGTCCAAAGTAATATATTCCATTACTTATATTTATTTATCTGTTTGAAATTTAATTCTAAACATTAATCACTATTACTTTTCTATATAGTAAGGTCTCAGTGTTTTCAAAATTTCAGTGATCCTTTGCAAAGGAGCTAAGCCGAAATTGACTTAGCACATTCTTATTTCATAGAGAGACCAAATTAATAATGAAGAAAACTTTCATAGGAATAATTAAGAATGTAAGAAATACACCCTCCAGCAAAGTAAGAACTTCAAAGGCATACAGTACATGCAACTGCAGAAAGCCCAATTATAATTTATTATGATATAGTCATTAAAATAACTTCCCCTAGAGGTTTTCATGAAGTAACACTTTTATAGCTTGTACTTTAAATATAAAGGCAGCTTTTATTTTAAAATAATTACGAGTTTAGCCTTTTTACTAATTCATAATGATACACAACTATTTTATTAGTGATTCAGCTTTCAAATTATTGAACATTTTTCTACTTTCCAGTTCAGCTTTGAGCTACAAAATGTCATATCACCCGGTTATACTTACTTGTGTTAGTTGCTTAATTGAGCCCAACTCTTTGCGACTCCATGGACTGTAGCCCACCATGCTCCTTTGTCTATGGGATTTTCCAGGCAAGGATACTGGAGTGGGTTGCCATTTCCTTTTCCAGGAGATCTTCCCAACACAGGGATAGAATTCTGGTCTCCTGCACTGCAGGCAGATTCTTTACTGACTAAGCTATGAGGGAAGCCCCATGCTTACTTAGGGCTTACCAAATTTTACACACACACACACACACACACACATGTTTTGCATAATATTTGATTAGTATCTGTCTGCCCCAGAGCATCAGAGAAGGCAATGGCACCCCACTCCAGTACTCTTGCCTAGACAATCCCATGGACAGAGGAGCCTGGTGGGCTGCAGTCCATGGGGTCGCTAAGAGTCGGACACGACTGAGTGTCTTCACTTTCACTTTTCACTTTCATGCATTGGAGAAGGAAATGGCAACCCACTCCAGTGTTCTTGCCTGGAGAATCCCAGGGATGGGGGAGCCTGGTGGGCTGCCATCTATGGGGTTGCGCAGAGTCAGACATGACTGAAGCGACTTAGCAGCAGCAGCTCCAGAGCATAAGCTTTGTGAGGGCAAGGATCATATTTATTTTAGTGTTAAGGTATCCCCAATTGATACAAAAACTGATATGCTTTGACAATATGTTTAAAGAGATTTGATAAATTAATGTTAAATTAATGAATGAAATAAGTAATAGAACTGAAATTGCTTTCCATTAAATACACTCCTTTTGAATTCAAAATTAACAAGGATGCCTTGAGCTCTACACCAAACACTCAAGAGACTTATAAGGCCAAGCTTATATAGAATTAATTAATTGCCCCAAGAGCCTCGTAAGGCAGGATGAGTTATGCTCACACAGTTAATCAGGAAAAGGAAATGATTGAAGACCTATCTCCTGTTCCTAGTGCTCTTTCCATTATACTCCAAATACTAATTTTTACTGAGAGTTGATAACCATATTTATTATTTTAAGTACTGAGTCAACATTTATAGTGCAATAGTGTTAATTAATATACCATTAGGAGTAAGATTTTTGGGGAGGATTGTGGTACTGGTGGTGGTTAATTTGCTAAGTCGTGTCTGACTCTTTGGGACCCCATGGACTCTAGCCTGCCAGGCTCCTCTGTTCATGGGATTTCCCAAGCAAGAACACTGGAGTGGGTTGATGTTTTATGCTCCAGGGGATCTTCCCTACCCAGGGATCAAACCCAGGTCTCCTGCATTGCAGGTAGATAGATCCTTTACCAACTGAGCTGCTAGGGAAGACCTTATAGAGTATTAGCTATTTTTAAAGCAGGAACACAATAAAATATTATATAGTCATAAATGTCATATAATTGAAATATACAGGGAACCTCAAATTATGATGTCAAAAGAAAGATGCTCTGGTTGAGGAGAAGGCAGGAGATAGAGTCTACAAAGTTTCCCTTCATCCCTACTTAATTCTGGAGGTATTGTTAAAGGCCTGAAGAAGCCCATGGAATATTGTATGAAACCCTGACTTTTGTCCAAACTCTTGAAGTTTCAGAGACATTATAGACTATTAAAACTTGGGCTTTTATATTCATGTTATTTCTTAAGTATGGAGGGGACCTTAAGTTTATATCAAAAACATAAAACTCATATACTTTATATAATGAGTAATTAACATTAATCTGCTTTGGAGAAGACAGTCCTAACATCCATGTCCATCACCAACTCCCGGAGTTTAATCAAACTCATACCCATCGAGTCCGTGATGCCATCCAGCCATCTCATCCTCTGTCATCTCCTTCTCCTCCTGCCCCCAATCCCTCCCAGCATCAGGATCTTTTCCAATGAGTCAACTCTTCGCATGAGGTGGCCAAAGTATTGGAGTTTCAGCTTCAGCATCAGTCCTTCCAGTGAACACCCAGGACTGATCTCCTTCAGGATGGACTGGTTGGATCTCCTTGCGGTCCAAGGGACTCTCAAGAGTCTTCTCCAACACCATAGTTCAAAAGCATCAATTTTTCAGTGCTCAGCTTCCCTCACAGTCCAACTCTCACATCCATGTATGACCACAGGAAAAACCATAGCCTTGACCAGACGGACCTTTGTTGGCAAAGTAATGTCTCTGCTTTTTAATATGCTATCTAGGTTGGTCATAACTTTCCTTCCAAGGAGTAAGCGTCTTTTAATTTCATGGCCACAGTCACCATTTGCAGTGATTTTGGAGCCCAGAAAAATAAAGTCTGAAACTGTTTCCACTGTCTCCCCATCTATTTCCCATGAAGTGATGGGACCAGATGCCATGATATTAGTTTTCTGAATGTTAAGCTTTAAGCCAACTTTTTCACTCTCCGTTTTCACTTTCATTAAGAGGCTTTTTAGTTCCTCTTCACTTTATGCCATAAGGGTGGTGTCATCTGCCTATCTGAGGTTATTTCTCCCGGCAATCTTGATTCCCGCTTGTGCTTCTTCCAGCCCAGCGTTTCTCATGATGTACTCTGCATAGAAGTTAAATAAGCAGGGTGACAATATACAGCCTTGACGTACTCCTTTTCCTATTTGGAACCAGTCTGTTGTTCCATGTCCAGTTCTAACTGTTGCTTCCTGACCTGCAAACAGGTTTCTCAAGAGGCAGGTCAGGTGGTCTAGTATTCCTATCTCCTTCGGAAAGGATGAGACACTAGCAAAGGCAACATGGAAAGCATAATCAAGACATGGAAGATTAGACAGAAATACACTATCACAGAGTCAACAGAAGAAAATATTTTAAAATGAAGGGAGTAAATTTGAGTTAATTGAGAGAGCAAGTGGGCTGAAAAGAAGTTATTTAAATTAACACTTTGGCAAAAAATAGATCATAGGTAACACTGGCATGAATATTCTCCTTGGAAGGGTAGAAAGAATAATAGAAGTGGATTCATGACAGACTGGGAGGTAAGGAAGAAGCAGTGGAAGATAAAACTTCTTGTTGAGGTGGTTAAGGGGATTGGGAGTCTGTTCTTGCTAGTTAATGCTTATGGAAAGAAGATGTTAGACTCCTACCCTCTCATAGAGACTGAGCTAGAGGTGCTTCTACTTTTTTTTTTTTTTATAATTCTTTTTTATGACTTTATTTTATAAGTGTTACAATGAAACAGTGCCATAAAAATTAGAATTATAATCTCATATTTAATAGTACTTTGCTTTCTACTATTTAATTTTTTACATGGACTCATCATCTCAAAAAAAGATACAACATCCTTTGTCAACTCAGCTAGCTAGTGTTCCACCTCTTGATATTTGGCTTAACTGTCAGTCTAGGAGTGCTCTCTTTCTTAATGATTATATTTTAAAGGGATGGCTCCTCCTCCTTGAGAAAGACATTCCTTGGTTGTAAAACTGCCAAGGGGCTGATTTACACGCCCCTACTTTTAACTCTGGTGTTGGAGAAGACTCTTGAGTGTCCCTTGGACTGCAAGGAGATCCAACCAGTCCATCTTAAAGGACATCAGTCCTGGGTATTAATTGGAAGAATTGATGCTGAAGCTGAAACTCCAATTCTTTGGCCACCTCATGTGAAGAGTTGACTCATTGGAAAAGACCCTGATGCTGGGAGGGATTGGGGGCAGGAGGAGAAAGGGATGACAGAGAATGAGATGGCTGGATGGCATCACCGACTCGATGGACATGAGTTTGAGTAAACTCTGGGAGTTGGTGATTGATAGGGAGGCCTGGCGTGCTGTGGTTCATGGGGTCTCAAAGAGTCCCCATGACTGAGTGACTGAAGTGAACTGAACTGACTGACTTTTCAAAAAGGCAGGAAACAATTTAAAATTGCAGGTGTTCTAAAATAAATGCTCTAAGAAAAGGAAGTTAGAGATCTATCTTCAGAAAGAAATCTGTCTAACACATCATCAAGCTTGGGGAACAGTAAGGCCTCCTGTGTCACAGGGAATATGAGCTGTGTATTAGGGGTGTCCAGATAAGAGTAAGGTGAAGCAGAGAAAAAATTGTGCAGGTGACCTGGGTTTGATTCCTGGGTTGGGAAGATTCCCTGGAGAAGAGACTAGCTACCCACTCCAGTATTCTTGCCTGGAGATTCTATGGACAGAGGAACCTGGTGGGCTACAGTCCATGGGGTTGCAAAGAATTGGACATGATTGAGCTACTAACACTTTCACTTTCATGGTCATAATAAAACTGGATAATGGTGAATTATGGTAATTGCTAACAATGACCAGGAAGTATAGGAGTTGGTAATTAGCAGAATACTTAAAATTGAGATTTTTAAATAATATAGGTTAGAAGAGATTTTAGACTGTAAACTAGAGGCTGAAGAGAGATGGAGAAAAAGTCATTTGATGAGGAGACCTCAGCTATCAATAAATTGGATGTTTTGTTATGTAGTTGCTTAAGTAACCAGTAAAGATAGGAGCATGACTGAGAGATCTCTATTGAGCTGGTGTTAAAGTCTTAAAATCTTCAATGTTTGAGGACAACTGAGAAAATTGCTAGTGGTTGTAACAAGGAAGTGCTATGGTCTGATGGTCATCAACAAAAGCAGTTTTATTTTCATTGGTTTGTTTGAGAATGAAGGGAGACGAAGTGTCTAGAAGTGAAAAGGAGGAGGAAGCCAGTTCCAAGGCTCATGGTAGACCAAGTGGGCTGGGGATGGGTGGGTAGAAAAGAGCCATCACTGAAGTGATGCCTGGTTTTCTTTGTCTGTCTGTTTTATTTTGTTTTGGCTACTATATTTCAGTTGGATAAAAAAGATGAAAGGAATGTTTTGACAAATGTTGAGGATGGGGAAGATTTGGTTGCAGTTTCTGAGAAATATAAGAAAAGTGTTTGTGGGACTTGGAGAAGATGGGAGATTTGGTTAGATTAAGGAGTACACGGAGATGTTTGGATAAATGTCCGTATGATGATGGCTCATCTGTTACTTCGGATAAAAGCTGAATAAATAGGGCTGCAACCAATGGTAGAATTAAAAAAACTGTTGTTCTCCTAGGGTCATGGAAGTAAGCCCTGTAATTTCCTCTTCCTAGGAATTAATCTCTTGGGCGGTGTAACTTCGGAGACAGATGGTGTCATGGCAGAGGGAGATGATTTGCCGGGAAGTGGGGAGGGGGCTCTGTGTGGGTCCCTTAAGACTCTCAGTAGGCAAGGCTGTGCTCTGGAAAAGGACCTTTAGCAAGCCTCCTTGATTATTGTTGTGATGGTGATTTCTTGGAGCATTACAGTACAATTATTCACGACGTTATTATGGTAGCATTGAAAATACATAAATAGTCTTTAACTCACTATTTAACTAGAAATTAACCATTTGTGGATGATTATCACTGGGTAAAGCTCCAATGTTCGCATTAATCCCATGTATCAGTTTAAATTCTATTTTGAAGGGCTCATTTCTTTTCCCACCTGAAGGTGAAAGAAGAGAAAATGATTCAATAAAACCTCTCCTTTGTACTATTTACCTGTAATCCTATATTTTTTATTTATTTTTTTTTTAAGGAACTATAATAGAAAGAGATGAGTGCTCTGTAGGGAAAACAGTTTTGTCATTTCACAGACTCTTACTCACCCCTGACCCACAGTTCTTCAAACCCTGTCAGTTCCTAGCCACTGAAGTTACAGCCCATTGTGGGATCCCCTATAAAGAAGTGGATTCAATGAAATCATTCTCCTGTAAACAGACTTACTATTTAGTCAATGCTGACAGACTCCTGCAGCTAACAAGGTAATGTGTCAACATGACATTTCTTTATAACTTGTTTTAATGTTTTAAAGTCTGGACTCTTGAAGTATAGACTAGTTAATCAATTTTACAGAGACCATGCACATTTCTCTAAAAATAATGCTGAATGTGAGCTTGTGTTTGTTGGAAATTTATAGACAGCAATGGAATTTCAGAACTATTTTATTTTTTACTCTGCGTGAAGAGAAATGGGAGATGATAAGAGAAATACAAAGAGAAATAACTAAATAATTTAATATTCATCTCGTAGGATCAAACATGGTGCAAGATGCTTTAACGATATTTATTTCTCACAATGACATCATGAAACACTGTAAAATAGATATTAATATTCTTGCTTTACAAACAAGGAAACTGAGTTTCAGGAAATGTTAACTGAATGAGGAATTTATCTACTGTCAAAAAGCTGCTATATGTTATACATGGTCACAAGATATGTCATTGCATTTTAAGAAACATTCTCTTCCCATGTCCTAGAGAAGAAACTGAAAATAAACTTTCACAAGAAAAAAAAAAAAAAAAACCTGGGCAAAAAGGAATATATGATGTGATAAGAGAAACTATCCAAAGTCCTTTGAGATCTCATATGAAAAAGAGATGATATCTGGAAATTTTATTTAAGAGGGGTTATTTTGAGTCAGGTAGAAAAGAAAAGAATTAGAAAAATTTAAATAAAAGCCTCGACCATTTACAGCAGAGCAAAATTGAGTTGCTGAATTCAGCTGAGCTGAAATTTATAGTGTCTTTGCTCTGCTTTAGTTTTTATATTGGGAAGGAGGATTAAAAAAAAAAAAAAGTAGGCAGAGAAGAATGATCCAGAAAAGTCAAAGAGATTGAAGCTTCAGATGAGAGAAAGGATAATTGATGAAGCAATGTTCTAGATGTAATAGGGTACATAATCATAGCCACCATTTGTCATCATTTTTATATTTCAACACCTCTGAAATCAGAATGGGTCTTACAATTGATAAGAAAGCATCATTATCGAATTTTAATGGGAGCATTTTTCTATTCTTAGAATATATAAAGTAATTGTGATTCATACAAGGAATGGGTTGTCAGTTTGAAAAATACAGTAGATACCAAAAGTTTATACATTTTGTAGTTTCCAGAGTCATACTTTATTATTTATTCCTTACTTAAAATAAAAAAAAGGAATCTCTCTCTCCCCCATTTTCTCTCACTTAGACTACCGCACAGCTTGAATTTTCCATGTTCTGAACAATCTTTGTGTTTGAACCCATCATATAAATTCTTGTGAATCCCAGGGCTGTGCTCCCGACTGCTTTCCCTGACCCGCTGCTCTGTCAATGGGCTCTCACCCGTCCTCCCCCACTCCCCTCGTCTCTATCACTAACAAATCCCCCTTCTATTTCTTCAATCTCCTCATCTCTTGAAAAATCACAAACTCACACTCCCGACCACTTTTTGAATACATCTGGTTCCTATGAGTCTTAAAAAAAAAAGTCTTGTCTCACTTTAGCCTTTCCCTTCTAAAACAACAACCAGACATCCCTAACTTTGTGTTCACAGTCTTGTTTAAAGAAGTCAAAATCAACATATTCATTCAGGTGAGAAGTCATAGTTTAGTAACAATATTCTACTCTATGACTTGCTTATGAGGCACATATAATTGGTCTCAAAGTCCCTCGATGGTACTTAATTAATGTCTCTCAGTTTTGCTACTTGTTTCAAGACTTATTTTTATTCCAATCATTGAAATAAGAGAACAAATCATACTCTATGTAATAATTCAGCAATAATGAAGTTTCTCAGGGAGAGCTGATAGACTTACCCTACCCTCTTCATTGTTAGTTGTCAGTTATTTACACTGTGTCATTCTATGTTTGTCCTTTACTTAAACAAACTTAAATGTTTTTATATATGTGACATAGACTATATGTGTTTTCTCTCATTAATGCAGATGTTACCAATGCCAATACTCTGTGGCATAAGTTGCAAGTGTGGAATTTTTCAATGTTTTCATCAAGATCAATTTAATACAGTCTATGATTCAAAGTCAAATTTCTTCTATCATGCTATAATTTGACTAATAATATTGGACTCGGCATGTTGTCTTTAACTTTACTAAGAGAGGCCAACAAAACTAATTAGAGCATTTTCAGGTTTCTATTTCTCTTTTGCATGAAATGTGCACTTGCTCTTTTGAAGTGACAGATCACCATGATTTGTCTATTTTTCACTCTAAGATTGACATTTTGTATAGATGATGACTGTCAAAATAAGATTATTGCTATCTGTGTCAACGTAGATGGCCTGTTCTCCAAAAAATTGAATGCATTCCTTCTGTGTGTATTGTTAAATTGTGTGCATTTTAAAACTTCCTAGTATAGTATGATCATTTTCAACAAAACATAAAGAAAGGAGGAAGAAAGGAATATTTTATCTGGTTGAAGAATATAAAATTGCTATTGTTACTTGGTCAGAAATCTTTTGAGTCATTTTCACATATAGATACCAAGGAGATGACTATACTCAAAACTTATTGACTGCACTCCTATTTTGTATAATTCTTCTTTATTTCAAAGGCAACTCTAGTATATTACTAAATCCCATGTAATCTATAGTTGTTTTCTAAGAATGAAGGTATTCAGAAAGTTTTACTTGCTTCAGTTACTAAATATTATGTTTTTAAAACACTTTAACAATCCTCTTAAATTATTTGAAAATAGGTTTGATTAGTTTAATAGGCCTTGCATTTTAAAAGTGATGGTATCCTCATCTTTTTAAAATCTGTCAGGAAATATAGATTCCCAGGGAGCATGACAAGGAGGCATTATCCAACCATACAACATTCATAGAAATAACATTTTCCCTTGAGTCTCTGTCTCTTGGAGAATCTAGCTTGAAGAGACCTTTAGAACAAGTTTTCTTTCTCACTTGAGCCTAGCGCCTACAACAGATTTCTCCCAGCATCCCATCATATACTTCCTATTTAAAGTTTCTTCAAGGGAAATCTTCATACTGAGAGCTCAAAAGTAATAAACAAATTTGAGAAACTCAAAGATATTTAGGAGTTCAAACTATATTGGATATCTAAAGGATTCCTCCCCAGCCCCAGATAAAAATCCAATATTCTAAAAAAATCTCTGACTATGTAATCTGTGTTCTCCCAAATGAAATCCCACACTTCTTAGTCTTAAAATAATCTACCAGGAGAAAGAAAATAGAAATCTAGGAATCTGTGATTCAAAGCAAGTTACTTAGTCTTTTGCCTCTCACTTTTCTCATCTGTGAAGTTAGATAATAGTTATAAGTTTGTCATAGGGTTATAAATAATATGTGTACAGCATTTAGGATAACCTCTGGAACATAGCAAAGCATTTACTACCTCCAAAGGGAATATTGTTCTACCTCCAATCTACATAGACTATAAATCTAGGGCCTTCATGGGGAAATTGAAGCCACTGGTGACCTTAAATTTGCATTTAAAACAGCTCCAGATTTCCATCAACATATGGAAATGTTGGCAGGAGTGCACATTTTTTCATTTATAGATTTTATTTGTTTATATTTTAAAGATATACAGTATTTCCTTGGGCAAAGTTAGAAATCACATCAAATCTGGTTCTTCTTGCTATCTCTCATCTCTCTCTCTCTCCTTCTCTTTCTCTCTCTCACACACACACACACAGACACACACACCTCACATGCACCTGGAAGAATTCCTGACGGTACATGTCCATGGCTCATCTCTTATATGAGTCTTGCAAAAATCTCACAAAGAATTCTAAATGTGGATAATAGGGAACAAAAGGAACTACTGTGAAATATTTAAAAGCACACTACAGGAAACAAAATAGAAACGAGAAAAATTTAAAAAGGAATATTCTCCGAAAAGCATATTTCATGGACCTGTTAAAGAATTAACTAGATGTTAAAAACTCATGATAGAACAAAAAGAATCAGATTTAAAAAAAGAGTTAATGGAAATGGGAATGTCCCAAGAGATATGACAAGAAAGTGTTTTCCCAAAACATAAAATTTATACAAAGAGGAATTTATGAAATCTTATACTGATCTAGATACTTTAAGACATGGTGAAAAAAATCACCATATATCTAACAACTTAAATGATTAGTTTATGTAGCTTGTAATATTTTATGCAAAATAATTTGTCATGACACTGTTATAGTACTTGAATACTTTATACTAAGTATATAATTTAATTATGAATCTACCTTTTGCTTTCAGACTTTTATGGACAGTTTCAAGGGCTTATGTCTCAGTAGGCAATGGCTTCTTCAAATTTACATAATCATGAAATTATTATTAAGAAATTTAATCAGTATTGAAATTTTACAAATAAACACATTTTGTGAAGATGTTAGTTATAATAACATATAAGCCATGGATAGAAAGGGACTTGAGAGTTTCTATCAGGTGCAGAATGGGAGTTGAATCAAAGGACATTCCTTTTTTCTAAAAAGAACAACCTTGGAATACTTGCCTGTAAGTATTTCATAATTGCTATTAATCAGTAACTGCCACATAGTTTCCATTATTTTCCTTTCCAAACAGAAGTATTCGCTATTACACTTACCATGTCCTGTTTTCACTGCTGTATATTGTTTTTCTCTATTTTCTTTATATGCCTTCAAATAAAGGGAGGGCTTCCTTGGTGACTCTGATGATAAAGAACCTGCCTTCAGTGCAGGAAGCCCGGGTTCAGTTCCTGGGTCGGGAAGATCCCCTGGAGGAGGGAATGGCAACCCACTCCCGTATTCTTGCCTGGGAAATCCCATGGACAGAGGAGCCTGGCTGGCTACAGTCCATGGGGTTACAAACAGTCAGATATGACTGAACAACTTTCATTTCACTTCACTTCAAATAAAGGAAATCTACATCTGGTCCTGATGAAGAACAATCCATCATAAGACCTGGGTTTCAAGCCTAAGGCCATGTATGTGTGAATAAGCCATCTGAACCATCTTTGGTACCTTTACTGGGAGGGGGACAATAAGTATATTTTGTAAGCAGAAGAGAGAGAGAACTCAATTACAGTAACCAAGGAATGTATTTCTTAGATTTTATTATTGTCAAAGCCACTGACTCACTTCTGTCCCATGTGGCTTTCTACCACATTGGCTTTTGCCACGTGACCTGTCATAGCCAATAGGATGTGAGCAAAATGTCAAAAATGTCATGCCAGTCCAGAGATTTCAAGAGAAATTTCATGTTTTCATTAGTCATTTTGTGTTCTTGTTCTCTGCCATGAGAACACCAGGACCCAGGCAGTAGTCTTCCACTCAGCCTATGTTCCACAGTGAAAAGGTCATAAAGCCTTACTGAACCAGTCCACGCCAGCACAGCCCAGCAAATGTGCAGCTGAAATCTTGGAGTTGCCTATTGCTGTACCAAAAGCTGACTAAGAGAATATATTTTTAAAATAAATAAGGCAGAATATGCATTTGAACATACAAAAAATATAAATGAAATCATATGTTCTTTAAGCCCTTCCTAAAGAAATTAACAATTTAAAATTTTCAGTTGAACATAAGGTGAATTGAGAAATTATAGCAAAAAGGTTTGTGATATGCAATTCAATTTATTTAATAACAAGATAAGACTAAAGCAGAGTGTAATGTAAGTGTAATCAACTCTGAGAATTCATAAGTAATGTAATTAATAATATTTAAGAGGGAAAGAAAAATTATGAGGCTGTGAAATCACACTGATTATCTCATTTGAAACTGATAAACAGGTAAAAAGATGAGACTAGTCAAAGGTTTAAAAAAGTAGAGTAGAAAAAAATATATTAGAAAACAATGATATAGTCATAAAACCCAAAGTTATATGATTGTGATAGTCCACCCATGTCCATTTCAATGAAAGATTTGTTGCCTGTGTTGAAAGACTGAGAACATTGTTGGTAGATAAATGTTTTCAAGGGTTGCCTGAACTGCAAAGACTCATCTAGCCCGTGTCTCATTCTGCCACATACTGTATAATTGACTGGCCATCTCAGCTCAAAGTGGAACAACCCTGAAGGCCCACTGTAGCTCAGAGCTCCTGGAGTTACCAGTCTAGGCTACTGTTGGGTTTACATTCCAGCTTGACTTCTCCCTCTACCCAGACCTGATTCTTATCCCTCCTATTCATAAACATGTATCCTAAGTGCACTCCTTAGTAAATATCTTAATGCTAACTGTGTCTCAGAATATATTTCTTGGGAACCCAACACAACAGAAGTTAAAGGGGAAAGAAGGTATCTTAGCTCACATGCATGCTAAGCTGCTTTAGTCATGTCCAACTCTTTGCGACTCTATGGACTGTAGCCCACCAGGCTCCTCTGTCCATGCGATTCTCCAGGCAAGAATACCGGAGTGGGTTGCCATGCCCTCCTCAGGGAAATCTTCCCAATCCAGGATTAAGCCTGTGTCTCTTATGTCTCCTGCATTGGCAGGCAGTTTCTTTACTAGTGCCACCTGGTTTCCTCAAAAAACTGATTCCAAGACAAACATTTACAAAAATAATTTATTCAGGACATGAAATAACACAAAGATTCCATTTTCAAAGCAGACTCATAAGAATAAGAGACCGTACTCACTTATCATGCTCTATGAGAAATTTTAAGAATAAAAGAAATCAAGAGCCAGAAGTGAATTAGGGAAAGGCTCTAGGCAACTAGGAGCTGCTTGCCGGCATGTTCTTTCTCATTGTGTACACATGCTATGTAACCTAGAGCTATAAAGGAGGTCTCCTGTGAGATACAGGCATTATATCACACAGTAGGAAGTATTTAACTTATGAAATATATCCATTTGCCACCTTAGGTTATTGTATAGCTTATAGGAAAATTTCTAGAGAGTCATAGCCCACAAATTCCATAGATTCTAGCTTTGTTCACAGCAAGTAAACCTACACAGTACATGTTCCACTTCAACATTCATACCTAAGAACTCTTCTCCTCGAAACAGGATTAATGTGGTTTGCAAGGACAAGAGGTACAGTCATCATCATATTTATAAGGAGGTAAGACTGAGACAGCTGCCTTCCTTCTTTCACTGAGACATCTAGACCTCACAGATCAACTTCTTTCATTCCCTCCTCCCTAGAGGTAGTATTATTTGGGGAGAAGTAGGGGAAAGAGTAGGAAATTAATCAAGGAAGTCAAAAAAGCTAATGGTGCCTACTAATTAGAAGGGCCACTGCTTTGGGCAACTAGAAATTTATTCTGGAGTGGGAGGTTGAAGTTGGCAGATGTAGACTTTATATATAAGATGGATGAACAACAAGGTCCTATATTATAGCCCAGAGAACTATATTCAATATTCTATGATAAACCACAATGGAAAAGATTATTTGAAAAAGGATGTATGTATATGTACACATTAATTATATATGAATCACTTTGCTATACAGCAGAAACCAACACACCATTGTAAATCTATAGTACTTCAATTTAAAAAATAATAAAATAAAATCCAATGTCTGCTCTTTCATAAAAAATGTGCAAAGAACTTAGTCACACTGTAAAGTACATGTAATATTAGTAATATTAAAAGACTTACATATTTAAAACTAGAAAACTGAGTGAAATTATGGTATTGTAAAAATTGGTGTCTTCACCATGGTTGCCTTGCAGGGGCCAGGATTGATGCCCCACTGGTCTGGATGGTGATTATGAGGAAGCCACACAGATACAAGAGGGTATGAAAGATTCATTAGTCACAGAAGGAAGCTTTTTGCTGAGGAAAACAGGGCAGGCTCCCGAGCAGAACTAAAAATGGTTGGAGAGAAAAGGAGAACCTGGTCGTGTGAGAAATGGT
Organism: Cervus elaphus; assembly: GCF_910594005.1. Taxonomy (NCBI): domain Eukaryota; kingdom Metazoa; phylum Chordata; class Mammalia; order Artiodactyla; family Cervidae; genus Cervus; species Cervus elaphus. The sequence continues at coordinate 20,251,891 of NC_057828.1, read as the reverse complement.
AATGGTTAGTACTAGGCATGGGGTGAGGATTCCTACTTGCTGGCGGCGGCTTCATGGTTCAGATGTGGGCAAAATGGGGAAATAGGAGGCTATGCTTGAAAGTCTTCAGCACTCAAAGATCAAAAATGACCCAAACTTTTTGTTAAAACACCTGACAATATAGTCATGAAGACTTAGCTGAAAGTTTTGAGACATGACTTTATCTGCCTGTGCTCAGTAGGAATGTCTGTTTATCCTTGTATCTTTATATCTATCTGTATTTTTAAATAGAGGTCTCAATAACTACTTAGCCATAGTGAGGTTTTGTTTTAGCCAAAAAGTCATTAGGGATTTTCCATAAGGTGTTATTATTATTTTTATTATTATTATTATTTTTAAAGCATTATTCTATTCTAAATGTACTTTAATTTTATTGTTTGAATTCTGTCAGCTTAAATAGATGTATTTATAATTAATATTCTATAAGAAAAGTTCATGAGTTCACTAAATCACACAACCAAATATTAGGTTGGTACAAAAATAATTGTGGTTTCTGACCATAAATTTTAAATCATTATAACTAGGCCCACAAACATCTTTATTCATAAATATGGGAACCATTGCAATCAAAACATTCTTGCCAGCCAGAAATGTTTGTTTACTTCTACAGTGTAAAAATCCTTGCTTTGGGATTTGACAAACTCTTGGAAAGCATTCTTGGTTGTGGAAGCATTTTCCTTGCAAAAAGTTTTCGAGATGCTTGAAAAAGTGGCAGTCGATTGGTGAGAGGTCAGATGAATATGGTGGTGAGGCAAAAGTTTGTAGCCCAATTCGTACACATTTTGAAGCACTGGTTGTGTGATGTGCGATTGGGCCTTGTCAGGGAGAAGAATTGTGCCCTTTCTGTTGACCAATGCTGACTGTAAGCATTGCAGTTTTTGGTGCATCTCATCGATTTGCTGAGCCTACTTCTCAGATGTAATGGTTTCACTGGGATTCAGAAACCTATAGTGGATCAGACCAGCAGCACACCAGCAGAGAGTGACCATGACATTTTTGGGGATGTAAATTTAGCTTTGGGAAGTGCTTTGGAGCTTCTCAGTGTAACCACTGAGCTGGTAATTGCTGGTTGTCATATAAAATACACTTTTTGTCACACATCACAATCCATTTGAGAACTGGTTCATTGTTGTGTAGAATGAGCAGAGATGACACTTGAAAACAATGATTTTTTTTTTTTTTGCAGTCAGCTCAAGAGGCACCCTCTTATCAAGATTTTTCTCCCTTTCAACTTGCTTTAAATGCTGAAATGATCATAGAATGGTTGACATTGACTTCCTTGGCAGCTTCTTGTGTAATTATATGAGGATCAGCTTCAGTAATAGCTCTCGGTTGGTCGTTGTCAACTTCTGATATCCAGCCACCGTGGTCCTCATCTTTAAGGCTCTCATCTCCTCTGCAAGCCTTCTTGAAGCTTCTCTGCACTATACATTCATTAGCAGTTCTTGTGCCAAATACATTGTTGATGTTGTGAGCTGTTTCTGCTGCTTTACTTACCCATGTTGAACTTGGGTAAGAAAATCGCTTGAATTTGCTTTTTGTCTAACATTATTTCACTAGTCTAAAATAAATATAAAATACACAGCAAGTAATAAGTCATTAGTGCAAAACCATAAAATGAGAAATGTGCATTAAAATGACATATAACATAACCAAATTTATTTAAGAACATATTCCAGTATCAAATGCCAAATCTCAACAAAGCAAAAGTGAAAGTGAAGTCGCTCAGTGAGTCTGACTCTTTATGACCCCATGGACTGTTACCTACCAGGCTCCTCCTTCTGTGGGATTTTCCAGGCAAGAGTACTGGTGTGGGTTGCCAGATCCTCCTCCAGGGGATCTTCCCTACCCAGGGATTGAATCCAGGTCTCCCACATTGTAGGCAGACACTTTACCATCTGAGCTACCAGGGAAGTGACCAACAGTGCAAAACCATAATTAATTTTGCACCAACCTAATAGTCATAATGAACATACAAATCTTGTATATCTTTCTATTAAAAAAATCAAAAGCAGTTTCCATAGAGGGCTTATTATACTGCAGGATTACTCTGTTGTAGGTGAATTCCTTCAGAAAATGGATTCCAGAGCAAGATTTCAGAAGTTGACACAATAATAAGAAGCCAAATAGTGACTTTCACTCACGTGTATTTTTGTATTTTGAAGGTAATAGGGTAACATGTAAAACATGGGAGAAAATGGTTGGCGGGTGAACATCCAGCCAAGTATTAAAGTTTAGCAGATCCAAAGGTAACCCTCAGATAAATAGAAATTGCTCTTAAAAGTACTATGTGAAGATTTTAATTCTAAATATGGAAAAAATCAAAGGATTTCTTTTAAAGAATAAAGTAAGCTATAACTGGCAGTGAAAAAAGACTTACCACCTACCTATGAAAACAAGTTTTAGCTGCAGGTGAGTAAGTAAACATATCTTAAAAAGCTTTCAGAAGAATAAAACAACAAGGAGTGGAAATGGGAAAAAATGTATCCCAGGGAACAAAGAAGACCATCTTTTCTATATCTCTGCAGGAGTGGCTATGACTGTGTCTATGAATACAGCATCCATGGAAAAAGTAGACCTACTTTCATTTTACAGAGAAGAGGAATATTTGAAGGATTGCTCTGGCCATTTTTTGTTTTTTGTTTTTATTGGTTTCTTTCAAAATGATTGTGTGCTACTCCCTTTCTTAATAGGAAGTTTCTGCGTGGGAATGCTATTTTATAGAGGATTTTTGGTGATACACCATAGCACCAAATAGGCAATAAAATATCCATATTTGAGTCCCATTTTGGAGAGAATAAATTTATCTACTGAGCAAGAGAAAGGCCATTTATCTTCTGAGTTATTAAAAACTTCTATCTCAACCTGATATGAGAAGAATAAATTCAATGAACCAGTAAATTAGTGGTTTAAATATACTGGAATAGAATAGATGTAAAAAGGCACCAGTATATGATACCACAAAAAAATTATGGGCTTTGAAGTCATGCAGATCTGAGTTCAAATTTTAGTTAGCAAGTTAATCACCATATAACCTTGTGAAAGATAAATAATCTGTCTGAATCTTTGGCTTCTTCCTATAAAAAAAAATTTGCAAAATGATAGTCATGATTTGAATTGATGTATATAGGAACAGAGTCTGGGAGCAGTGTCTGTCATCTAGTAGTTCTCAAAAGCTATTATATGTTACATAGTAACTATAGAATGAGCAATTTGTAAAATATCAACAGTTCCTAAAGTAAACCCTGCTGAATTCTGGTCCCCTGAGGTTTCTAAAAAAAGAAAAGATTTCCATGTTGAATGCAAAATTGGATAGTGCTGTATTGGAAGGAACACGCAGGTATTGTTTTGCAGGTTATGAATTGAACATATCAAAAAATGTCTTATGAATTGAACGCATCCAAAAATTCAGACTTAGACTTCCAACTGCCTTTTTGGTCTCTTCCTTTGATAACCTAAGAGGCATTTCAAAAATCATGGGGCAAAATGTCACTCAGAGTCTACTGTACCACCACCAACACTGGTTTATCGACATACAGTCTCTCTATAGTCTCTCTACTGACCAGTTATCATCTCTGAAAATGTCAGCATCCCCACACTAACATTAAATCTTGAAGCTGGGTATTTCCTTTGATTATTTCCTCATTCTCAATTACTTCCACCGAATATTTTCTATCAGAAAGTTCTGTAATTTCTACCTCTTAATTATATCTGCAATCTGCCCTTATTCTTTTTTATTTCAACTGTCTTCATATCATGCAGAGATTCCTTATATGGTGTCCAAAGCCTGCCAAAAGAGCCATGGATAGAGCTCTAATTAAATGTAATTAGTTTTTTTTTTCATTTATTTTTATTAGTTGGAGGCTAATTACTTTACAATATTGTAGTGGTTTTTGCCATACACTGACATGAATCAGCCATGGATTTACATGTATTCCCCATCCTGATCCCCCCTCCCACCTCCCTCTCCACCTGACTCCTCTGGGTCTTCCCAGTGCACCAGGCCCGAGCACTTGTCTCATGCATCCAGCCTGGGCTGGTGATCTGTTTCACCCTAGAAAATATACATGTTTTGATGCTATTCTCTCGAAACATCCCACCCTCGCCTTCTCCCACAGAGTCCAAAATTCTGTTCTGTACATCTGTGTCTCTTTTTCTGTTTTGCATATAGGGTTATCGTTACCATCTTTCTAAATTCCATATATATGCATTAGTATACTGTATTGGTCTTTATCTTTCTGGCTTACTTCACTCTGTATAATGGGCTCCAGTTTCATCCATCTCATTAGAACTGATTCAAATGAATTCTTTTTAATGGCTGAGTAATATTCCATGGTGTATATGTACCACAGCTTCCTTATCCATTCGTCTGCTGATGGGCATCTAGGTTGCTTCCACGTCCTGGCTATTATAAACAGTGCTGCAAGCCACAGTCATCAAGACAGTATGGTACTGGCACAAAGACAGAAATATAGATCAATGGAACAGAACAGAAAGCCCAGAGATAAATCCATGAACCTATGGACACCTTATCTTCAACAAAGGAGGCAAGAAGATACAATGGAAAAAAGACAACCTCTTTAACAAGTGGTGCTGGGAAAACTGGTCAACCACTTGTAAAAGAATGAAACTAGAACACTTTCTAACACCATACACAAAAATAAACTCAAAATGGATTAAAGAGCTAAATGTAAGACCAGAGACTATAAAACTCCTAGAGGAGAACATAGGCAAAATACTCTCTGACATAAATCACAGCAGGATCCTCTATGACCCACCTCCCAGAATATTGGAAATAAAAGCAAAACTAAACAAATGGGACCTAATGAAACTTAAAAGCTTTTGCACAACAAAGGAAACTATAAGCAAGGTGAAAAGACAGCCCTCAGATTGGGAGAAAATAATAGCAAACGAAGCAACAGACAAAGGATTAATCTCAAAAATATACAAGCAACTCCTGTAATTAGTTTTCTTTAATGTCTTAGGCATTTATTTCATATAGTTAAAAAAGATTATTCTGAAAAGTTGTCTGTTGTTCTGAGCAGATTGCCACAAGGATCTTAGCTCACTCAGAGAGTACAGATTTTTTGGCCCTATAATTCACCCTAAGACATTTTGCAGAATAGGACTATGGTTGATCTAAAAAAGTTTGCTTCTCCTTTGTTGTTGTTACTGATTTTAACTTTCCATCATGTTCTTGCAGCATTTCAGCTTGGCCTTCACTGTGACAGTGAAATACAACACATACGGATGCTGAACTTGAGGTAAGTTTCCATTTTATTTAAATTAAGATACAGGGATTTGTGTAAAGTGAAACTGAAGCAAAAGGCAGGGGCAGACCTAGTACATGTGTGCTTAGTCACTTTGTTTGTGTCCAACTCTTTGCGACCCCATGGACTGTAGCCCACCAGTCTCCTCTGTCCATGTGGATTCTTAGGCAAGAATACTGGAGTGGGTTGCCATGCCCTCCTCCAGGACATCTTCCTGACCCAGAGATTGAACCCAGGTCTCCTGCATTGCAGGTAGATTCTTTATCAGCTGAGCTACCAGGGAAGCCTGGCCTAGTATATAATGCTTCTTTTATACCCATGTTCCCTACTTCTGGGGTGGAGTATGTGTCACAGATGTACCACTAATATTGCTTGTATGGGAGTCTTCTGTAATTGCAAAAAGTTTTACACATTCTGTGCCACAGGCTTTTCTTATTAAGAATTATATCCCTATTTAAGAACCACTGAACTTAATCTCTGTGTCTTGTATGCCCTTGAAACAAATTCAGGGTCTATAAGACCATGTCCTCATCAAAGTAAGAAAGCAGTCATATACAGAAATCTGGGGCTAGGATATCACTGGAGAGAAACTTCATGTTCACTTCTTGAGGACTAAACTTAGGGATTCAGGCACACAGGCAAATTTATTTCTAAAGCTTCCAGTTACCACTATCTTTATAACGTGTGTGTGTATGTGTTGCAAATGCTACTTATTTACAGTTGGACTAAAAGATTTAGCTATGGTACAAGCAGGAGAAAATCCAGGTTAATTAGTTTAAAAACTGGAATATTCTTCCTCAAAACCTATTTGTATTTGTTTGTAGAACTACAAATTCCTACAATTCTTCCACTGATTAGATACTGAAAGAGGGGCAATAAAAGATGAATCTAAGGGCAATGGTTTGAAACTGGTTACTAATTATGTAAGGTCAGATTTGGAATACTTAGCTCAGTGATCTTTGTCCAAAGGAGTAGGTATTACTTTCTCAATTTCCTATCATAATGGCCTCTAGGATAGTTTCAATAAAATGAACAGAGATTTAGGCAAAATTTTATGTATTTTTTACACAAGAATAGAAAGTATAGGTTTAACATCTGATGGAGCACCACTCAATATTCTGGTATGACTTCTAACATCTACCTTTGTGGATATAGACTCTAACTTTATGACTTGCTCACTGACTATCTTGGGGGAAAGATCCTGATCACTTATAATCTATGTTATATAAAAAAAATCAACTGTTGGCTTTCAAATGCCATTTAAACAATTAAGCCACCTGTTACCATTATTACACTTGAATGAGAAATTGACAACATCTGCATGCATTAACAACCATATACCTTTTGCATTTCTGTTCTATTGGCTCCTCTGTGCATGGAATTCTCCAGGCAAGAAAATTAGAGTGGTTGGCCATTTGCTTCTCCAGGGGATCTTCCCAACCCAGGGACTGAGCCCATGTCTCCCACACTGCAGGCAGATTCTTTACTTTCTGAGCTGCCAGGGAAGCCCCTCTAATGACTCAACTCAAGCTTAAGAATTTGAGCAATATGTTGTTGTTTTTTTTTTTTTACTGCAAATGTTTTTAATTTTAAATGTAATTTTTCAGTCCAACAAAGAAAAGATGTCCTTCAAGAAATCTTTCTTTCTTTAAAGAAAATATGTGCTAATGAGGCAAATCAATATTTCTGCATGGCAAGGGTTCCTCCAATTTAATCCATACCAATACATTTATATTCATGCAAAACATCTATCTTGGCCATTCGTACTTAGATTCAATTAAGTTGCCTTGACTTGAAGCCCTTAGATGTAGTTCTCATCAAAAGCCCTGATGATTTTTAGAACAGAAATCATTGCAGCTTGGTGATTTTAGGACTATAGGTTTTTGTTGCTGATATTAATGAGGCAGGTCATTAGTGGAAGCTTCATTCTAGATGGTAGATAGAAATAATGCATTCAGGGAGATGTACTGAGTTAGGAGAAAAGCTTTTGACTTTTGGTCCAAACTTTTCTCTTATCAAACAAAATACTTTTATACTCTGAATTCACATTTGATATCAATTATGAAAGTAAGCCCTAAGGAAAGTAGGAATCCTTAATATCATATTTACAATTTTGCGCCATCCTCTTGACTTCTTCTTAATGCTGTATTCTCCTGGGTTATTTTATCAGTGAATCAGAACTTTGACAACAGTTATATGTTATATAAAGGTAACTATGTTGTTCTATGTAACATTGGTTTTTGGTGCTCAAATTATTGTAGGTGATGACCAAAGTCTTTAAATTGGGTGTCTTGACATTAGTAGGAGGTATGATCTGAAACTGTACTGACATGAATATAACACTCCATCATGGCTCTTATATCAGTTTCTGCATGTGCAGTGGTAAATTTGCTTTCCATCCCTGTGTTGATCATTTTATGCCTTAAGCAAAACTCTCTCCAGGATTAGCTTATTTAGGATGAATAGGTCAAGCAGGGTATGGAAGCCAGAACAATGAAATTCCTTATCATCAGTGGCACAGAAGGCTGCAAATCCTTCTAAAAAATAGGTGCTTAGGGATACTATGTGAGCATCTTCAATAGCCTTAAAATAGTGCTTTTTAATGCATTGGTCAACAGTGAAATTCATACAAGAATCTTATATGTTATATTGCAATATGTAGATTTTAAATTATTCATTTAACCTGATTCAGTAATTCTTGGGAAAAACAAGATGCAAGTCAGTGAAATATGAGTATTTTCTTGCTTCAATTTTATAGGAACTCAGTAAAATGAGAAATCATGGGGAGGGACTTTAATATTCTTGCAAAAACAATTACCTAAATTATGAATATAATTGTTGGATTGTTTGTCTATGATAAATCATCTTTTGAAAGAATATGTTATACTGTAAAAATTTTCCCTTTTTGTTTATTAGATTTTAATTCACAGATTAATGTAGTTTTTAAGCAATACATGCAAATATGTGTACATATAGATATTTTAAAATAAAAACTGCATATCAATATAAAATCTGTCAGTGCATAAGTATTCCAATGAACACTTAATAGTATTATGTTCTTACATTTTATACTTCAAGTTATACTATGAAATAAAGTTACACACATATTTATATTTTTTAAAAAATTATCTTCAGTTATATTCATGTGTCCCTTAAACATGATTCTTAGAATATAAAATGCTCTTTTAAAAACAATGTTCCAAAGTTAGGTGCATCCTTTTCAGGGGAGTTGTTTGATGTAATGAGTATCTGTGGGTATATTTACAACTTTTGCCATCTGATGATTTCTCTTGTTTTGTTCAGTGTAAGTCTAACATCAATGTTTGTAAAATTATTTCAGGTAAATTGTAAGTTCAAAAAGTCAGGGCATTATGTTTATAAATAAGCAAGTACTTTAGAAATATTTTTAAAAAATGCATATGCTGTAACACCAATTTCAAGTAGTTTGCAGATGTTTTGGAGAAAAAAGCAATTGTAACAACACTGTATTAAAAATAAATGAAAAAAAAAATCATATAACAATGAATAGAGAAGGAGGATGTTAGGGAAACCCATGAACTGGAGATACAAGAACCTGAGGCTAATTTTAACCTCTAAAAAGTTAGATGACTAATTACAGCCACCATGGTTCTTTGTTCTCACATTAAAATATCAAGAGGGGTGACAAGAATTCTGTGACTACTTTGGTTTTAATATCCGGTGATTTGGTAAATGAAAAGAAGCATTGTGATTTGAAATTGTCAGGAGAGGCTTCATTAAAGAGGTATGGCTTTATGAGCCATAATTGTTATAAGTGATCTGGTTAAGCAAAGAGAAAGGAAGAGGCATTTCTGTTGAAGGATGGATCAGCAGAAAAGGAAGTCAGTCAGAAGGAAACACTAGATGGGGAGGGGACCTGCCTCTCTGGGGGAAAAAGAGTGCATACAATCTAGGTAGGATCTGCTGGGTTTTAAGAGAGTGATAGAGGGACAAGGCTTGAGTTTTTGGATGAGAAGCTTGGACTGCACTCAATATGAAATAAGAAGCCACAGGCAGCCTGGAGCACGGAAACAGCATCCTGAAATCTGCCTTTATGACTCGCTATTCAGGATGAACTGGCAGGTGGTGATAAGAAAGAATGTCCATCAGGAGGTCATGGCATTATGTTATCCAAGTCTAAACGGATGCACGCGCAGAGTGCTGGCAGTTAGAAGCAAAGAACAGCATACGTGCAGCAGCCACTTAAAAATAATTTCAGAAAATTTGGAGATAATTAAACTTACTGAAGAGTACGATAGAAAGTCTATGTGCATTGCTATCTGGACTTCATCTAATTCTATAGTTTATTGCTACCTGCAATTTAATGATATTTCTATCCTGAAATTTTTTAAAATACTTCTTTACATTTAATTAAAATTTTCATTTAAAAATCTGTCTTTCTGTTTAGCATCATTCTGTTTGGCAATCTGCTATTGAGAGCAAACAGATGAAAACAGTATTGGAGCAAGTCCTGTGTGACCTGTGTACTTGTTTACTATGTCACCTTAAACAAACTGACACTTTGCTATTAAGAAAAATTATCCAAAATTTGGAAGTAGAGCAAAAAGATAATGGTATGTATCTTGTCAATGTATTCCTTAAGCATATTCTAAAAGAACTACCAAAGTTTAATTTTCTAGAGGAGTATATCAACATTTGATTAAATGTTTATTATTTATTAAGGCTCAGATCTGAATCTATAGATTTCTGACCAGTATAAAATAGTGCTTCAACTATTGCATTTTTATTTCCCTGGAGAACAGCACCCATTTTTGTATCCACTGATAAGTTATATTCAGTATCATTTTGTCTAAAAGACTACTAAAAGCTCCATTTGTCAAACTTGTGTAGAACCAGCTTAACTATTTTACAGTTACCCTCTTACTAAATTAAGGAAATCATTGACTCCCACTAACTAAATATTCATGTAAAAATAACTTTTAACTTTATAAACATTATACTTGGCAACCTCATTTCCTTTGCTCTAAATTATATCTATTTCAGACTGTGTAAATGATTTCCCAAAATTATAGACTAGGGAAAGTGTTATAGCATACACACACACACACACGCGTGAATCCTGGACCTGACTGTTCTTAAAATTCTTCTACTCTTCCTATAAAGGAGGACAAACTTTCTAATCTGTGCTCTAAAATCTTTGATGTCATTATTAGATCTCTCTCTTTCCTGATATCCTCCTCCTCTTCCTAATTAGTGATAATTTCTCTTTTTCTCAAACAAAAAGAAATATCGATTAGTTACCCACAAGCTAGTTCAGTGATCATTTTAACATGTCAATTTATTAAGACCATACCTCAGTGCCTTCAGATACATAATCAAATACAAATGTCAAAAAGAATATCTATAATAGAGCTATGTTCTTTAAAAGAATGGAATTTAAAAAACATGGAAAGATTTGAGAAATGGGGACAAAAATACTTTTCACTTCAAAAGGGAACCAGGAAGAATTGATATTCCTCATAGGAGAGCCCTAAATCTGTCAAGATATATTTAAGTTTGCAGGAACACCTAGAGAAGAGCTTAAACATATGAAAGAATATTATTAAGAAGTCTTCAAGGAAAAGCAAAGAGGATAAAGTAAAGTATCTGGACAACATAAAAATAAGTTAGTAAGAGAACCTACAACCAGAAAAGTTTATATTTGGCCAGGTAGCAGGAATGAGACAGATGAAAAATGTGTGGTAACGTGTCTGGCACGAGGAACTCTTTATCAAGATTGGGATTCAACATTGCAAACATAGAATACTCATCAATCAGAATATAAAGTGCCAATAATGAGAGAAATGATTTATCTGTGTTAATAGTAGGAAGTCTTGCCTCATAGAGGTAGTTGGACATAATAAATGTCAAGGGTAAACAAGATGCTAAAAAGATGTATCAACACCTGACAAAGATAAATTTAGTCTTGGTGACATATTTGGATATAAATTCCAGGGGAAAGAGCAAAGCAGCTGGTGACATCTGGGAGCTAGCCTGGCACTCTCAGCTCTAGGTGTTGCTACCAGCTGGCCTGACACTTGCAGATGATCTTAGTTTTTCTCCTGTACAATATGAATATGTTCACAGAGCAGCAACATCAGACAAGGATAACCAGAGAAGGATAACCAGAGAAGAATCAAGGCAAACTTAAGACCGCTTTGCCATAATCAGATCTAAATACAGAGTAAAGAAAGAACAGAGTAAAACTCCTCAAATGACCAAACGAACACCTTACTCTGGCTAATATAAATGACTGCAGCTTTACAAAAATCAATAGAAGCATTTGTTTAACTGTTCCACCCCCTCCAACATCTTCTAAATAAGAATTATTAAAAGACTCAACCATAGAATTATCTCTGCTTCCAGACAACATCCAGTTCAGAGCCAAGTCTCACTTCTTTTTTAAATTGAAAACTTTTTGTTTTTTGATCACACCATGTGGCATGTAGGATCTTTGTTCCCCAGTCAGGGGTCAAACCCGTATCTCCTGCATTGGAAGGCAGAGTCTTAACCACTGGGCCACCAGGGAAGTCTAAAGTCTGACTTCTTTGTATGCTCTTGAAAACCACCTAACCCAAACCTGAATTCTAAAACATGTTTTTCTAGCTTCCTTCTATTGAAACATCCCTCAGTTCCCCACGGCGTGCAGTGTGGCGTGTGACAAGGAATCAGTAAACATAACTTTGACACAGGTGTGTTCCTTATGGTCTTTGGCTCTAGAGAATTGACAGCTATATTAGAATTCATTTCCTCATAGGATAGTCACTCAGAGAGTACTACCATGATGTTCAGTCTAGAATTCTCAAAGAAAGCTCAGCTTTTTCATTTTCATTTTAGTGGAAATCTTCAGCAAGAAAACTTCAGAGAGAGCCGGTGCCCAGGATCCTGAGTAAGCAAATGCTACAGCAAATAGCAGAGGACAAGGTCTCACAAGGTCACTGAGGCGTGGAAATGGACAGACCATGTGGCTGACCATAGACACTTAGCACTTACTTGCTGAGGTGCCACCGAAAACATTTTAGCCCTGATGATCTTGGTTGAACCATACGAAGTGACAAAAACTTGTTTTGCCAAAGCACAGATAAATCTAAGAATCAGATATAAAACATGTCAGGTAGCCTCCATTTTTGCATCTTCTTCTAAACTGAGATCCACATATTAATTTTTTGGATCTTATTATTTGAACTTCAAGGAAAGGAATGAGAACAGGCCAAAAAAATGTGACAGGTTCTCCTTAAAATTATGATAATATGGTCCAATCTATTCACACTGACCCTTCTAAAAATTGCTGACAATTTATCCTCAATATCAGAACCTAAGAAATAGTCTAGATTTTGATGTAAGATCATTTGCACTCCTTTAACTGTTCGTATTTGGGGGTGGATGGGAGAAGTCCTTGGAAGGAACTTTTTATTTCTTTAACACAACTTCTGACAATATTAGCTGCTTGTGAGAACTGTGAAAATAACAACATCAAGGCTCCATCTGAGACTAAATGAATTATAATCACTGTGGCTGGGATTCGGCACTGTTCTTTTTGAAGAGCTACTCTGTTAGGATAAGTTGATCATCGCTAAAGACACAATGAACTTGACTCCTGTTAATCAGCAGGGCTGTTACTTTCCTTGAAGGAGATCAGAGGGATACTGACCAGAAAACAGGGGGCCACTTCACAAGCTGTACCAATACTATACAAACATCCAGGACGAATGAGACCAGGTGTAAATCTCCCATTGTCAATAAGAATAAATACTGGCTACAATCCCTCCAAACCTCTGAAATAATCAAAACAATATTTCAATGATGTTTACCCAAAATGTATGCCAAATTAGAAGTCCAAAATGTTCTCAATTTCCTTTTTCATGTTTTAATTTTTGTTTAACCTACTTTGTTGTCTGTTCAAGTTTACTAGCACAGAATAAATCAAGTAAATGAGGAAGGAATAAACAAACACCAATAATATAAAATGCATCAGATTTTCTCCCACTCTAAAAATAAATATTTAAAACACTCAACCAGATGTCAGCAAAAAATGGCAGAGTAAGAGCATCCAAAAATTCTTTTCTCTGTAAAAGCAGTGATAAAACTGGCAGAAAGAAAATGTTAGAATCAATTTTTAACAACTCTGTAAGTTAACCAGAGATTAACAAGGATACAGGAAGGAGTTATTCAAGAAAAATGGCTAAATCTTAGTAGCAACAGCAAGCTTTGAGGTATTTTGATGTACCTAATACCTATTCCCAATCTCCAGCTCTTTAATCTGTAGTCTATAATCACAGTGAAAGTCATCCTTAGCCTGACAGCCACCAGGGAAGACAGAATGGGGTTGGAGCTTTCTTGAGAATCTTATTCCCCAAGAACTGTCATTACTTGACTTCTCTGATGGTCCCTGGAAGAGTCCCAAAGACAGACTTGAACACCTGACCTAATATGAAAAACATTTTCCCCAAGAAAACACAGATAAAGTAATGAGTAGCACCATTAGAGATAAAAATATAGGTACACATAAAATGTAATATAGATATACCTTTCTGATCATAATTCTTTTTTTTCTATTAGACTTAAAAGAAAAATGCGTCATCTAAAAATTATAAATGTGTGCTAATGGGCACACAATGGATACAGATAGAATTTGTTTGAGAATATCAGAACAAAAGATGATGAATGGAATAACAATGTTTCATACACAGCTAACATTAAAATGGTATTGATCCAAATTAGATTGTTAAAATTAAGATGGAAATTTTAATCTCCAGGCCAACCACTAAGAGCATACGTAAAATAGTACCCCAAAAAATGACCAGTAGGTTAAAATGAAATACTATTGTATTTCACATAGTTTCATGGCCCTGTGTGTCTCCTTGCTTCCACTAGTAAAGTTATTCTCAATAGTATGGGATGATGATAATTCCATGGGGGAACTTGTGGAGTCTAAATGTGCTAGAGGATCCCTACAATTCATTAGCTGTCTCTAGAAAGGAATATATCTATAAATCTTAGTCCCTAGGCTTTACCTTGTTGTCAAACTGAGAGGGTAACAGGTAGGAAGGCCAGAGGTCCCAAGTGACAGGAGGAGATAAATTGCAACGTTTTTTTCCTTCTCTACACAAAATTAAAAGAGACTTCTTTTAATTCTGTGTTGATGACGCCAGGTTCTGCCTTGATCTAACCAATGCATTTTTCTTATGGAAATGTTTTTCTTAAGCTACGTTAATGAAACTATGTATTTCCTTTGGAATTTGCCTTTCTTCAAAATGGTTCTGCCTAAGACTAACATTTCTTCTTTTCTCAAACCTTGGGCTGATAACGGCTCAACAAACCAGTATTCCTGTCAATTGTTTTATGGCCAAGGGATGACACACCTCTGCCATCCTATCTCAAAAATGCATACTGTGGGAGAGGGGCCTGGTGAGACTCCCTCAGCTCAGAGGTGTCTCTCTGAGCTGATTAATAGCTTTCTAACAGACATAAAATGCTTTGCTAAAAACAGACAAGGGGGCATTCTTTTTGTCCCCTTCTGATGTCTATCTCAGAAGCTTTCTCTACTTTGCTAAAACTTTGCTACACAAAAAGCTCCAAGTAGTCAAGCCTCGTCTCTGACCCCAGATTGAAATCCTCTCTTCTGGAGGTCACGAATCCTGGCATAGCACACGGCTTGCAGTAGCGACCTTTCAAAACCCAGGTCAAAAGCATTCACCAGAGCTTCCCTGGTGAAGAATCCACCTGTCAGTGCAGGAGACATGGGTTCTATCCCTGGTCTGGGAAGATCCCACATGCCGTGGAGCAACTTAGCCCATGTGCCACAACTATCGAGCCTGTGCCCTAGACCCTGGGAGCTGCAGCTACCAAGCCTGCAAGTCCTGGAGCCCATGCTCTGCAACATGAGGAGTCACCACTATGAAAAGCCCTCACACCACAAATAGAGAGTAACCCCCATGCTCTGCAATTAGAGAAAAATCTGCTCATCAACGAAGACCCAGCACAGCCAAAAGTTAATAAACGAATATAAATTTTTTTTTTAAAAAGTAGTCACCAGCTGGCTTTGGAAAAAGAGACACAAACAATAGGAGAGATTCTGCAAACTTGGGTTGCATGTTATAATTCTTTCTTCTGACGTTTTAAACCTTCACTTCTGTGGCCCAATAGGCTTGATGTGGATCCAGAGTAGTCTCTGATCCCTGTAATGATGGTGAAATACAAAGTGGTGGGAGAGATGTGAGGACCTTGAGCTCTCTTCAGGAGTTTGCAGGCATCAGAGGGCACAGAGTGTGCTGGAGAATTTCATTTCACAAGCAGAGTTCTCGGTTTTTAGATAAATGACAATTGTGGATGCGTGGATGACCCAATTGTCATTTGTTTGCTCTACTTGGCTCTTTTATTGGTCACCTGCAGCTCTTCAAGCCTTGTCATTTCTGTTGGCAGCAGGCTTGGGATCTTTTGGTGGTTACAAAATAACTGCATCACAGGAGCACAAACCACAGGGCCGTGGTGTGTGGGATGGTGTTTGGTACCTACTAGGCCAGACACAAGTGACTTATGAATGTGCACTTAGGAATTGCTTATTAGAGTTTTGCCCTTTCTTAATGTTACTGCAATTTGAATTTATTAACTGGTTTGAGCTGAAAAAGTAGAGCTAATATTTATAGAAAATACAAAACTCTATGTTTGTTCTTAAGATTTTTTGTTCTATCACAGAAACCCAGACATTTGGAAGTAAAAAGAAAAATGAAAAAGCTAACAGTCTTCTTTTGGATTGTGGAAAACATAAGATGGCACTATATCTTAAATTCTTTGAAGCCCAGTTAAGTTATTAACCTCAAGCTAACCAGGAGAGATAATAAAAGCCCCATAGAAATAGTTATCAAATATATAACTACTAAATCATCTGCTGTTTCCCATTGTTTGAAAAATACTTCTGCATAGTAAGAATACTAATAAGATCCAGTATCACAAAAATTTACAAGTATAGCATTCCTCTTAAGGTTTTTCCCATTAATTTCAACCAAATATATTGAGTCCCTACTAGGTACCTAGGTCTGTAATAGGCACTGGGGAAGCAAATGTAATTAAGACACTGGCTGTATATGTCATCGGGCTTTGTTGGTGGCTTAGTGACAAAGAGTCCTCATGCAATGCAGGAAACACAAGTTTGATCCTTGGGTTGGAAAGATCTCCTGGAGAAGAAAATGCCAGCCCATCCCACTATTCTTACCTGGGAAATCCCTTGGACAGAAGAGCCTGGCAGGCCACAGTTTATGGGGTCCCAAAAAGAGTCAGGCGTGACTTGGCAACTAAACAGCAAATCTGTAATCACTCAGGTAATTTATAGCTTGTTGCTAAAAATGAATCTATAATATAATTTGATCAGTGCACCGTGGAGTTATCTTGCTTGGAAAAAATGAAGCCTTTACATTTGTATTTCATATATCCCTTAGAAAGACAGGTGCACTAATTTTTACATTGGTATTTTTTCCTTGCCTGAGTATCCTTGAAACCATATCTATTTCAACTAATTCATAAATCTGATGCTGGCTATAATGTAGTTTTACCTTGCTAGCTAGCAGATTTATCCCTTATGATTTCTGTATATATTTCCATTACTTGTGTCCTTTCTTCATGCTTGCTCTACATCTTGCTCTTTCTCCATTTCCAGTTAACTTTTAAAAATGTCTCTATTAAATATTTATTTCTTGCTCTTATTTAGCGATGTTCTTTTGTTTCCCTTTGCAATGTTCTAATGATTATTTTTGATGGTCTTATTATCCTGCATGCTATGAGAAGTATAAATGATATTAAAGTATTAAGATGACTATCACTAGATTTAGGTGTTCCTATGACAAGTGGTAATGTAGGCAAGATTACTGAATTGAGTAAGCATTTTATTTCTTTAGGCTCAAATTAGATAACACAGATTGCACACTCTGTATTTGAGGGTTACAATAGTTTCTTCGCTTTTCAATATTCAGTGTGTCCAGCTGCTAAATCATCCAGAATTATTTAGAAATTTTTTTTCATGTTATTTTCCACTCTCAATGATCTTGAAATCATTAAGGGAGATGAATGAAATGGTAGTTCATTCCATTTCTTTCTCAAAGGAAGAAGAAAACTTAATAAGGAGTTGTTAAATAAGCTCTATTAAAATTTCAGTACAAAAAATATTTGAAAAATGGTCTAGAGTGTGTTGTCAGACTTTTTGACAGAATGACATAATCATGTTTAACAAGCTACTGAAGGCCACAGAGGTAAATTCAAAATGAAACAGAGTTTTGATTAAGAAAACAAAAGCTATGCTTTTCTTGCTGACAGTTACTGATAGCTAATCAACTACTAATATCAAGTCTTATTTGGCAAATATTTTCTTATATTTACAGAAATAATAACATATAGAGAATATTATATATTTTCTTCTATCACAGAAAATATGCTTTGTGGCATTACAATGAAATCTTGTGAAAGCTGTGTGGTTTTGCTAACCATACCTCTTTATCTGAGATTTAATGTTAGTCACTCAGTTGTGTCCAACTCTGTGGCCCCATGGACTGTAACATGCTAGGCTCCTCTGTTCATGGAATTCTCCAGGCAAGAATACTGGAGTAGGTAGCCATTCCCTTCTCCAGGGGATCTTCCTGACCCAGGGATTGCAGACGGATCCATTACTGTCTGAGTCACCAGGAAGTACCTCTTTATCTGATATTTAAGATCCCTATATTTTAAATAAGCATAGAAATAACATTTATGTAAACATAATTTTATAAATATTCATTATAAATGTATACATATTTGCTATTAGATGTCAATGGGTAAAGCAGTTCTAAAAAATTACTATTTGTTTCCCTGCTCATGAGAAAAATACAAGCTTGGCTTTAAGTTCATGACACAATTTGATTATTAAAAATTTCTGTCAATATGCCATAGGCATAATATCTATATACTTTTGTATAGAAGCATAATTTTTGCAAAGTTACATTAAGAAAATCATACCAAAATGTAATTTTGAAAGCAATTTTCTAGTAATATAGGTGTTAAGTGCTGGAAGGCAAAGTAACTCAGATGTGCATTATAAAAAGTTATTTTAAAGAGCCAACCTCGATACTTCCCTCTAAAATCATCAAGTGTAGTTGAAATGTAAATATTTTCTCAAATTCTTTTATATATATTGAATATTTAAAATAATGACCATAAGCTTTAACATAATTTATTAACATTTAGAATTTCAGAGCCCTACCACTTTAAAGTATCATATTTCAATTGTGTTTTATTATATTTTGTATGAATGGAGGGACTTGTAAATTTGAAGAGTTCTGTAGTTATTTCTGAATGCAATGATTTGGACCCCTAAACTAGTCTGTCTATAATGCATATTTCTATTAAAATAATATCTATATCATATCTGACTTCTCATGATTTATATTGTTTTAATATTTAGCCCAGTGATACTTAATTATGAAAATGTATTTCTATTCAGCAAATAGTTGAAGAGTTGAACTCATTCTCAATGACAATCTAGACAACCAACAGCTTGGACAAGGATGATTACAGAAGTTCATTTCCTACAAATGGCCAGTCTGTTAAGACTGGAAGAGGTGACTATTTTATCTAATGTGCAGACAACACCACAGAGAGTTAAGGAAAATGAAGAAAGGGTCCAAACAAAAGACAAAGGAATCTTAATCTAAAGAAACTGATCATAATGAAATGGAGATCAATGATTTACTTCATAGAAAGTTTAATGATATAATGATGCCCACTGAGGTCAGGATAGCCTTTGTTGAAAGTGAGCATTTCAACAAAGAGATACAACATGTAATAAAGTACCAAACATAAATCAGAGCTAAAGAATATAATAATTGAAGTGAAAAATTGAAATAGAGGGGACCGATAACAAACCAGATCAATTAGAAGAATGGGTCAGTGAAGGCACACACAGTGCAGTGGAATTCATCCAACCAGAGGACCAAACACAAAAAAGAATTGTAAAAGAGTGAAGACAACTTAAGGGACTTGTGACTCACCATCAAACAGACAAATGCATGTATTATAGAGGTTTGATAAGCAGAAAAGAAAGAGGGGCAGAAAGCATATTTAAAGAAATAATGGCTGAAAATGTCCAAATCTGGAGAAAGAAACTGACATCCAGATCCCTGAAACCCAGAGAGTATCAAACAAAATGAATCCAAAGAGATCCACACTAAGACATTATAATCAATTGTTAAATGTTAAAGACAAAGAGAAAAACTTAAAATTAGTAAGAGAAAAACAACTTGTTACATGTGAGGAAAACCCCGTAAGTCAATTAGCAGATTTTTCTGAAGAAATTCTGTAGGCCAGAAAGGGAGTAGGAAGACATATGGAAAGTGTTGAAGGATAAAACTTTCCACCAATGATACTTTACCTGATAAAGTGGTCCTTCAGATTTAAAAGAGAGAAAAAGAGTTTTTAAGACAAGTAAAATCTAAAGTAGCCCAGTAACACTAAACCTGCCTTTTAAGAAATGAGAAAAGATACTCAAATTGAAATGAATTGCTAACATGAAAACATAAAAAAGTATAAAACCCACTGGTAACAGTAAATATATAGTTAAATTCAATATAATTATGGTGAGTAAATCACTTATAACTCCAGCATGAAAGTTAAAGAGCAAATATTAACAAAAGAACTGTAAGTATAATTATTCATTAACAAAGTGGTGTTATTTAGTCACTAAGTCGTGTCCAATTCTTTGTGACTTCCATGGACTATAGCCTGCCAGGCTCCTCTGTCCATGGAATTTCCCAGGCAAGAATACTGGAGTGGGTTGCCACATCCTCTCCAGGGGATCTTCTCATGGATCAAACCTATATGTCCTGCTTGGCAGGTGGATTCTTTCCCCTTGAGCCCCCTGAGAATCCATTTTATTAGTGGATAACAATAAAAGAAGATATAAGTTGTGACATTAAAAACCTTAAAATTTGAGGGGAAAGAATGAAAATAATTTAGAACTTTTACGTACAAAGTTAGGTTATCATCAGCTTAAAATAAATTGTTAAAAGATGATTTATATAGCCTCATGTTTACCAGAAAGCTAAAAAAAAAATAATAGTTTAAAAAATATAAAGAGAATGGAACCAAAGCATAATACAATAGAAAAATTATCATATTATAAAGGAAGAGAACAAGAGATGAACAATGGAACAAAGGAAGTATAAAAAGCCAGAAAATAATCAACAAAATGGCAATTACAAGATCACACCTATTAATAATTACTTTAAATATAAATGAATCAAAATCTCCAGTCAATGTACATAGAAAGGCTAAACTTTTTTTTTTTAGATTTGACACCAGAAGCAAAAGCAACCAACGAAAAATTAAAGTGGGACCACATCAAACTAAAAAGCATTTGCCCAGCAAAGGAAACCATCCACAAAATCAAAAGGCGACTTATGCTGTAGGGGAAAATATTTACAAATCACATATCTGATAAGAGGTTAATATTCAATATATAAATATAATAATCCATACAACTTAATAGCAAAACATATCCAATGTAAAAATGGACAGAAAAACTGAATAAACACTTTTCAGAGAAAATACATAAGAATGGTCAAGTATGTGAAAAGGTGCTCAACATCATTCATCATCAGGAAAGTGCAATTCAAAACCACAAAGAGATATCACCTCATACTTGTTAGGATGTCCTTTATCAAAAAGATAAGAGATAAGAAATATTGGAAAGGATATGGAAAAGAAGCAACTCTGTGCACTATTGATGGAAATGTAAACTGGTGCAGCCACTGTGGAAAAGAGTATGAAAATTACTAAAAAGAAAATTAAAAATAAAATGACCAAATGATCCAGCAGCCCTACTTCTGGGTGAATAGCCAAGGGAATAAAAATCTGTCTCAAAAAGATATCTCTACTCTCATATTCACTGCAGCATTATTCACAATAGCCAAAATATGGAAAAAACTTAAACGTGTATTGACAGATGAATGGATAAAAGCTATGGTTTATATGTATAACAAAATATTATTCAGCTTTACTTACAAAAGAAGGAAATCCTCATGTTTGCAATGACATGGATGAATCTGGAAAGCATTATGCTAAAATGAAGCAAGCCAGACAGAAAGAAAAATATGGCACAGTACCTATCACTTACATGTGAAATCCAAAAATATGTATAAGAAGCTAAACTCAGAACAGAGAGGTAGTTGCCAGGGGCTGGGTGGTAAGGGAAATAGGGAGAGACTAGTAGACGGGAATAAACTTTCAGTTATAAAATGAATAGGGTCTGAAGCTGTAAAATATAACATGGTGACAGTTGCTAATAGTGTACTGTATAATTGACCTTTGCTAGGAAAGTAGCGTGCACACACACACACAGGATGCTAAATACATGAAATAATGATGGATGTATTAGCTCAGTGTGGGAAATACCTTCACAAGGCATTGTGTATGTATATCAAATCTTCACAGTATATAATTTAAATATCTCTTAACTGTCTCTGAGTATCCATTTCTTTCTCTATAAATGAAGATAATGATACCTCTCAAGGTTGCTTTGAATATTAGTTAAGATAATATTTACAAGGTGCTGAGAGTTGTAATTTGCTATTACAAACACCAAGTAAGTGACAGTGACAGGAACTAGAGGATATTTTATTTTAATTGTTTGAATCAACCAATTAATGATGGGTTTAACCATTTAGGTATCTGACTAGTCTCCACAATGGGCATGACAAGAGTATGATGTCATCACTCATAACAATTATTTTAAAATCTAATTGTGTTACACAGTACTAGACTCTTTAGAAAACAGAAGGAAACCATACTTCTGCCTTTAAGAATACTGCCTGTCCATAAAGAAGTAAGCAAGTAGTTGAGAATGCAGCCAACACTACATGAAAGAAATGAGGATATGCAAGGTGCTTTGTAAATATACAATAGGAGCTTAGAGAAAGAAGGATGGTACGTTCGCAGCAAGGACTGGAAAAAACTTCCTGAGTTAAGACTTAGTAAATGAAATTTAAGTAGGTGGAATGGAAAATAAAGTTATTCTGAAATGAGGATGCAGAAAAGAAAGGTCAAGGACTTTGGAGTCAGAAGAGAATTGGCTGTGCCTTCCTTCGCTTCATCCATTTAATAGCTGCAATATCTCAGGAAGTAATTAAAGCCTGTTTCATTATAATGGCAGGTGGATAATAACACTGCATGGTATTACCAAATGGGTCTTGTACCATGGGGCAACCATTCGGAAAGATCGAGAACACAGACAGATACACCTGGGCCACATCATAAAACTGACTTATGATACTAGGTCAGTGTGTTATGAGTGCTTAATGGTGTAGAAACCAAGGATCCATGGTCCTTCCTCAGCCCCCATCTGGGTGAGTCTCTGTCTCAAGAGATTTCAGTTAACAGTGAACAGACAAAGATCTTTGATGAGAAACTAGGGAGGCATCAAGGGACTCTGCTCTGTCCTCTGCATCTTTATTCATTCGTTTTTCACATTTCCTGTGCTATTATATTGGAAAACTCAGGAGAAAGCAATTTAAAGAATATTTGAGTCACAATTCTTAAGAATCTTTAAATTGGACTTTTTTGGTCTGCTCTAGATGATTTATTATCACGTCAGTAAAAGGTAAGGGAGGGTTCAATGTAGGGAAATGTGAGGAACTGAGATCAAGATGAGAAATAACATGTGCACACACACATTCATACACACACTCACACCCCCCCACACATCCACACTTGCATACACACACACATACATGCACACCCCACACATAAACACAACCACACTCATATACGTACACACCCATACACACAAACACACCCACACTCACATATAAACCCAGACTTACACACATACACACACTCACATACATACATACCCATACACACAGACACACCCACACCCACATATATACACACACTCACACACATACACACACTATTACACTCACACACAGAATGAGTCTGAAAGGCAAAAGGCCTAAAACACAGAGAGTAGGGGATTATTTTATATCGCCCAGATTGTATGTTGGTACCTGGTCAGGAGAAAAACTGCCTGCCTGTGCTTGACTCCAAGAGGTGATGGAGCACCGTGGTGTTAGATGAGTGATTCATCATGATATCTGCCCCGCACCACACACAGACACAAAATATGGCACCAACTCACAGAGGAGCAAAACATATAGCGGCCAGGTAAAAGGCTGAAATGTTGATACTAACTGCCCTAAAAGCAAGGTTCCGGCCTTCCCCGTACCTGAGATCACCTCAGGCTCACCAAACGACTTCTGTCCTCAGACTTCCACTCAAGTTAGTATCGCTGGACATCCAGGTTTGGGGCCAACTCTTAAGGAAAGCAGCTGAGCCAGGGAGCAGCCTAGGTCAGATCCCATAAAATAAATAAAATAAACACTAGCCTGCCTCCCTGGTGAAGTGAGGGGCCGCAACTGTGCGGCTTCATTTCTAAACAAGCGTTATAAAATAAAACACACCTATAGAAATCAATAACAAAACTAACGTACAAGCTGAGCAAAGTATTATATAGTGAAAGCCTTTATTACCATAGCTTAAATAGGACAGAAATTTTCTCACCTCCCATGTGGCCTCATCCCAATCACAAGCCGCTCTCTTCCTCCAAAAGGACCCACCATCTCCATTTCCTAATAACCTCTCTGGTGTGCTTTTTTTTTTTAAGTGACACCACCTAAGTGTGTGTCCCTAGACAGTATAGTTTTGTCTTGACCATTTAAAACAATGTGATATATATGTTAAATCTTCTTAGTCTATAGGTTTTCCCTCTAGCTCTCTTTTTTGCTGAAGGACCCAGGCACGTGGCCGTGTGTCCTCAGCCCACTATACACTCTTGGTGCAGCTTAACTTGTTCCGGTAACCTCTGTATCTCCTGCAGTTTGCTAGCTGGATCCGGAGGCTCCATCAGACACAGGTTTGAGCTTCTCAGCAGGACAGAATATGATGTTTTTCTCTCATGTCAGGGAACCCAAGACAACGAGTTTTCTCTTTTTTGTGTCACATTAGATATTGTTCCTCAGTACTTAGATTCAATTCCCTGAGGATTGCACATTGTTGATATTCTTGGTTTTTCATTTAGTTTTCAGACTTAATGGGAATACTTTCATAAAGAGACACCATTCCTTCATCTACCAGTAGATTTCCTGGTTACAGAGTTCATGTAGGTAGAAACCAACATGATGCTGTAAAGCAATTACCCTTCAATTAAAATTAAATAAAATTTTTAAAAAAGTCACATGAAGAAAAGGCAAAATAAATGACTGATTCATTTCTTATGTTGACCAGTTCCTATTCTAATGAATAGGCTTACCATAACCTTCCAAAAATAAAAAGATTATTTTTTACCATCATTATGAATTCATAGATATACACACATTTTTTATTTTAATACATTGTAATTATTGTCCTTACTGAAGCTCAAACTATCCCATTTTGACCTGTAGTGACCTCTTCAAGTAGGCTGTATTTTTATCATGTTTACTTTTTATTATTTTCTATGTTTATATAAAGATATTCTGATGCCTGACCCAGACCTGGAATCAGTCATTTATTCAAGAAATGAGTTCCCATGAAAAATGAATTATATTGCAGGGCTATAATAAGAATAATAAGGATGATCCTCATGCTTATTATGATACCTCATAATAAGGTATCCACATGGGAGAGAAGAATAGAGTAACTTAGTCAATTCTTCTCTATGATATGTTGGGTTAAAGATGGAAAAGTCCATTGTTGTTTATGGTACAAGCTATTGGGTATGATTGCAACCCATCTTGATTAATATAATCAGGTAAGGTTAATGTGAGCAGCTTCACCTGTACAAACTTGTTACAGGGTAAATTTAATTTGTCATTAACTTCTGCACATTGTTATAGATGAGCAAATATTGAGGACAGAAGGATGGCACTGGCCACTTGGGGCTTCCTATAGAATGTGTGTGTACCCCCTAAAATCCATATGCTGAAATCACAATTGGTGGTATTTGGGGGGAGCATTTAGAGGGTGATTAAGGCATAATGGTGGAGCTCCCATGAATAGGATTAGTGCCCCTTTAAAGGAAACCACAGAGAGAGAGGTAAGGAGCTCTTCTCTGACATGTAAAAAACATGGAGAAAAGAAATACAGGCATCTGTGATCCAGGGTTTGGGGTCTCCATAAACACTGCACCTCCCTGCACCTTGACCTTGGACTTTTCAGGTTCCAAAACTGATAAATATATTTCTGTTGTTTATAAGCCTTCCAATCTATCATTTATCACCACATTGAGGTGCATAACAACTCCCCCACAGAATAAAAATGGAAAACACCAACCAAAAGAACCACACAGGAAGAAAAATCTGATATCCTAAAGACTTGAAATTGTCACCTGGAGAATTTTATAACTGGCTGACTATTTAAGGTGGAAGTTTACATAGTGAGTTGTGTCACTTATTCGTGGTTGTGACTGTATGCAAGGTATAGAAGTTTACATTTGTTCATATTGTCCAAAACTGTTGAATATTTATTAGAAGTAGGGAGTGGGCTCAGAAACATAAGAGTGAACTACAGTGAGCATGTCCTGGTCTGCTGTATGTCTGACTCTTGCAAAAATTGGTCCATGGATATATGTGCCTGTGGTATCACAAGGAATTTATATAGTAGATATAGATATTTGATTATTTATGTGTTATTTCCTAGAGTCTAATGGTTTAAAGGGATTGAGTCCATAGGTTTCTTGGCCCATTCAACCTTGACTGAGTAGATTAACTAAAGTAACTAGAGAAATACTGGGAGCTGTTTGCACATTTTTAATTGACTTATATCACAAATCCTTTCAAATTTTGTTTTATGCTAGTTTCTTTTAATCTGATTTACTTTACTTTACTTTAATCTGATTCCAAACCACTGTTTTTGCCAGGCTGTGAACTCTGACAAGCATTAGCTCTTTATATGCTTATATATCTCACAATACAAAATGTACTCAGTGATCATTTTCATTTTAATAATTACTACCCAAGAGCCTGATATCACCCTTAATAAGCATGAAATAAATGAATGAATGCGTCTTTCAGATGTCTTGGATGGGCTTGCAGATGAAGAATCACAAAATCCCAGTATTAAACATCTCCAATGATAAACTCTCAAAAAATAGTAAGAGTGAAATCGGCATAGAATGAGTACTATACTGGGACATTTGAGAGGTATTTCCAGGAAGAATCATGTCTTTCTATAGATTGTATGCATAGTATAGAAAGTCATAGAATAATGAAGTTTGAGAATTGGAAAGGACCTTGAAAATAGGAAACCAATATAATTTCCAAATATTACACAGTGGTGTATTTCTCAATACTACACATAGAGTATACACAAGGCAAGATAAATCCATGTTTCTAGATTTCTAATTTAAAAGAATTAGTGAAACCACTTGATATTCAAAAGCTGTGAATTTACTGGAGATAAACTCAGCCTGAAACATTCATAGTTGAGTGGATAATACACATCAGTTTAAACATGTCTCCACAATCATTATTATTATGGAATTATAGCAGGGAAGACAAAATGAACTTCAGCTGCACTAATTATTTTATAAATTAGTTTAAATCATTAGAATGATGAGAGCTATTGAACAATGCAAGAGCAGCACTGATTTTTTATTTTAGAGGTGCTGAAGTACAGTATTTGTCAGATTTCTTTACAGTGCCTTTCCATTTCAGAAATTGTTTTCCTTTATTTTTTTCTCTATGCATACTCTCTATATGCAGCTCTCAACTATATTATTTTTTAAAATTTCTATTCTTTTTATTAGTTTAACAGAAGTAAAAGTCTTGAATTCCTACAATTTTTTTTTGCAATTCTTCTCTTTCTTGAGTTTAATAGCATCTCATCAGTTTTGGGGAAAGGTGAATAAAATACTTGAAAATCATTCAGAGCAATTCTGAAGAAATACTTGAGTGAATTTTATACCCACAACAAGACTAGCAACAATAAGTCAAAATTTATACTGGACCAAATGCTTTTAATTTCCTTGCAAACGTAATTATGTGTGTACACAGATGGCAGGTAAAGCAGCATGTTCTAAAAAAGCACATGAATAACTGCTATACAGTACTTTGAACAACAAAAGTAAGTTGTTTAACACATAAAATGATAGAATAAAAGATGTAGTGAGTTCTTTATGGAGTTTAGAAAGAGGGGATCTGATTGACATTTTACTTTCAATTACACAAAATTATCATAAACAATAGTGAATTAATGGTGGAGAACACATCTAAACAGATGTTTATAATTGCAGAATGATGCGACCTGTCTTATTGAAGGTCTTTGGGAATAGCTGAGACATTCAGATAAACAATGTTTAGCTAATGGAAAGCTGGCCAACAAGCACTGCTGAATACCTAAAAAAAAATACAGGTAAGCAAGCATTCAGGAAAGGCTGCCATGTTCTAACAGGAGCAGCCATTAAAGCCAATATTTAAAGCTACAGAGCCATTTGGCATGTATTTTCTTAGGACACAGAAGGCCATATAACGTAATGAATAGTGCTTTATACTTTCCTAATAAATATATGAATTTTTCTACCACATGTTTTAATTAATACTTATCTTGGATTATCACTAGAGATTTAAAATTTTACTAAAAATTTGATTTTGTCTATACTATGAAAGATGATGCTGTGAAAGTGCTACACTCAATATGCCAGCAAATTTGGAAAACTCAGCAGTGGCCACAGGACTGGAAAAGGTCAGTTTTCATTCCAATCCCAAAGAAAGGCAATCCCCAAGAAAGCTCAAACTACCACACAATTGCACTCATCTCACATGCTAGTAAAGTAATGCTCGATATTCTCCAAGCCAGGCTTCAGCAATACGTGAACCATGAACTTCCGGATGGTCAAGCTGGTTTTAGAAAAGGCAGAGGAACCAGAGATCAAATTGCCAACATCCGCTGCATCATCGAAAAAGCAAGAGATTTCCAGAAAAACATCTATTTCTGCTTTATTAACTATGCCAAAGCCTTTGACTGTGTGGATCACAATAAACTGTGGAAAATTCTGAAAGAGATGGGAATACCAGACCACCTGACCTGCCTCTTGAGAAACCTATATGCAGGTCAGGAAGCAACAGTTAGTACTGGAAATGGAACAATAGACTGATTCCAAATTGGCAAAGGAGTACATCAAGGCTGCATATTGTCACCCTGCTTATTTAACTTCTATGCAGAGTACATCATGAGAAATTCTGGGCTGGAAGAAGCACAAGCTGGAATCAAGATTGACAGGAGAAATATAAATGACCTCAGATATGCAGATGACACCACCCTTAAGGCAGAAAGTGATGAGGAACTAAAAAGCTTCTTAATGAAAGTGAAAGAGGAGAGTGAAAAAGTTGGCTTAAAGCTTAACATTTAGAAAACTAAGATCATGGCATCTGGTCCCATCACTTCTTGGGAAATAGATGGGGAGACAGTGGAAGCAGTGTCAGACTTTATTTTTTTGGTCTCCAAAATCACTGCACATGGTGATTGCAGCCATGAAATTAAAAGATGCTTACTCCTTGGAAGGAAAGTTATGACCAACCTAGATAGTGTATTAAAGAGCAGAGACATTACTTTGCCAACAAAGGTCCGTCTAGTCAAGGCTATGGTTTTTCCAGTGGTCATGTATGGATGTGAGAGTTGGATGGTGAACAAAGCTGAGTGCTGAAAAATTGATGCTTTTGAACTGTGGTGTTGGAGAAGACTCTTGAGAGTCCCTTGGACTGCAAGGAGATCCAGCCAGTCCATCCTAAAGGAGATCAGTCCTGGGTGTTCATTGGAAGGACTGATGCTGAAGCTGAAACACCAGTACTTTGGCCACCTCATGCGAAGAGCTGACTCATTGGAAAAGACCCTGATGCTAGGAGGGATTGAGGGCAGGAGGAGAAGGGGACGACAGATGAGATGGCTGGATGACATCACTGACTTGATCGACATGTTTGAGTAAACTCCGGGAGTTTGTAATGGACAGGGAGGCCTGCCGTGCTGTGATTCATGGGGTCGCAAAGAGTTGGACACGACTGAGCAACTGAACTGAACTGAACTGATACTATGAAAAACAGAAAACAATTAGTGAGGAATTGAAAATGCATTTTAATTGCTGATTGTAGGCACAGACAAGGAAAGGAAAACTTAAAAAGTTAAAGATTTGTTTCCAAAATGAGACCTTTTCTCAATAACATTTATAAAGGCTGAGAATGCACACCCTAAATTGATGAACCAATAAATTTTTAATCATTTAAAAATATTTCCAGATTTCCAAAAATGTGTCTGAATTTGAATTATATTGAGGGAAAAAAGATTACTTTGACCAAGGAACAAGTATGCTGAATTTTTAGTTATTTTTACTTAATATTATCTGGTTTGTGCATCTAATTATTTGATGAATAAAATGCTCTCTATTGAGAAATTTAGACATTTAGTGAAATAGTCAAATATTTCTACTTAAATCATTATGACTACATGATTAAAATGATCTTAAATCTAAATCCAGAACTTCCTGATAAATATATGTATTTAAAATTTTTATTTAAAATTTAATTTAAATTTAAAATTTTATTTTAAAATTTAAAAATATATATATTTAAAATTTTATCCACAATATATAAAAGAGGTTTTCATCCTCTAGAATCAGAATGGAGAATGAAAATCATGTCATATCACTATAACAATATCAAATGCCTCATATCTTTGACAATTTTCTGAATTAAATAAGTTATGCTCATCCATTGCTATACTTGTACTCCTGAGAAAATCACTAAATAAAAAGCTTGCCAAGGTTGGAAGATAGGACTATGTTATAGGCTGTAACGAAACCACTCTTTAACATTTCAATTGGTAATTAACAACTACACTTCCTTATAGTATATATCATAGGTACACAGGAGAATAAAATTAACAGTGTAAAATTTTAGTTGCTCAACACACACATTCTCAACAGTTGAACAAAGCCATGCTGTCTTCTTGCTTCAGCTCTCATGCTGTAAATAAGTGGCCATTAAAGGTATATTTAGTGCTACAGTTCTTGCATTTTTGTGCACTTTTTTTTGGTGGGTTTGCTCTTTGAAATGGCCCCCAAACTGAGGGCTTGTCTGGGGCTCCTAGGTGAGACTGTGATGTGTCAGGGAGAAAGCACAGGTGTCAGATAATCTTTCAGGCATGAGCTGTGGTGCTGTTGGCCATGAGTTCAATGGTAATGAATCAACAGCTTATACTCAGTAAGATACTTTTAAAAAGAAACACACACAAAACAAGGCTATGTATTGATTGATAAAAAAATGTGTGACCGGCGGTTCACAGGAAACTAACCCTATGTTTCTTCCCAGTGAAATGGTTCAGTATTGGCTAATTTGGTGTTTGTTGTGACTTCACAGAATATAACGTCTACTGATAAAGAGAACTGACTGCATTTAACTCAGCTTCTGTAATGGGAAAGCAGTGACAGATGATAAACAAATGGGTGTGATTGAATGAGTACAAGGAATTCCTAAGTGCTAATTATATAGGCATTGTACTAAGCACAGTGAGTTTTATAACTTTTAAATATATATTTATGTGTGCTCAGTCACTCAGTCGTGTCTGACTTGTGGCCATATGGACTGTAGCCCCCAGGGTCCTCTGCCCAAGGCATTTTTCAGGCAAAAATACTGGAGTTGTCATGCCCTGCTCCATTTCTTACCCAGCCAGGGATTAAACCCAGGTCTCCTGTGTCTCCTGCCATTGGCAGTGGATTCTTTACCACTAGCGCCACCTGGGAAGCCCACATTTGAATATATGTGCATATAGATATATCTATAAATGCTATAAAATAACAAACTATGTACTCAGTTTTTTCTAGAACAAGGTATTTACATAAAAATTTTTATAGAATGGAACACATAAATTACCAGAAGACTCTAGAGAAAGATGACATCACTTTTGATTGAAGGAGACCAAGGTAGGTTCTCTTTTAAGTTAACACTGAAGCTTAAAGAAAGGATACAAATTGAGCATGTAGAAACAGCAGTCAGCCATCTCATGGAACATCAGCAAAAAACGAAGACTGTAGATGGCCCCATACTTGTGGTTCTACAAAATGATTTTTCAACTTCACTATGGTATGAGAGTGATATACATTCAGTAGAAATTATACTTTGAATTGTGAATTTTGATCTTTTCCTGGACTAGCACTGTATGGTGTGATGTTCTCTCATGATTCTGGGCAGTGGAAATGGCAACTCACACTCATGAAGGTGAACAACAGATACACTGACAACCATTCTGAACTCACACAACTATTCTGTTTTCCACTTTCAGTACAGTATTCAGCAAATTCCATGATTTGTTCAACACTGCATCATAAAATAGCTTTGTGTTAGATGATTTTGCCTAACTGTGAACTAATGTAAATGTTCTGAGCACATTTAAGATAGGCTAGGTGAAGCTGTGATGTTTGGTAGGTTGGATATATTAAATGTATTTTTGATTTATGGTATTTTAACTAACAAACAGGTTTATGAAGAAGTAACCCCATCATAAGGTGAGAAAGATCTGCAGTGGCCAAAAATTATTGTGTTTAATAAATGAATGGTTTATATGTTAGCCTGGGTACTCCCAGAAGCAAATGCCAGGACGGAATTAAGTTTTTAAGGGTTTTATTCAGTTCAGCTCAGTTCAGTTGCTCAGTTGTGTCCAACTCTTTGCGACCCCATGAACCACAGCACGCCAGGCCTCCCTGTCCATTACAAACTCCCAGAGTTTACTCAAACTCATGTCCATCGAGTCAGTGATGCCATCCAGCCATCTCATCCTCTGTCGTCCCCGTCTCCTCCTGCCCTCAGTCTTTCCCAGCATCAGGGTCTTTTCCAATGAGTCAACTCTTCGCATGAGGTGGCCAAATTATTGGAGTTTCAGCTTCAGCATCAGTCCTTCCAATAAATATTCAGGACTGATGTCCTTTAGGATGGACTGGTTGGATCTCCTTGCAGTCCAAGGGACTCTCAAGAGTCTTCTCCAACACCACAGTTCAAAAGCATCAATTCTTCGGTGCTCATCTTTCTTCACAGTCGAACTCTCATATCCATACATGACTACTGGAAAAACCATAGCCTTGACTAGATGGACCTTTGTTGGCCAAGTAATGTCTCTGCATTTTAATGTGCTATCTAGGTTGGTCATAACTTTTCTTCCAAGGAGTAAGCATCTTTTAATTTCATGGCTGCAATCACCATCTGCAGTAATTTTGGAGCCCAGAAAAATAAAGTCTGACACTGTTTCCCCATCTATTTGCCATGAAATGATGAGACTGGATGCCATAATCTTAGTTTTCTGAATGTTGAGCTTTAAGCCAAATTTTCACTCTCCTCTTTCATCAAGAGGCTCTTTAGTTCATCTTCTCTTTCTGCCATAAGGGTGGTGTCATCTGCATATCTGAGGTTATTGATATTACTCCCAGCAATCTCGATTCCAGCTTGTGCTTCTTCCAGCCCAGCATTTCTCATGATGTCCTCTGCATATCAGTTAAATAAGCAGGGTGACAATATACAGCCTTGATGTACTCCTTTTCCTATTTGGAACCAGTCTGTTGTTCCATTTCCAGTACTAACTGTTGCTTCCTGACCTGCATATAGGTTTCTCAAGAGGCAGGTCAGGTGGTCTGGTATTCCCATCTCTTTCAGAATTTTCCCACAGTTTATTGTGATCCACACAGTCAAAGGCTTTGGCATAGTCAATAAAGCAGAAATAGATGTTTTTCTGGAAATCTCTTGCTTTTTCGATGATCCAGCGGATGTTGGCAATTTGATCTCTGGTTCCTCTGCCTTTTCTAAAACCAGCTTGAACATCTGGAAGTTCATGGTTCACGTATTGCTGGAGCCTGGCTTGGAGAATTTTGAGCATTACTTTCCTAGTGTGTGAGATGAGGGCAATTGTGCGGTAGTTTGAGCATTCTCTGACATTTGGCATTTGAGCATTCTCTGGCTGTGCTTTGCTGGAGCAGCTGTGAAGAGATACCCCACATCCAAGGTAAGAGAAACCCAAGTAAGATGGTAGGCACTGAGAGAGGGCCTCAGAGGGAAGACAGACTGAAACCACAATCACATTAAACTAGCCAAACTGATCACACGGGCCACAGGCTTGTCTAACTCAGTGAAACTAAGCCATACTGTGTGGGACCACCCAAGATGGACGGGTCATAGTGGAGAGGTCTGACAGAATGTGGTCCACTGGAGAAGGGAATGACAAATCACTTCAGTATTCTTGCTTTGAGAACCCCACGAACAGTATGAAAAGGGTTTTATTAGCAAAATCCAAATGAGGAAAAATATGGAGAGGTCTGGAAAAGTCAGGGAGGGCAAATCTGATCCTGAGTGATGGAGAGAGGGGAAGAAGGTCACCAGTGTCAACCAATGGCCAATGTCAACCTCAGAAGCATCCTGTCTCTCCCAGGAACAAGCTGCTGTGCTCAGTCATTGGCTGGGAGCCATCCATGAGAAGTTGACTTCAACACAAAGGGTACTGGGTTCAAAATGGCAGCACTGGGACCCCTGCTCAGTTACATTCCTGATGGGGAGTTCTCATGATCAACACAGATTGTGAACTGAGTGATTTATTTTTAATCAGGCTTATAAAGTATGTTAAAATATTCATCCAAAAAATGTCAGTATATTAGTTGTCACCATTAGCTAGGCAAGATTTTGAAGAGTGAACAGAGTTTGAATCCTAGATGCCACATATATTGGATATATAAGCAAGATAACTAATGCCTCTGGGTCATGTTTTATTAACTGTAAAATCATAAGTATCCAAATCTCATATTTTTCATAAGGAATAAACATAATAATGCATGTAAATATTCCAACACTAATGTCCAGCACCTACAGGGAGTAACAGTAGTGATACAAATTATGATTTTAAATCTAAAAAAAGTATATTCTCAAAATTTTGAAAGATTACTTTCTTCTCAAAGAAGGACATATATTTAACTTTAGATAATCAAGGTTAGCTCATTTCTAGTAAAAGAGGTATAAATAAAATACTATGCCCTGTTCTCTCTGTGTCACTAAGGTATGCCGAATGATTTTTAATAGTAATTTAAAAGGCTGGCAGTTATAAAGTCACTTGTCACAGAAACTCATTTTGTCTGCATAACTCATAAAAGTCAGTATGGTTTCTTTATGGAATTGTTCCACATGTGATATGAAAGCATTTTTATATTGTCAACAAAATAACCATTGCATGAGAAATTATTACTTAGCACACCTATCCATTAACTAAAGTGTACACCTACAAACCATTAGGAAATGAAGGAAATGTAACAAAGTCACACTGAATTGATTTTTAATCTGGTTAGATTCCTAGGTTATTATTCTTTACAATTACAGTGACTAAGTTGCACATTCCAAT
This sequence comes from Cervus elaphus, assembly GCF_910594005.1. Lineage (NCBI taxonomy): Eukaryota > Metazoa > Chordata > Mammalia > Artiodactyla > Cervidae > Cervus > Cervus elaphus. Next base: position 20,217,152 of record NC_057828.1, on the reverse strand, counting down.
AATTTTTCACTGGTATACTCAAAATGTGCCATGAATAAAAATATTGACTCTATGCTTCTAGTGTGTGTGTGTGTGTGTGTGTGTGTGTGTGGTGTATACACACAGAGTAAATATCAAGCCACTTCCAAAAGAGTAAAGTTCCTCAGATTTCCTTTTGGGATTACAAAATAATTTTATACAGTGAAAACAAAGTAATGACCAAAAAATCTATTAATTGAATGTGCTCTGAAAAGCTTCTTTTAATATTCTGCTTGAGTGAAATATAATAAAACTGTACATCCAGAATCAAAATCTTGATTATTTTACATTTAAAATAAAAACCTTAGTTTCAGAGGTAGAGAGCACAGAGCCAATTCTATGTCTTAACTAGCACATATTCTTACAAATACATGCAGATATCCCCTTTGCTAGCTACTATTTATGAGGTTTCCTTGTCCTAAGAAATACTTTCTTCCCAATAAATGTATCCATTTAGGATGAGTACAAGACAGCTTTATCATATATCATGTGAAAAGATTTATGATTATTAACACAGAACCTTTAGGGATGGCTTCAGTTTCAAAGAACTCCCTGTATAGCAGAGGATGTAACCATAGTTTAAGTCGGAATTAAGTAGGTGCCACGGCAGTTTAGACAGAGGAAGAGTGTGAGTGATGATGTAGAATCTTCATCAACAAATATGTATTGAGAATCTCCTGTAAGTCGGGACTATTCTAATCACTGGAATATAGTTGTAAGTAAAATAATAAGTCTCTATCTTTCTTAAGTTTCTGTTCCTGCAGGAGACCACAAACAAGGAACAAATAACAGAATTACCTATACTATGAGGAGCTATCACTCAGGTTGGACAGGCACACAGATGCTGGAGACAAAGTGCAAGGCTTTGAATCTCTGCTCCGCCAATTTATAACTCTGAGTCTAAGACTGGCTAACTCTCAGTTGCCTCAAGTTCCCCACTTGCAAAATGAGGATAATAAAACTGTCTCCTAGTGTTGTTATGAGGATTAAATGAATCCATCTAAGTAAGGTTATTTGGACAGTGGATGGAACATAAAGTCATAGAAATACCTGCTATCATTATTATTAATATCATTTATCATATGGATAGAAGAGCTCTGGGGGAAATTCAGCACTTATAGGGGAGGGGGTGTTGGTATTTGATAGAGGATGGTCAGGGAAGGCCTCTGACTACAGGACATGAGCAAGATCTAAAGATGATGATGACGGAATGCTTGCTGACCTTTGGACGGAGAGTGTCCAGGCAGAAGTGCAACAAGTACAAAGGCCTGTAGGCCACTTTAGGAGCTTGGCTTTTATTGACATTGACGTGGGAACAGTAGAAAAATTTTGGCAGAATATGACATGATATAATGTATTTTAAACAGATCACACTGACGGTTCTACAGAGAATAGGAAAGAGGCAGGCATATCAGAAGCTATTGCAGTAACCTGGAAGAGAAAGTGGATTGGACCAGGGTGGTACCAGTGATGATACAAAAAAGAAAACAAAATATTGAAGTCTATGTCTGTTTCATAGATAGATCCGATGGGACTTTTTGACAGACAGGGTCTGGGTTATAAAAGACAAGCCACATTGTCTCCCAGGTTTTTAATCCTGAGAAATTACAAGCATAGTTTCCATTTATCAAAAAAGGAAGACCAGTGGATGGAAAATGTTTTGGCCCCACTAAAAATGTAAATTGTAAGCAAGGACACACCTTACACAGATTAGAAAAACATGGATCAAAAAATGAGAAGTAGAAGATATACCATCTATGTATAGCCAAGTTCATAGAAATCTTGGAGTTAAGCCAAGGATATTGTTTTGGAGATTAGGAGTTATTCAAATCATCTTTCTTTCCTCCCTCCCTCCCTCCCTATTTTATCTTCCTCCGTTTCCTTCCTTTCCCTGAATAGGAGATGATCTTTAAATTTTTCTCAGTACTTTGTACTTAGATACTGTGAACTCATTGCAAAATCGAGTATGATTTTTCATCTGAAGTAAAATTCGTCACTTGAACAAAACAGAAGCTATTATAAAAGGACAGGATGTTTAAGAACCCACTTGGATTTTCTTCTTTGCTCTCCTCTATCCAGAGTGCATGAAACACGGTGAAGGGCCCCATCTCTCTCTTCTTGTATCCTTCCACTCATCTACACCTGCTTCATGTAATCTCTTAGAGCATCACAGAGAGCACCTTAAAATGTGTAAAGTATATTGATTCCAATTCTTCATAAACAATGTGCTTAGAGGTAAGTTATTCTTGAGCTTCTGGTTTGTTTTTTTTTTTTTTTTTTTTTCATTCAATGTTTCACTAAAATAATTTCAAAACATCTCAGTATGATTTCTTTTCGTGTTAACATATAAAGTTAATTTTCCTTGTGATTTTCTCATTAGAAACATTTCTAAAAGCTAATGCTGAAAGTCACAGAAGCATAATTTAAAAATGAAAAATCATCCTTTGAAAAGTCAAAAATAGCTTATCATCAAGCTAGAAAATAAATTATATAATTTGCTACAGTTTTTAGAAAAATGTGTATTTTTGCTGGTTATATCTTTTAGAGGAAAGAAACAACCTTAGAAACAAAGGCAAAATGCTTTGTAAAAATATATTAGTCAAAAAGTAATGTAAAAAGCGAATATTGCCACTAAACTGATAGTACCATTTTACAAGTTAATACAAATGTGGAATAAAAGAAATCCTGAGTCATACAGTCCATTATTTTTGTGAAAGAAATTTAGATTCCTAATAGCTTTTAGAAATTTGAATTTACAATGATCATATTGCTATATATTTTAATTTATATGGGTTTTCCCCTCTATCATCCTCTCTTTATACCACTTTTTCTTTCCTCAGATAGAATGCTTTATCTTTGACTTAAACATTTGACATAAATAAGTGAAATGTTTGTATGATAAATATATCTGTGTATCAACAATTTTTTTTAATTAATTTTAAATTGGTTAGTGAAACATTGGGCCAGAGTACATGTAAGGATGTTGCACATCAGATATAATTGCTATAAATTTAGTTACCAAAAGATTGCTTTCAGTTGGGACACAGTCTCAATATCAAATCAGACAGTTAACTAGATTCCAGTCCCTCTCCCTTCACCATACTAGAACTGGAACACAAAGCTCTCCAATTAGCAGGAATCAGAGCAGATGTTTACTACTCTGCAGTCTGAAAGTGGAGCCATTCCTAAGATAATACAGAGCTGCTTTGGGGATGTTAGATAGGAGAAACACAATTTAGAAAAATCTTAAATACAATAGATAATGACTATCACAGGTTCAGCCCTGGAGAAAGGCGTGGCAGTGCACTCCAGTATTCTTGCCTGTAGAATCTCATGGACAGAGGCGCTTGGCAAGGCTACAGCCCACGGGATCGCAGAGCTGGGTGTGACCGAAGCGACTGGGCACACGCATCACAGATTCAGCTACTTGTAAGTAATGGCAAGGGATTGGAGCACGTAGAATTCTGACTTTTTACGTGTTGTCCAGTGACCCACATTCAAATAACTAAATTTGCAAAGTATGATTTTATGGAATAACATCATTAAATATAGTGACAGTGATACATGCAAATTAGAAATTGGAATGCTGAACAAGGATAGCACTAAGAAGTCACTCTACACACTTTGCAGAGATAAAAAGAAACAGATCTTATACTTCAGCGACTCTCTCTCTCTCTTTATATATATATATATATATATATATATATATATATATACACACACACACACATATACAGTGTGTTAGTTGCTCAGTCATGTCTGACTGTTTGTAACCCCATGGACTGTAGCTTGCCAGGCTCCTCTGTTTATGGAATTCTCCAGGCAAGAAGGTGGAGTGGATTGCCATTCCCCTCTCCAGGGGATCTTCCCAACTCAGGGATCAAACCCAGGTCTCCCACATTGTAGGCAGATTCTTTACTGTCTAAACCACATATATATATATATATATGTCATCCTATATATGTCACCCTATATATATCAAGCCTATATATATATATATATCTTCCTATCCCTAGGAGAAAGGATGAGAAATGGAAGAACAAATTATCAGTGAATTTCTTGTTTATCCTCTGGATCTACTTCCTTGGGGTTCTCCAGGCAGCAACACTTTGGCCATACTTTGTATTTTCAGGCCAATACTTTGGCCATCTGATTCGAAGAGCTGACTCAGTGGAAAAGATTCTGAATCTGGGAAAGATTGAAGGCAAAAGGCGAAGGGAGTGGCAGAGGATGAGTGGTTAGATAGCATCACTGATTCATTGGACATGAATTTAAGCAAACTCTGGGAGATAGTGGAAGAAAGAGGAGCCTGGCATGCTACAATCCATGGGATCACAGAGTCAGACATAGAGGTTGAATAACAACAACAAATACATCTCCTTAAACTTATTTTCAGAGCTGGGATACAATGGAGCTTATTTCCTTACGAAAAATAAAGAAAAATGGAAAAAAAAAAAGTCAAGTCTATTGGAGACTGTCTTGGCACAGTGGAGTAGAGTGGGTGTGGTAAGTTTTAATGGGCAGATCATAGGATTGGGCCACTATGTGACCCAGGACAGAAACCCCCTTTTTATCTCCAGTGGCCCTGTAAGTAGTATAATAAATGTGGAAATTTCCACCCGTCTCTTGTAGGCAGAGGTAAAGCATCGTAGCACTAACAGTCAGCCTGCCTTCCAAAAATGTGCATTGGTGAGAGTCAAGGACCATGGAGCAGAAGCAGCAGGGTGGACATCCCCAAGGGGTGCATGGCTCATTTCCCAGGGGCGAGAATCTCAGCAAAATTTCACTGGGGATCCTGGTCATCAGAGGATTGCTGAACTTCCCTGGGAGCAACCGATGACCATCCTCTGTGCCGAGAAAACAGTTTTGAATTTCTCGAGCAGAGGAAGCAGCAAAGATAGGCATTTGCTGTTGCAGAAGAGGTAGGGAGATGCCACCAGGAGTCAGCAAAAAGGGTATCAGAAAGCTAAGTCCTTGAGGATGAAGGAGAGTGTTTTGAGAAGAAATGCTGAAGGAGAGAGTAGCTACAAAACCAAGAGGTACAGAAATAAGACTAAATAAACAAGAAGGTGGGGATGGTCAGAGGTGGAAGAGGAGAGAGAGATGGTTTCAACACAAAGATTTAAGTGACCTTGAAGGAACATCTCTAAGTGTCTCTCGAGCCTCCAAGCCCATCAGTGAGAATGGGGCCCCAGTGCCAGGTGTGATCAATTTTAGAAAGCAAAGAAAGAACCTTTTCTTTTGTGGGGGACACATTTAAGTTGTGATGTGTAGACTTTTGACAAAGCACTCCATGTAGCAAGTTATCTTTTGGAAAATTGAAGTCAGTTGAAAAATAAATTCTGACATTATCTTATCTTTCATAAGACTTAACAGTTGCCAGTAGCCCTACTTACTTAGTTCAAGGATAGTTTAGAGTTTTATTCAGAAGAAGTTTCTTCAGTCTTTGCTCCTTAACTACATTCTGTGACAACAGCTGTCATTTCAGTTTTTGGCAGCAGAGCTGTTACAGAAAATTGACCTTCAATGAGTCATATTACCTCATCCAGGTAGATTATGAAGCTTTAAACAAGTGATGCTACTTTTAAGAGTGAACACTTACATCCAAAAGGAACATGCATTTTCTTCCATCATACCAAAGAGCATTGGATTTTCCTATAGAGTTACTTCTCATACTGTTAGTTAAATCACTATTTTTTTTTTTTTCTGGTAGACATTGGGCTACTTATTTTATACTATATGTTAAATGTACTTTCAGGCTCTTCCAAAGATCTGAAATCATTAAAGCTATCATACTTACAAATTTTAACTTACCATGTTTTTCCTTGCTCAGAATTTATCCAAAAATTTGCCATCTTTTTCCTCTAAATTTGTCAGAGTTAAAGGAGATATCAAAATTAGGGAGGGGATGAATTTCTAAAACGAACTCAGATAGCAATATAAAATATCGATTTTTTCAAGATATGATTCATCTACTAGGCAGAGAAAGTAGACATCATGATCTTCAAGTCGCCTTAAATAGGATCCTAGGACCTTAGTTCTACTATTTGCACTGTAATAAAAAAAGAAATCTATGAATTATGTTTATAGTCTCAGCTAAATATAAGGCAAATGAGACAGAAAAATTCCGCTTATTTCAGTAAATTAGCAGCATTGTTAGAATGTTCTGTAATCATTATGCTAGAATCACCTTTTATGTTAGTTGACCTCAAAACATTCAGCTGGAGAATGCACTGCTAGTATATCATCAGAAGCACCAAATAAGAGGTCAACAGCTGTGGAGTAAGGCCAGCTCTTTGCATGTAGGTGAAATGAAAATGAAGGAAGAGAACAATTGCCTAATCTTGCAAAACCATTAATAAAATCTGAAAGCAAGTTCATCCTCGACAATACTATGTAAACACTGTGAAAACAAACTGATGCAGTTAATTTTGTCAATGCTAGCATGCCCTAACAAAATTACTTCAAATTATGCTATGTTTGTCTTTGCCTGTATCTATTGGCAGAATTCTCTAAGGTTATTGCTTTTGGTTATTGTATCCTGAGGCTTCTTTATATCTGACATGTTATAAGGGAGGTTTTCTTCCACCCACCACTATGCCAGGTCTTCAGTTAGTTGAAGCCAGGAGGTTTTTAATTAAAAGCAAGTAAACAATAGCTCATTTGAATTTAGGGATAAATACTATATATTTGGAGTGAAAAATTGTGAACAGCTTTAAATTATATGTCATGCATCAACGGATTATTTTTGCGTGGACAGCACAGCCTTTGTAAACATCCTTACAACTTCCAGTTAGCCTAAGAGAGATAGCGTTCCCTTGGTGGCTCTTTCTAGGGGCAGCCATCCTAAGCCATTCCTATTGTCTTCCCTATGCTACCTACATGAGGTACACCCAGGCTGTCAGGGCATATAGGCTGTAGAAGGGTTACGTGTCCCTTACTCTTCTGCCAACAGTGTGAACCATACTCTAAGTTGGTGAAAAACTGGACCATTTATCCAGTTTTTAAGCATCATTGTCTTTGCAGCCTTCTGCTTGACCACTTTTCTTCTACACTGGTACATAATGATGTTGTTGTTTAGTCTCTAAGCTGTGTCCAGCTCTTTTGCGGCCCCATGGGACTGTAGCTTGCCAGGCTTCTCTGTCCATGAGATTTCCCAGGCAAGAATACTGGAGTGGGTTGCCATTTCCTTCTCCAAGGGATCTTCCCAGTACAGGGAATGAACCTGCATCTCCTGAATTAGCAGGCAGATTCTTTATCACTAAACCACGAGGGAAGTCCAGATAATGATGTGCCATGTAGGCTACATTCTCTCTATGAAAAACTCAACCAGTTAGAAGATAAAATTAAAAAATGTGTTTGTTCCATTTTTATAATTTAAAAATTAGATTTTATTTAGACTAACTAAATGTATATGTATACCTGTGTGTGTGTGTATGTACAGCATGCATGCTTTAGAGAACGTGGATATCAGAGATGCTTATTCTCAAAGACAACTTCAGTTACTTACTGGTTGTGGAAGAGTAGCAGTTCTGGGCTTCAGTTCCTTAATCTATTAAATAGAGTTGTTCAGTGTCATTATTTTGGAAAGCTGTATTAAATAGTATAATAATGATAATTAATGTGTATTGAGCCCTTAGTGGGCTAAGTATTTGGCTAAGTGAATTCAAAACTGTCTTGTTTTACCTCAAAATAAAATCTACACTTAATATAAAAAAAAAAAAAGAACAACGTTTAGGAACTTGGAAACTCAACTTTGTGCAAGTAAGACCAAATTCTGATCTACTGAACACACAAAAGTAAAATCAGTGGCCATAGAGTATTTTAGAATTTTGAATAAGTGCCACTGGATATTATCTTGCACATGCTGTTCAATAACATATTTCAAGTCAGCCAATATTTTTGACAGTAATCTGTCATGAAGTCTGTGACTATACAACAAGATTTGCAAAAGTAGAGAGCAAAGAAAATTGAAAAAAGAAATTCATTTTTATGGTTCAATATATTATGAAACCTTGACCAAAAGGTCTCAAGAAAGTAAGGAGGGATTTTCAGTTTTAGAGTTTCTTATTCAATCAGGAATCCTGTGCAGAGTACTTGATTAAGGAGATTAGGTTACATCTGAAAGGCAGAGAGTCTAGTTAAATAATAAGTAGGTTTCCAGTGTCACTATATCCATTGTAAATAATAATTTTTTATAATAGATTCTTCTATGGGTCAGAACATTAAGGCTTTCTCTTTCAAAATAACTATTCTATCTTCATCACATTTACCAACTACTTTAATCTGAATTTCTAATAATTAACTAACCTCCATTGGGAAAATTAAAAACATATATTTAGCATGATGATATATTTAAGTGATTTTTAGTACCTATAAAGTACATCAAATGTAAAGTATTTTCTCTAACAACCAATTCTAAAATTGGAAAAGTTGGTGTTTTCAGTATAAACTTGGTATCTGATCAGTTATCAGAATGCATTTATTAAGTGGATTAAAAGGAGAATTTGGGGGAAAAAAGGAGTGATTCAGAAAAGCTTAAATTTTTTTTAAATGGATGTAGTCATTCCTTCTTGCACAGAACATTAAGTAATACGAATTCAAATGTCCTTATAATGAAAAACAGCCTAATTTTTTTGCTGTTTTCAATGTTTGAATATCTATAATTCCACTCCTCCCCACAAATCTAAAAAATGCTATTTTAAATTTGATAATTTCTTAGAGAAGAACTGCAGACTTCAGCCAGCTTTTTTTTCCTTAAGGGGCTTTACAATCTTCAGCTGTTAGGTTTAAACATCAAAATGAGTTCAATGTGCCAAACAAGGCAAGCCAGCATGATGGCAGTTCTACACCCCAGAGAAACAGTGTGTTCACCCAGTGATTGTCTAATGAGTTTGTATTTTACATAAATCAATTATTTTCAGTTAAAGACTCTAGGGTTCCATTGGGAGCTCTCTGCAAGCTGGATCCTACACTCCTGTTATCTTGGAAGATGATCTTATTGAAACACTTAATTCAGTTGACATTGTTGACATTAACTTCAAATATAAGCGGCTTCCACAGGCTAATAAGAAAACTTTAAATTCTATGTATTTTTTACTGCAACCATGAAATTAAAAGACACTTGCTCCTTGGAAAAAAATGTATGACAAATCTAGACAACATATTAAAAACCAGAGACATCACTTTGCTGACAAAGACCCATATAGTCAAAGCTGTGGTTTTTCCAGTAGTCATGTACAGATGTGAGAACTGGCTCATAAAGAAGGCTGAGTGTTGAAGAATAGACACTTTTAAATTGTGCTGGAGAAGACTCAAGAGTTCCTTAGACTGAAAGGAGATCAATGAATCCTGAAAGAAATCAACCCTGAATATTCATGGTGTGGACTGACGCTGAAGCTCCAATAGTTTGGCCAACTGATGCAAAGAGCCAACTTACAGGAAAAGACCCTGATACTGGGAAACTTCAAGGGCAAGAGAAGGCGGTGACAGAGGATGGGATGGTTGGATGGCATCACCGACTCAATAGACACGAGTTTGAGCAAACTCTGGGAAGTAGTGAAAGACAAGAAAGTCTGGAGTCCTGCAGTCCATGAGGTCACAAAGAGTCGGATGGGGCTTAGACTGCACAACAGCAACGTTCTTTTCTGAGTATAGGTAATCACGTCATTATCTATGGATAGAAGCTTGGGAGGACACATATTCATGTAAGACCCTAACAAAATGAATATCTTTTAGAGTTGTGATTTAATATATTTTAATTACTTATATTCAGTAACCCTAACACTCCATTTTAGAGAAAATACAATCTTGACCCAATTATTTTAAGTGAATGCAAAACTATGCTTTTAAGCATATTTATATTCATTTATTTTCTAATTCCTCATACCTTTTGATGAGTTTTATTTCAAGGAGAAGAGAACAATAAAAGATATTTATTAAAAGATTCATTGAGCAAATAGATGTTCCTAAGACTTTTGTTGAAATAATTAATGTTAACTTCAGTTTCAGTACAATAGAGAACAATCAGAATGTATATGTAACAACATATTTCATAAATGCACATGAATTTCCTTGCTTTGTCAGCTGAGATGGCCTGGAAATTGTGAGATTCTAGTAATAAAGAGCACCTGGTGCCCAGATCTTAGATTGTTAATACCATTCTCCAATAAAAGGAACCTCAGAGAAATGGCTGATTTTAGGGTTGGGGAAGGTACCAAATGAGTCAGGGCATCCCATAAGCAGTGCCAGAAAGTAGGAATGTATTTTAAAACAGGCAGACATAAACTTCAAAGTTGGGGTATATCCTGTGACGCAAAAGCCAACCATTAAGCTCCCAATTTCCAAAGCTGGGAAAATTAGCACAGGAACCTAAAATAAGTAGTACTGGGTTATAATCTAAAGTAGAAAATAAATAGCCATGGGTTCACATTGATATAACCAATGCTTGAATAAATAAACAAGTAAAAAACAAGTATTTCATGCAGGAAAATTTCAAATAATATGTGTACATATTCCTTCCTCTATATGGGATGTGCATAGTGACTTCTTTCCAAAGGGTACAGATGAAAAGAAACAAGCAGAGGTAGTTTTATAGTGGAGATATTTGACAGATACTGCCTCAGCTAAGGTGATTACTGTCAATGTAAACAATCAACATGATAGTCTGTACCCTTGATTCTGTATGATGAGAATGGCACTTTACCTCTATGATTTTCTTTTCCAGTCTGGTCATGAGATAAACATCAGACTAATTTCCATTCAGGAATATTCTAGAGACTGCTTGACCACTAGTTCAAAAACTGTCACAGTTGTCAAAAATTAGAAAATTCTGACAAAGTGTCACAACAAGAAGAAGCTAAACAGATGGGATAACTAAATGTCAAGTGGTATCCTGCATGGAAACAGAAAAAAAAAATTCATTAGATTAAGAATAAGAAAATTTGAATAGAACATAGATGATTAGGAAAAAAAATACCAATATTTGTCCCTTAATTGTAATACGTGTATCAACCTAAAGTAAGGTAACAGTAATGGCAGAAATTGGGTGTGGAATATATAAGAACTCTATATCACTTTTGCAATTTTTATGCCAATCTTAAATAGTATTAAAGCAAAAGTTTAAAGAAGAGCACATGGTACATATCTTTTATAAATGATAATGAGTTTAAGTAAAGTGAAATGCTTGGCCCTTTTCTGTAGGAGTATTTCTAAGTGCTGATCCAACTAGGGTCCTGGCTTAAGTTGAGATTATTTTCTTTGCTGTTCAGACACATTCGTGCTTCCTCCCTGCTAAATCCATAATTCTTTGCATATATGTCTATTAAAAACTTATAACCTAATGATATGTAGTTAGATTTTCTATCTCTTCTTGTTCACTTTACTACTTTAGGGAGTTAATGAAATCTATACATCTTATGTCTGCAAGTTTTAGCATAGTGTCTAAGGTATGAGAAAACTGAAACATGTTCAATGCCTACAAACATATATAAATAAATGAGCAAATATATACACAATGTCTTAAATTCAAATATACTTATGGAAATCAAAGATATTTTGTCATTCAGCAAAATGTATTAAATTGCTATTTTGTTCAAACTCTCAGTCATGTCTGACTCTTTGCGACCCCATGGACAGCAGCACTCCAGGCCTCCCTGTCCTTCACCATCTCCCAGGGCCTGATCAAACTCATCTATATTGGATTGGTGATGCCATCCAACCTTTCATCCTCAGTCATCCGCTTCTCCTCCTGCCTTCAATCTTTTCCAGCATCAGGGTGTTTTCTAATGAGTCAGCCCTTTGCATCAGGTGGCCAAAGTATTGGAGCTTCAGCATCAGTCTTTCCAATAAATATTCAGGATTGATTTCCTTTAGGACTGACCAGTTTGACATCCCTGCAGTCCAAGGGACTCTTAAGAGTCTTCTCCAACACCACAGTTCAAAAGCATCAGTTTTTCAGTGCTCAGCCTTCTTTATGGTCCTACTCTCATATCCATACATGACTACTGGAAAAACCACAGCCTTGACTAGACGGACCTTTGTTGGCAAAGTAATGTCTCTGCATTTTAATATGCTGTCTAGGTTTGCCATTGTTTTTCTTCCAAGGAGCAAGCATCTTTCGTGGCTGCAGTCACCATCTGCAGTGATTTTGGAGCCCAAGAAAATGAAGTCTGTCATTGTTTCCATTGTTTCCCCATGTATTTGCCTTGAAGTGATGGGACCGGATGCCATGATCCTAGTTTTCTGAACGTTGAGTTTTAAGCCAACTTTTCACTCTCCTCTTTCACTTTTGCCAAGAGACTCTTTAGTTGCTTTTTACTTTCTGCCATAAGGGTGGTGTCATCTGCATATATGAGGTTATTGATATTTTTCCCAGCAACCTTGATTCCAATTTGAACTTCATCCTGCCCAGCATTTCGCATGATGTACTCTGCATGTAAGTTAAATAAGCAGGGTGATAATATACAGTCTTGACGTACTCGTTTCTCAATTTTGAACCAGTCTGCTTTTCCATATCCAGTTCTAACTATTGCTTCTTGACCTGCATACAGGTTCCACAGGAGCCAGGTGAGGTAGTCTGGTATTATCATTTTTTAAGAATTTTTCCAGTTTTTTGTGATCCACATAGTCAAAGGCTTTAGCGTAGTCAATGAAACAGAAGTAGGTATTTTTCTGGAATTCTCTTGCTTTTTCTGTGATCCAATAGATGTCAACAATTTGATTGGTGGTTCTTCTGCCTTTTCTAAATCCAGCTTGGCCATCTGGAAATTCTCAATTCACATACTGTTGAAACCTAGCTTGAAGAATTTTGAGCATTACTTTGCTAGCATGTAAAAAAAGTGCAATTGTGCAGTAGATTGAATAATCTTTGACACTGCCTCCCTTTGGGATTGGAATGAAAACTGACCTTTTCCATTCCTCTGGTCACTGCTGAGTTTTCCAAATTTCCTGGCACATTGAGTCCAAATTCCAAATTTCTATAGTGAGGCAGATTACATTGCTTCAAAGTACTAATAATCTTTAGCAGTAGAAGTATCTCTGTGATCTCTAATTTATGAATGTTTTTTATTGTCCCTTAGTGGCTTGGATAGTAAAGAATCAGCCTTCAAATGCAGGAGACCCAGGTTCAGTCCCTGGGTTTGGAAGATCCCCTGGAGAAGGAAATTGCAACCCACCCCAGTATTCTTGCCTGGGAAATCCCATGGACAGAGAAGCCTGACAGGCTACAGTTCATGGGGTCTCAGAGTTGGACATGACCGAGAGACTAACCCACTTTTCATCATTCATGGGTCAGACTCAATGCTAACCTTCATTGCTATGCATAATTACATAGTTACTAAGAATGACATTGATGTATGTAAGATATTTTATTTTGCCAGAGTATCCTTTTATAATATGGCTACAAATGCCCTTTTAACTTCATCTGCAATTACTCCAATAAGCCCTGTAAAACTGATTTTTCCTTGAAACTGCATTGTACCTCATAGAATACACATATGCTATTGCCTGTTCCAGGAATACTCTTTCCATTTTCCCAGCTGGACACTTCCTATTCACATTACAAGACTAATGTTGCATTGGTGTATGTGAAAAACAATATGAGCTTTGACATAAACATATGGTAGTTCTCAAACATTTATACATTTGCTTCTGAGTGCAACTATACAAAGCCTAGTCTATCTTTTACGAGTCCAGACTTTGAGATGAGAGGGTTCAGAAAGCTCTAAGTTCTCTAAAAAGTACGTTGTAAAATAGTCACTATGACCAAGAAACCCTTAGGACCAAATTGCAAATTTCTCTTTCCTATTTACAGAAGGAACTCTTATCTGCATTCTTTGGTTTACAAATGGGCTGTTAAAAATATTGTGACCATTAATATAAATTTAAATCTTTAACTCTCTTATACTGATTTAAGAAAAATTCTTATTGAAAATTAATTTCCAAATGCCCAAGATTTCAGCTGCCTTTATTTCATACAGTCCATTGACAATTTGTGTGTGTTGGGGAGGGGCATGGGGACTAAGTTTGCATTGCACTTATCTCTGCTCTGGTTCATGTGGCAACATTTTTTTCTCCTGATCAGAATCCACTCTATTTTCTCCAATCTAGAAGTACATTCAAGTAGAGCATTTTTGCTTGAACTGAATGTGCTCTTCAACATTTTTAATCTACAGTTTATATATATATCAAATTTGAAGAATGGGAACAAGATTGAGAGTATGAGGAATCAAAAGTGAAATTAAAATCCCTTCAGTACACTGATACTTTTGGAAAGGTTTTTTGTCTGATGGTGATTTACATATTCTTTCCTGGGACAAATAGTTGCTATTCACTTGTTTTGATATTACATTTGACAGAAATGCTAAAATTGGTCTTGAGATTAACCATACCTTTAAAAATCCAGAGAGCTTCAGTCTGTCTCATGTTAAAAAGCATGATAAAGCCATAATATTTTAAAATTTCTCAGCATTATAAATGGTAAAAATAATAAAAGCATTCCCAAATATTACTTGTTATAATAATTAACAACTGCATACACTCAAACGTTACCATTTGTAGCACTTATTTTGCATTTATTTGGATGCTGTTCCTCACTTTAATAGGAGATTGTCAATTCTTTATAGTGAGGATCATACCTTATTCATCATTACATACTTAACAACTAAATACTAATAAGAGAATAGTAACTGAGGTTAGGTTTTAAGTTTACTAAGCAGCTACTATGTTCAGTAATCCTTTAAAAGCCTATAAAGTAATTATGTTAAGTCTTTTTTTAAAGAGATTAAGCAATTTGCCCAACATCACACCACCAGAAAATAGAGGATCTCCTTTAAACCCAGAAAATTTTTATTGTATAGCTCATAATCTTAAACTTTATACCATAACACAATTTCTTCATTCATTCAACAGCTAGGAGGAAATTTTACTATATCTGTCAGATATTATAAGATACTGGGATGTATCAGTGAATGAGAAAATCTATTCTATCACTGATCTTATATTACAGGAAACAGGATGAAAGAATTCAAACAATAAATGAGATATAAAAATATACATGATAATATCATAATAGCGTGAAAAGTTCATGACAGTATCTTTGAAAATACCGGTGGGACAATTTCCCTTAAATATAGGCTAACATAACAATAAGAAAAATGAAAATTCTTAAAAGATTGAAAACACTTAAGATGAATTTAAACTTTAAAATATAGCTACAAAAAAAGGACCAGGACAGTCTTATGTGGATGTAGACTTTTATCAGCTTTTAAATATTTTAAAGTGATATACATTTTTACTCTCTTTAAAGGAACTGATATTCTCTACATTGTACAAGTAGTTTTAGAGATTAGAAGAGGAAAGAAAGCTTGCTGAGTATCTTATAGAGCTATGAAAATATTTATTACAGAGCCCAGAAAGAAACTGTGAAATCAAAATTATCAATCTCAGTTATGAAAAAGATGCCATGATTCTAAAGAAAATATTAATGAAGCCAGGAAAACACATATACACTGTGTGATGTTTATACACACTGAATGATCAATATAAAAAGTATATATCTGGGAACAAATTATGACTAAGGAACTTTTGCTTTATATTACTCTATTAGCAGATTAAAGGAGAAAACAAATGTGGTTACTTCAACTATGGCAGAAAACTATTTTTTTAAATCTAGCAGATATATTTCTTTTAAAAATTCAACGGGATGAAAATTCATGTTTAGAAAATTAGGAGAAAAATCTTCCGTATGCTAATGAAAATATTAAAATACATAGACAATGTTATACTTTCTCATGAAACAGTAGAATTACTCCATTTAAAGTAAAAAAAAAAAAAAGAAGAAATTCACTATTTTACTAAGGAGCTGAGTCAGCAAAGCAGGAAATGAATGAAAAAATAAAAGCATAATGACTGGGAATAGGCATAAATAAGCCTGGATACATTTTAGAGAACATGGCTGTCTACAGGGAAAGTAAAAGAAAATCACCAAACTATTCAAATAAGAAATGAAACATATTCTCAAACTACAAAGAGGAATAAAATCCAATTTTCAACAATACCATTTATAAAGTGAAAGAGAAATATTGCATGGTATTACTTATATGTGGAATCTTAAAAATACAGTAAAGTAGTGAACATAACAAAAAAGAAATAGACTCAAAGATACAGTGGACGAATTAGTGATTATAGGAAGAGAAGGGCAATATAGGGCTCGGGGTGGGAGTTACAAACTTTTGGGTTTAAGACTAAAGGGTGTACTGTATGACATGGGGAATAAAGCCAATATTTTGTAACTGTAAATGGAGAGTAACCTTTACATTGTACATTTTAAAAAATAAAATCCACATCTTTAATATATAACTCCTTATCCTTTCAGCATATACTGAGCAAAGTGACTTCCTTCCAAACAGTATATAGTATAAAGAGTTAAAAAGCCGGGGGCGGGGGATGAGGGGGACAGCTTTGCAGTGGGGAAATTTGACAAACACTACCTCTAGCCAAGTGATCAAGGTCAACAGCAGTAATGATAGCCATGTTGATAGTACATCCTTCAGACATGATGGATGAAAACAGCATTCAGATCTCTGTCTCCCTCCCTGAAATTCACAACTCTAGTTTCATTTTTAGAAAAACACAAATTCCAACTCAGAGATAACCTTTTTTTTTTTTTCTTTTTTTTTTTTATTAGTTGGAGGCTAATTACTTCACAACATTTCAGTGGGTTTTGTCATACATTGATATGAATCAGCCATAGATTTACACGTATTCCCCATCCCGATCCCCCCTCCCACCTCCCTCTCCACCCGATTCCTCTGGGTCTTCCCAGTGCACCAGGCCAGAGCACTTGTCTCATGCATCCCACCTGGGCTGGTGATCTGTTTCACCATAGATAGTATACATGCTGTCCTTTTGAAATATCCCACCCTCACCTTCTCCCACAGAGTTCAAAAGTCTGTTCTGTATTTCTGTGTCTCTTTTTCTGTTTTGCATATAGGGTTATCGTTATCACCTTTCTAAATTCCATATATATGTGTTAGTATGCTGTAATGTTCTTTATCTTTCTGGCTTACAGTGTGGAGATTTCTTAAAAAACTGGAAATAGAACTGCCATATGACCCAGCAATCCCACTTCTGGGCATACACACTGAGGAAACCAGATCTGAAAGAGACACGTGCACCCCAATGTTCATTGCAGCACTGTTTATAATAGCCAGGACATGGAAGCAACCTAGATGCCCATCAGCAGATGAATGGATAAGGAAGCTGTGGTACATATACACCATGGAATATTACTCAGCCGTTAAAAAGAATTCACTTGAATCAGTCCTAATGAGATGGATGAAACTGGAGCCCCTTATACAGAGTGAAGTAAGTCAGAGATAACCTTAAAATATCTGATTAGTACTCTTCAAAACTTTTGAGATGATCAAAACAAGGAAAAGTCTGGGAAACTAAGAGAAGGACAAGAAGTTTTAAGGACTAAATGCAATGTGATATTAGTGATGGATGTTAGTGAAGACAAAATTCAAAAATGTGTGCAGCTTAGTTAATGACAATATATTAAGTATTGGTTAGTTAATCATGATAAATATACCATGCCTGCATGCTAAGCTGCTTCAGTCATGTCCAACTCTTTGTGACACTACGGACTTGGAGCCCGCCAGGCTCCTCTGTCCATGGGACAGGCAGGAATATTGGAGTGGGTAGCCATTCCCTTCTCCAGGGGATCTTCCCAAACTAGGAATTGAACCCACATCTTCTGCAGTTCTTGCTTTGTAGGCAGATTCTTTACTGCTGAGCCACCGGGGGAAGCCCCAGGTATACCTTAAATGCTGTAAGATAGTAATTATAGGGGAAACCAGGTTTGGGATATATGACAATTTTATTACCTTTCCCACCCTTCTTTACATCTAAAACTATTATAAAATGAGAAGCTTTTTTTAATACGAAAGAATACAATTTACTAAGGAACAAAACTAATAAATATGTTGACATTTTACTAAGATGACTAAAGAAAAAGAAGGTAAAATAAGAAGTAATAAGTATATGCATAGGAAGACTAAAACTTGTAAACATAGATATTTTCCAATTAATCTGTTACATGCAAAATTACAATTACATTTTATTGAAAGAACTGGTAAATTTATCCTAAAGTTCCTATGGAAAAATGAAACCAAGAACAGAGGTTGACCAAACAAACAGAATAAACTACTTCCAACATCCCCACAGCTATTTGGGGTTTGATATAAACAGTTTGTCAGAATGGCATTATGAAACAGGAAGGAAATTGTTTATTATTCAGTGCATTGTTGGAGATAATTGCCCATCCACACTGGAGGGTTAGCAAGGAGATCCAACCAGTCTATCCTAAAGGAAATCAGTCCTGAGAGTTCATTGGAAGGACTGATGTTGAAGCTGAAACACCAATATTTTGACCACTGATGCGAAGAGCTGACTCATTTGAAAAGACCTTGATGTTGGGAAGATTGAAGGCACACAGAGAAGGAGATGACAGAGGACGAGATGGTTATGTGGCATCACTGACCATGTGATGTGAGTTTGGGTAAACTCCAGAAGTTGGTGATGGACAGGGAGGCCTGGCGTTCTGCAGTTCATGGGATTGCAAAGAGTCGGACATGACTGAGCAACAGAACTGAACACTGGAGGGTGCAGGGGATAGTACAAAAATAAAAGTATGCCTTCACATCACATCAAACTGAAATTAAGTTTCAGGTAAATTAATACTCAAATGTAGTACCATGGATATAAAAATGTAAAATAAATTTAAAGAAAATAAGAGAATTGCTTCAATCACATCAGAAAATTCCAACACACAAAATAAGAAAATACTTTCACCTGTAGTAAAAAGAAACATTGGAATGAAAACTAAAACTATCCACTCAGCTAGAATTTCCCAGACATTCTCATATCGAGTTAGAAAAGAAAATATAGCAACCTTTCACAGAAATGACTTTAGAGAGTGATGCTTTAAAGTTTTGGCTTGACTTTACGAATATTGAATTTTCTTACACAATTGTTAAATATTGTCCCCATTTCAAATCCACTTTTCTGTATGATTGGCTTGGTGATAAGGAGGATATGAGTCTGCAAACTACATTTTTTCTTTGCCAGTTGACTCCCTCTTCTACTAACAATACTAGGGTAGTGTGAGGCTAGAAGCCTGGAAAAGGAAGAAGAAACACATCACTTTCCTCTTTGCTTCCTTTTCTGTTTTCTTTTTGTCTTCCTGTCAGCATACATTTTGGAACATGCATTACTTTTTTATTTCCATTTTTTTCTCTCCACCCTTCTAGCAATAGTTTGTTCCAATTTTCAGTTTGCCAACAATTGCAAAATCAGACTTGTAGGTGGTCCTGAGATGACAGCATCATCCAGCTGGAGCCCCCTTCTGTGAAGTCTGGTTCCCTGGTCCCAGGGGGTCCCCCTCTCAACCTTTACACATCAGAAATTCTCACACTTCTCTTTGGTCATTGCTTCCCATTTTTTCAATGTGTGTGATATTTCTATGTTTCATTTTTGCCTTTTAAATTATTCTACATCTAGTCAATGATTCTTATTTTTATTTATTTTTAATTTGGTCCTGCCACACTTGTGGAATCTTAGTTCCTCCACCAGGGATCAAACCCATGGCCCCAGCATAAGTGCAGAGCCTTAACCATTGGACTTTTAGGAAAGTCCCAGGTCAATAATTCTTTGTTAACTTATATATTAAATTATTATTGAATTATTAAAATAACTGGAGTTGATTTTCCTTTCTGCAGCTTTACTGACTGAAGAAAAATGTTGACATTTGCTTTGGTATTTTAAGAAAATTTTTCTTACACTAATTTTTTTTTTGTTATGTATTTCTAGAAAATTAAAACATAGGATGCATTTCTATTTTTAACCTAGCAACCTAAAAAACTGAACCAAATACCAGGAGGACTTTCATATATTATATAAATAAACATCTATAATTATACTGAATATATTTGTCAACTGAAGGTTTTGTCAAGGAGGAAGTTTATGGACCCAAAAATAGAGAAAATAGTTTAATTTTGGTGCCAATGTGAGTTTGCCAATGTCTTGATTATCATAAGTAACTTTGACTAATTATCACATAGCTGAATGTCTCTAATGTATTACCAACATATTATCTAGTGTATTTAAATTGGATGTTAGTTATTCTGGACTTTTGCAACTTGGATTTTTTTAAATCAATTTGTGAAAAGATAAGTGAAAGTGTTAATCATTTAGTCTTGTCTGATTCTTTGTGACCCCATCGACTGTAGCCTGCCAAGTTTGTCTGTCCATGCAATTCTCTTTTCCAGGCAAGAATACTGGTGTGGGTTGCCATTCTCTTCTCCAGGGGATTCTCTTTTCCAGGCAAGAATACTGGTGTGGGTTGCCATTCTCTTTTCCAGGGGACATCCCCAAACCAAGGATCAAACCCAGATCTGCTGCATTAAGGCAGATTGTGTACCATCTGAGTCACCAAGATATGATTTTTTAAAATCATATAATTCAAAACAGTTTAAAGACCTCTTGTGAAGTTATTGTATTGACTCCTGATTTTTCTGCATGGGTTGTGCTAATTAAATTTCCGTCCTTCAAGCATATGTTATAATTTAGTGCAATGGCATATAAAATTTTATGTAAGAGTGTATGTTTGTAATACTCTCATAGGATCCACTGTACCACTGGAATTAAACTGATAATGCTGAAAAAGATGTTTACCTTCAAGATCCCTGTGGCCCTTTAAAAGATCAATCAACTTGGCACTTTTGAAAATTTAAATTAAATTGATGATGTCTCATTACACTCTCTTTGATGATTATGATTGCATAGAAGCAGAATATAAATCTTAAGGAAACTAGCTCTGAAAGGCTAACTGATAGAAAACATGATAGATGCAGAATGTAGATGCTGTGACTTTTGTTCACTACTGATAGAGTAATTAATCATTTCAATTTTTTCTTTATTGAGATCTGAAGTATACCTTATGAACTAAAAAGTATTAAAAATAAGATAAAAAGAAATTCAGCTGAATTCTAAATATAAAAATTGTATATTTACTTATGCTAACTTACTATTCAAATAATAATTTCAGAATAAGTTCAAAAGTATTAACTTTTAGATAGTAAACTATAGGTGTATAGCCACGTTACTTATATACCAAAGTATAAATTATGATTTTAAAACAGTATTTTTTTTACCATATTCACCATTTTTAACTGTGCAGTTCAAAGTTATTAAATGTATTAAGATTGTTGTATAACCATCACCGCCATCCATCTCCAAAATTCTTTTCATCTTATAAAACTGAAACTCTATATCCATAAACCAGTAAATCCCCATTTCTTTTTCCCCAGGGCCTGGCAAGTGCCATTATATTTGCTGTCTACTTTAAATACTTCATGTAAGTAAACTCAGATAGGATTTGTCTTTTCATGACTGGCTTATTTTACTTAGTACAATGTCCTCAAGGTTCATTCATACTGGGTATAAATGTTAGAATTTCACTCATTGTTCAGGCTGAATAGTATCCCATTCTTTGCATATACTGCATTTTGTAAAACTGTATTTTTTTAAACAAAAACAATTATCAACCAAAATTATAGCTTAAATAATAATTTATATATATATCACTGAATGATCATTTATTTCCCTTTAAAACTGTATGTACAGTTTGAAGGAGAAAAATTAAGCATTTTAATTATTGCAAAAGAATGTTTCTAAAGGTCGATATTCATTATTGATTTTAAAATGTTAGCTAATTCAAATTAAAATGATTTTTGTTTACCTATGGTGTCAAATTCTTTCTGTGTATTAATCAGTATTAAAGGGATGGCAATGCTAGAATTTGAAGTCCTAGCAATGAAAAAAAATACCATAAGATTATGAAGTAAGATTGAATGCAGAAGGCAAAACAATCATTTGTATCTAGCATTTATTGTGCATATTCTGGCAATAACTAGATAAAACTGCATTTAAAATGGAATCATATTTAGAGCTGTAACAACAAACAATAATGCACTAATTTATTTTTAAATGAATTTATTTAAACTGGAGGATAATTATTTTACAATGTTGTGATGGTTTTTGCCATACATCAACATGAATTGGCCATGTGTCCCCCCTTCCTGAAGCCCCCTCCCACCTTCTCGTCACCCTATCCTTCTGCGTTGTCCCAGAGCACCAGCTTTGGGTGCCCTGTTTCATGCAGGGAACTTGCTCTGGTCATCTATTTTACATATGGTAATACACATGTTTCAATGCTATTCTCTCAAATCATCCCACCCTCGCCTTCTCCCACTGAGTCCAAAAGTCTGTTCTTTACGTCTGTGTCTCCTTTGCCGCCCTGTATGTAGGATCATCGTTACTGACTTTCTAAATTCCATATACATGTGTTAATATACAGTATTTGTGTTTCTCTTTCTGACTTACTTCACCAGTATAATAGGCTCCAGTTTCATCCACCTCATTAGAACTGACTCAAATGTGTTCCTTTTTATAGCTGAGTAATATTCCATTGTGCATATGTACCATAACCTCGTTACCATTCATCTGCTGATGGACAGATGCTTCCATATGCTAGCTATTGTAAGCAGTGCTGCAATGAACATTGGGGTACATGTGCCTCTTTCAATTCTGGTTTCCTTGGTGTGTATGCCCAGCAGTGGGATTGCTAGGTCATATAGCAATTCTATTCCCAGTTTTTTAAGGAGTCTCCACACTTTTCTCCACAATGGTTGTACCAGTTTGCATTCTCACCAACAGTGTAAGAGAGTTAATTCCCTTTTCTCCATATCCTCTCTAGCATTTACTGTTTGTAGACTTTTTGATGATGGCCACTCTGACCAGCATGAGATTATACTTCATTGTGGTTTTGATTTGCATTTCTCTAATAATGAGTGATGTTAAGCATCTTTTCATGTCTTTATTAATGGCATTAATGTTAAACAATTCATTAGGAAATAAGCAGGAACAAATGAAGAAATACTTAATCATTTATTGATAAACATTGTCAGGGAATGTTTGACGGGAGGATTCCTACATGCTGTCTCTCATGAGTCCTTTGTCCCTCTTCAAGCGGAACAGCACGCTGCTCCCAGGGACTGAGGTCATTGTGTGAGGCAGGCTTGGGTCTCCTTTAGTAAACATTCTCTTTAGGACAAAACTGCTTAGTCTCGTTCCCCTTTCTTGGGGTATGGATTGTGTCCTGACCTTGTGACTAACATTACCCCTTGTTCCCTTGGTAACGGTTGCTGTACGTTTGGTTTTCTGATCTCTATCATTCCCGAAAGAAGTTTCTTGTACTGCAGCCTATATATACTCATAGAAAAATCATTAAAGCACCTTTGCTTCATCAGAGCTTAGGTCCCCGGGTCTTTTTTGTCTCTCTCTCTCTCTTTTTCTGGCTGACTCTCTGGAGCTTGGAGACCTGTCATGCTCACTTTTCTGCCCAGGCTTCTAAGACCCCCTCGAGAGGGCACCTGGTGCCTTCGTGAGGGATGCAAGTCCTGTGTCAAGGACTTTATTGGTCCTCTGCGTAAACCAAGGGATATCAGCCTCTTTCTCTCTTTCACTTTCTTATCGTCGACTCCGTACCACCAGGTTCCAGTCCATTAAAGGACCCCAACAAACATGAAAGACAAATGTGTTAGAGGAATGAAAACACTATAAATTTAAAAATTTCATTGGAATCCTATTGGGCTCTTTATATTTTTGACAAAAAGCACTGGACAAATGAGTGATTCCTACAGCATGCACAGACTCAGCACCCAGTTCCCTTAGCAAGATGTGCTTCTCTGGCACCAGGCTCCAAAAAGCACTCAGCAGCCAGCAGCTATCCCCAACACTTCCCTCTCCCCTACAGGTGGTCTTGTATCCTATAGGCTATGTCTCGAGTGAGACATTTCCTTTGAACAGGATTCCCATACACTCCAGTGCAGGCATTGGCCTGCATGCCAAATAGAGCCATCAGGTGTGTTTGTAAATAAAGTTTTACTAGAACCTAGCTATAACCATTCCTCCAGTCAATTTTGGGAACTCTTGCATTCCTACTGAGGAACTTAATAATTGTGACAGAGACTGTTATGTTTGACAAAACCTAAAATATTTACTACATGGCCTTTACAGAAAAGTTTCCCAACCCTTGTCCCAGAAGATGGATTCTGGCAAGATCATAGGTCAGGTTTCCAAAACATGTTCTGTTGGCCAACCTCCGTGAGGGAGGGCTTCATCCTCATGAGTCTAGATCAGATCCTAGGGTTGGTAATTGCTCTTTCTATATTCTCCAGAATTCCATGTACCTTTTACTAGCCAATCCCTCATGACTCCAATTCCATGTTAGAATTAATCATTCCTTATATTAAATTTTTCCTGTTCAAATAATCTATGTCTTTTTCTTCACTGGACTTTGGTATGCAATGAATATTATTTTTCCTCTTTTATCTTTAATCTATGTGTCTTATCTAACATGCTTTTCCTGTAGACAACATAGAGTTTATTTCTTTTCAAATTTTTTTTACAGTCTATTCATCTGTTCTTTTTTTAAAAATTAATTTATTTTAATTGGAGGCTATTTACTTTATGATATTGTAGTGGTTTTTTGCCATACATTGACAGGAATCAGCCATGGGTGTACATGTGCTATCTCTGCCATTTAAGTGAGGTGTTTGGTCGTTTGTTTTTAGTGAAAACTATAAGTTGGTTTGGATTTAGGTCTTTCTTGCTCTTTGCTTTCTCTTTTCTCCAAGTTCTTGTTTCTTTCTTGTTTTTCCTGTTTTTCTGTCTTCTTTTGGATTACTTGAAATTTTTTATGATTCCTTTTGCCTTATTAATGCTTAATGCAATAATTACTTAATATATATTGACCAATTTTCTAATTGTTTATGATAGGAAGAGATGGTCTAGTTCTTATTACCACATCATGGTTAGAAGTTCAATTCAAAAATATTCTTTTACATTATATTATTTTCTGGATTTGCATAGAATTAGTTCAGCTTCATACAAAAGAATAAATGCTCAAAACAAGAAATAATGATAAATGAATGAATAAATGACAGATTTATAAAAGAAAGTTGGAGACAAGGTTGCCTTAAAATTGATAAGAATATGTGAGGACCTAAGACCACAGATAAGGTTTGCATTAATGAAGGGTCAGACTAATGTATCATTGTGTTAATTGGAAATGGAATCCAAAACGAGATGACAGTATTTATGAGAACTTGACAGATGATAAAAACATCAGTCTATTAATAGTAAAAAAAAAAAAAAAGACTAGATTTTTTAGTAGACTAGACTAATCTATTAGAGAGTAGATTACTTATTGCTGGTACAGATGTTTATAGAAATTAAGTAAAATGAAATTAGACTTCTATCTCTAACTTAAGGATAAATTTAAAATGCCACAAAGGCTTACTTTCTTTAAAATTATAGAAAATCTTTCAAAAAATATAAGACCTAACATAAACTAGAAGCTGGATGAATTTTGCTAACTCTATTGGTTCAGATCGTCTATATTTTCTACTAGAACAATCCCTAAATCTTAGTGGCTTATAAAAAGCAAGACCTATATCTCATCATAGCCTGTCAGGCTCTCTGCCATATTTCACTACTCTGACACCGGAGCCGATGTAAAAATCACCAGCTAGCTCAAGAAACTCTCCTTGAAGTGGGACTTGCCTTTTCTGCTCACATTTCACTGGCCAAAGCAAGTACTGATACATAACTCTAAAAGAAAAAAAGAAAAAAAAAAAAGCAAAGTCCTAATATATATCAAGAAAGGAATTGGAAATATTTGTTCAATGCTTCTAATGAATATCTCAGAAACAAACTTGGAATCCCCAAAATTATGAAAGAAAATAAATATATTATTGACTAGAAATCACACACACACACACACATATGTGTTACCACTCATAATCTTAAACTTAGTACACAAATAAAGGATATGAAAAAAGTATGAAAGGATAATTTATTATTATTGCCTCTAATGTTTAAAAATAATAGGTACCCAAAGCAATCTACAGATTCAATGAAATCCTTATCAAATTATGTGACATTTTTCACAGAACTAGAACAAAGAATTTTATCATTTGTATAGGAACACAATAGACCTTGAATATCCAAAGCAATCTTGAAGAAAAACAGAGCTGGAGGAATCACATTCCCTGACTTCAAACTATACTACAAAGCTACAGTCATCAAGACAGCATGGCACTGTTACAAAAAGAGAAATATCGATCAATGGAGCAGGATAGAAAACCCAGAGGTAAATCCATGCACCTGTGGTGACCTATTCTATGGCAAAGGAGGCCATGGAGAAATGAAAGTTTCTTCAGTAAGTGTGCTGGGAAAACTGGGCAACTACATGTAAAAGAATGAAATTAGAACTCTCCTTAACATCATACACAAGAAACAGACTCAAAATGGATTAAAGACCTAAATGATAAGGCTGGACACTATAAAACTCTTGGAGGAAAACATAGGCAGAACACTATGACATAAATTGCAGCAAGGTCTTTTTCTGACCCACCTCTTAGGGTAATCAGAATAAAAACAAGCATGCAAAAAAGCCAAATGAGAGCTACTTAAACGTAAAAGATTTTGCACAGCAAAGGAAACCATAAACAATATGAAAAGATAGTTCTCAGAGTGAGAGAAAATACTTGCAATAGGAACAATGGACAAGGGATTAATATCCAAAATATATAAACTATTCACAAAGCTCAACATAAAAAAAAAAATTAAGAAATGGTTGGAAGACCATGAACTTTATAGGGTAGTTAAGGTTAAGAGAGATCTTAAAGGTGAACCACTATTCCAATATAACTAGTATTTTTATAAGAAAGCATTTCCCTGGTAACTCAGATGGTAAAGAAACCACCTGCAATACAGGAGACCTGGGTTTGATCCCTGGGTTGGGAAGATCCCCTGGAGAAGCAAATGGCAACCTAGTCCAGTGTTCTTGCCTGGTGAACCCCATGGACAGAGGACTGGGGGGCTACAGCCCATGGGGTCTCAAAAAGTCAGACACAACTGAGCGACTAACACTCAATTTTTCATTATAGAAAAGCAGACACACAGGAATTTGCACACAGAGGAAGCACCATGGAAGGACAGCAAGAAGGCAGCCATCTGTAAACCAGGGAGAGAGGCCTCAGAAGAAACCAAACACTCAAACACCTTGATCTTGGACTTTAACTTACAGAACTATGAATAATAAATGTTTACTGTTTAAATCACTCAGTGTGTGTATTTTGTTATGATAGCCTTAGCAGATAATCAAAACTATGTACATTTATAAAGATTTTATTGTAGGAGTGTCCATATTTGTACAAAAAATGAAAAGAGAAAAAGAACACACATGTACAAAGAACTAATTAAAAACATTGTGGTGTATTCATATCCAAAATATGATACAGACCTTACAAAGAATAATTATATATATAGACCAAATGACATGGTTAGAGTTAAATCAAGCATTTTTGAATGAGAAAACATAGATATAAAAAAGTTACTATAACCTGATCTGGTTGGGTTTTTGTAAGATTTTGTGAGAATAAACTATACATTAAAATAATATTTTATATAAATAATCCTGTTTTTTTATGTATCTGTAATATAGTTTGGTTTATACAATATAGTTTGATTCTTGTAAGCTTTTATAAAAATAAATTAAATTATATATATAGTATTATTTTAAAGTATAGTTTGTTTTCAAAACAGCTTACAAAACTCAGACCATCATAGTAACTTTTTTACATCTCTATATGTATTTAGTTGCTGGTTCTTCTGCAAAGTCTTTCTGTATTCCACAACTGTGGTTCAGAATCTGTAATTATGTACGCATCTCCATGGAATGACTCATACTAAATGAGTTGTGCAATTTTCAAATGCACACTATAATAATGAGGGAAATTAAGAGCCTTAAATTTTTTTCTGTGAATATTCTTCAAACTTGCTTTAAAAATACTGGTATGTTGTTGTTGCTCAGTCAGTCAGTCTTGTCGGACTCTTTGTGACCCCATGGACCTCAGGGAGCCCACCAGGATTCCCTGTCCTGCACCATCTCCTGGAGCTTGCTCAAACTCATGTCCAATGAGTCAGTGATGCCAATGAGACAGTGATCTCATCCTCTGTCATCCCCTTCTCTTTCTGCATTCTATCTTTCTCAGCATCAGGGTCTTTTCCATTAAGTCAGCCCTTTGCATCAGGTGGCCAAAGTATTGGAGCTTCCGCTTCAGCATCAGTCCCTCCAATGAATATTCAGGGTTGTTTTCCTTTAAGATTGACTGGTTTGATCTCCTTGCAGTCCAAGGGACTCTCAAGAATCTTCTCCAACACCAGAGTTCAAAAGCATCGATTCTTCTGTGCTCAGCCTTCTTTATGGTCCAACTCTTACATCTATACATGTCTACTGGAACAACCATAGCTTTGACTATATGGACATTTGTTGGCAAAATAATGTATCTGCTTTTTAATAAGCTGCCTAGGTTTGTCATAGCTTTTCTTCCAAGGTGCAAGTGTCTTTTAATTTCATGGCTGCAGTAACCATCTGCAGTGATTTTGGAGCTCAAGAAAATTAAGTCTATCACCATTTCCTTTTTCTCTCCAACTATTTGCCATGAAGTGATGGGACCATATGCCATGATCTTAGCTTTTTTAATGTTGAGTTTTAAGTCAGCTTTTTCACTCTCTCACTTTCATCAAGAGTCTCTTTAGTTCCTCTTCACTTTCTGCTGTAAGGCTTGTGTCATCTGCATCTCTGAGGTTATTGCTATTTCTCCCAGCAAACTTGATGGCAGCTTGTGCTTCATACAGCTCAGCATTTCTCATGATGTACTCTGCACATAAGTTAAATAAGCAGGGTGACAGCCTTGACGTACTCCTTTCCCAATTTGGAACCAGTCCGTTTTTCCATGTCCAGTTCTAACTGTTGCTTCTTGACCTGTATACAGATTTTGCAGGAGGCAAGTGAGGTGTTCTGGTAATCCCATCTCTTTAAGAATTTCCCACGGTTTGTTGTGATCCACACAGTTAAAGGCTTTAGTGTATTCAATGAAGCAGAAATAAATGTCTTTGTATAGCAACAGTTTATTATTCTTTGAACACCAATAAAACCAGCAACTTCTAATTATTTGTTTTTGAGAGATTCAGAAATCAGAGATCAAAACAGTTCAAACAACAGATCAAACAACAGATCAAACAACAGTTCAAACAACAGATCAAAACAACAGTTGTCACAAATTTTTAAAGGTACACTTTAATTAAACAAATTAAATAATACTTGAGAAGATAACTTTCCACTGTAGCTAGAAATTTATATCCTATTCTTATAGCAAAAAAATTTGTGATTTAGATAATGTAATATGAAATTTATTTTCTTATTGAACCATATAAATTTATGATGTTGGTAACAAACAAATAAGCACACTATCAGGAAAATAGTCTTTCCCTTAGAATATTCGATTAAAGAAATAAGGTGAAACCACTTTCAAATGAGGTAATTTAAACAAGAAAGAGAGACAGAGAAAGGCAGGAAGAGAGATGACAGATATCCTCTTCCCAAATTTTAATCCTCATGTAATAAAAAAAAAAAAAAAATGACAAAACTAACGACAGATGACAGTACTAAATGCAGTGATTTTTAACAATGTTTTTAACATCCATTATTTTTTCCCACTTACGGTACTTTTGTTCTATAATTTCCATTGGGTACTTCTTTATCTCTTTATCTTTGCCTTTTTTTCATTTATTATCATTTGTTTCAAGAGTTTCGTAGCTCTTACATTTTATGGTGAGTGCTTTAAAATTGTCACATTATTCTAACGTTTGTATCACCTCCATGTTTGCCTCTATTGATTGTCTTTCACGTTGTTTGAGAGCTCCCTGATGCCTGGTATAAGTGATTTTCCACTGGAACATGGGTGTTTTGAGTAGTGTGGTGTAAAGACTCAGGATCATGTACAAGCCTCGTGTTTCAAGAGGCCTTTGCATCATTCTTGTGGATGAAGGGGATGTCCTCTGTTTACTGCCAGGGGGGTGGGGACGTCCAGGCTCCCCTGTGACACTGCTAGAGGAAGGGCGTGACTTGTTCCCATGAAGACGGTCTGGGCTCCGCACCCTGCCTTCAGAGGTGTGGTGCAGCGTCTCAACAGACGGGCAGGGGGGAAGTCTAAGCTCTGCACTCAACTATGCTGGCAGAATTGGAACCAGCCACAGAATTTGTTTTGTGCATTTGTTTGGAGTGGATATTGTCTAAAAGTTATTTCCTAATAGATTATTTCTTTCCTGGATTTTTGATCAGAGACCAGACTTTGTTGGGGTCTTTTTTGTCCGACCTGTTAGCGTTTCCAGGTGTCCTCCTTCTCCCGTTCCCAGTCTGGATACACAAGATAGATACAGCACCTAAGAAACTCAGCACCAGCCCATTCCTCAGGTGTTGAGATCTCTTGCTATCTTGGCTTCGTCTCTCCACCCCTCAGATCCTTTTTACATCTGTTTACTATAAGAAATCTACAGGCTTTAGTTGTAATTAGTGAGAGAAGTAGGAAAATATATCTAAAAATTGGAATTATCCTGTTTTCAAAAGAAACATAAGTCATTCTTTTTAACTTTGAGAGGACATGTGAGAAAAGCATTTTCAATCACACTCAGAAATTTGTGTTTATTTTTTTCCCCTGAGGATCTGCAATAGAAATATCCTTGGAAATTACACAGGAAGCTGTCCCCTCTCTGGAGTTGTCTTACTGCTGCTGATCTAAGACTGCTCACTGGTCTCTCCACTTTCATATTCCACCATCCAATCCAGGGTAGAAATGAGTAAGTTCCATCCAGGCTGCGACCGTCTAAGAGCAAAATCAGACAGTTGGCCAGTTTTGTTTATTCTTTTTCTTTCCTGTGTGCCAAATCTAGCCCGTTTGCTGCTAGCTTTCCTCTCTTTTAGGTTTCCCTTCAGTAGCCATCCTCAATCCTTCTATGGCCCTGCTTTCTCTGCAGTCTTATTGCATGTTCTCATGGCTATGATAGAGGAAAATCTTGCCTACTCTATCCTTTCTTCTGCTCAATTAAATATACTTAACCTCTGTTTCTCTCTCAAGGGGCTCTTTTTGACAGCTAATTATCTAATTCAAACTGATAAGACACTGGGTTGTTAAATCTCTCAAGTCATATACTTTGATTTAACAAAGATTTTTCTGAAGGCTGTCATAACTCAAAGCAGTTTCTGAAACTGGAACATTGGGCACAGTGTTGGACCCATGGGGGTAGTGAGGTTATTGAAGAGATTGATTTTGTGCTTAAAGAGTCTGGTATCTCATAACTCACAACTTATATGTGGTGCTCGGCTGTGCTGCAAGGAGGCTTGTCCACTATCACATACTCGGTAAACAGAATGTTTCAGAGAAGGGGTGGGGGGCAGTGTCAGTATCTTTGTCCCTCTATCTTGTATCTTGGCCATCTGTATGTATGGGAAGTGCCTTGAGGCAAATAGAACTTTACCTCCGGCAAGCATTGTACACTCTTGCCCTTCATATTTTGATTGGCACAGAAGCTTATTTATGTTTCCATGAGGAACATTTCTAAAATTTTGATAGGGCAAAAGAGAATTTTTTTTTTCTAATGACTATAGAGCCTCTTGATGAAAGTGAAACAAGAGAGTGAAAAGTTGGGTTAAAACTCAGTATTCAAAACACTAAGATCATGGCATCCAGTCCCATCACTTCATGGCAAATAGATGGGGAAACAATGGAAACTGAGAGACTTTTATTTTGGGGGGGCTCTGAAATCACTGCAGATGGTGACTGCAGCCATGAAATTAAAAGATGCTTGCTCCTTAGAAGAAAAGCAATGACTCACCTAGACAGCATATTAAAAAAGCAGAGACATTACTTTGCTGACAAAGGTCCATATAGTCAAAGCTATGGTTTTTCCAATAGTCATGTATAGATGTGAGAGTTGGATTATAAAGAAAGCTGAGTGTCAAAGAACTGATGCTTTTGATCTGTGGTGTTGGAGAAGACTCTTGAGAGTCCCTTGGACTTCAAGGAGATCAAACCAGCCAATCCTAAAGGAAATCAGTCCTGAATATTCATTGAAAGGACTGATGTTGAAGCTGAAACTCCAATACTTTGGCCCCCTGATGTGAAGAACTGACTCATTAGAACAGACCCAGATGCTGGGAAAGATTGAAGGCAGGAGGAGAAAGGTATGACAGAGGATGAGATGGTTGGATGGCATCACCAGCTAGATGGACATGAGTTTGAGCAAGTTCTAGGAGTTGGTGATGGACAGGGAGGCCTGGCATGCTGCAGTCCATGGGGTCACAAAGAGTCGGACATGACTGAATGACTGAACCGACTGATAGTTTATTCAAATCAGTACTAACATCCACTCTCTTGGAGTCGCTTTTGCTGGAAGGAACTATAAGTCAAGTCCAGTAAAAACAACCAACCAACTCTTTTTAACAGAGACTTAAGATGTTAAATGAATTCATCAAATCATGTTTTCCCCTATCCTCACTTGCTCATTAAATCAATAATTCCCTTTGACTATTCTTATTTTTTCATTTCTTCCTCTTTGCCCTTTTTTTTTTCTGTCACGTCTCCCTTACTTTCTTTGCCTGTTTCTCCTCACTTCCACATTTGCTTTCTCCAAAAGAAGACTATCCTGGTTGTTGACCATTCTCCCGTATGCCTTATATTTACCTATGAGGGGAGTGTGAGCTATGAGTCATGGACTTCAGATGATTCATGATTTAGCATCAGCATCCTTGCTCCATTTACTGCCCCATCCCTTCCAGAATCATGATTTTGGTTCTGCAAGCATCACTTAACTAAAAATAAATGGTGATTGACTCTTGCAATTAGAATACAATCTTAACCTGAATTCTCTTCCATCCAAAAGATGTGTATTGTAAACTCTACATCTAGTGAGGCAGGCAGATGCATTTCAAACTATTTCCGATGAGAAAACATAGACAATAAAAATCCTCACAAGCATTTTAACAGGTTTTTGGAATTCTAGAAGTCATTAGTGTCCATATTCTAGGACTGGACAGTATTTTCTCCAGTCCTTTATAATTGAACCTATAGCCAATAATTGTTAAAGGAAGACTGAATGAATCTTAGTCATTCTAATACTAACTGGTACTTTGTATTGGGCTGCTAGTATGTCTAAGGAACTGTGTTAGGAAAAGTTACACAGGTTCTAATCCAAACAACAAAATTTAGTTGAAATACTGAGGAACTTGAGGTTCACATGAGTTAAAATTCTTGTCCATAAGCCACAACTATTGGGGCAACACTTTGGGGGCCATGAAAGATCTTATTTTCTCACAATTCAATTTTATTGATTGACAGACCAGCTGAAAGAGGAAAAACTGTATAGATGTATATTTTTCAAGAAAAATACTTTATATGTACACATTCATCTATGTGACAAGTCCCATATTATCATTATCATATTTCTAACATAAAGTATGATATTTGAAAAGACTATATACTGAAAGACCTTTAAAGTAATCACATTTGATTAAATTATGAAAAATTGCACTGTCATTTTGATGACTATTTTACATAATACTCATATTCAAGAAAAGAATACACAAATTTTCCTACTTTGAGTCTCAAATTTGCTCACAAAAATACTCATTAGAATAAAGCATTAGCATTTTGTTTACACATCAAATTAAATTCCAAACACATTGCTGCCCTTGAATATTTCCTATATAAAAAAAGTGCATCTACTGTGACCCTTCTTTTTAAGAGCACTCTGTGACCATGAGAAAATCATTTAAACTCTCTGAACTTCTGTTTCCCCTTCTTTAAAAAATGATAATAATCACCAGTCTGTTCTATCTCAATGGTCGTTTCAGGACCAAAGATGCTGATATAGATAAAAATGCCTTGAAGAACTATATAACTCTATGCAAGCGGGAGTTATTACAATAAATATGCAAACAGAATTGTTAGTCATGGTATAACTTTTTGATGGTCATTGGGACAAAATACCAAATAACTCATTGTACATTTTTTTGGTCACTCTTCAGCTATTGGAAATACATCACATATTCTCATGTGCATTTCTATACACAGTAATGGATACACTGGCATTTTTTTATATGATGATAAGTCACAGTGCAGAATACACCATTTTATTCATACAATTTGTGAGCATATTTGTCACCAGTATTTATCACAAAAAAAAACAAGAATGATTTCTGGAGGAGAGGGAGTTATCAATGTGGACAGAGTAGTTATAAACATGTCCTCATTATGTTTAGAAACAGAAATAAAAATGCCAATCCTCTTCTTAATCATATATGAAGGTGTAATGTAGGTAGACAGGTAGATAAATTGTAAATAAGCACACACTTTATTTGTAATAATATTCTATTAATCTCTTATTCAGGCATGTGAGAAAGGTTTATGTCTCAGAAAATAAAGCTATCAAAGAGATCCACTAAGGCATGGTAATTTTATTTGTTGTTTTGTAAAAGTACAGAAAATACCTATAATAGGTTATTTTAAAAAATCAGTAGCTATTTTATAAAGGTATCTTTAGCTTTGATGGTCTGCATTAACTCTTTTATGATATATTTCTAATGTGCTTTGGAAGAATTGCTCTCTCCCCTGTGTTTTTATTACACATGCATTAATCAGAGGGATATAATTGTATGTGTATATAACCTTCACTTATAGATTGGATTCTTTAAAAGTAGTGAAGCAATTTTTTTTTTTTTGATCACCAGAAGCTGCCTCTATTGTTAGGTGCTTAGGTACTTTAAATATATTTGCATGCTGTGAAATTACATATAGAATTAGAAAACAGAATTAATATGGAATTAAACAGATTTGGCATTAGAAATGAGTAAATTCCAATCAGGGAAAACAGCAAAACTGATAAATAGATAAAAAAATTCATAAAAGAACAGCAATTTAGTTCTCTTAGTGCCTCTTGGACGTCTGTCTTTTGCTCCCCCAAATGTTTCTAATTTATAAGACAATATAATAAGTCATGTTAGATTTTAATGTCTCTGCAAAATGAAAAAGTTGCAAATTGCTCAAAAATTATTTTATAGAAACAGTAAAGATTGAATTGAAATACAAATGCTTAAAAGTATATTATTAAAACATATGTTCATCATTACAGTACTGAAAACACATATTATTTTTTCCTTTTAATATTTTCTAGAGTGACTTTTATCAATATGGCTTATATTTTAATTTTTTTCCATTTATTTTTATTAGTTGGAGGCTAATTACTTTACGATATTGTAGTGTTTTTTGCCATACATTGACATGAATCAGCCATGGATTTACATGTATTCCCCATCCCAATCCCCCCTCCCACCTCCCTCTCCACCTGATTCCTCTGGGTCATCCCAGTGCACCAGGCCCGAGCACTTGTCTCATGCATCCAACCTGGGCTGGTGATCTGTTTCACCCTTGATAATATACATGTTTCGATGCTGTTCTCTCGAAACATCCCACCCTCACCTTCTCCCACAGAGTCCAAAAGTCTGTTCTGTACATCTGTGTCTCTTTTTCTCTTTTGCATATAGGGTTATCATTACCATCTTTCTAAATTCCATATATATGCATTAGTATACTGTATTGGTCTTTATCTTTCTGGCTTACTTCACTCTGTATAAGGGGCTCCAGTTTCATCCATCTCATTAGAACTGATTCAAATGTATTCTTTTTAATGGCTGAGTAATATTTCATGGTGTATATGTACCACAGCTTCCTTATCCATTCATCTGCTGATGGGCATCTAGGTTGCTTCCATGTCCTGGCTATTATAAACAGTGCTGCGATGAACATTGGGGTGCACGTGTCTCTTTCAGATCTGGTTTCCTTGGTGTGTATGCCCAGAAGTGGGATCACTGGGTCATATGGCAGTTGTATTTCCAGTTTTTTAAGAAATCTCCACACTGTTCTCCATAGTGGCTGTACTAGTTTGCATTCCCACCAACAGTGTAAGAAGGTTCGCTTTTCTCCACACCCTCTCCATCATTTATTGCTTGTAGACTTTTGGATAGCAGCCATCCTAACCAGTGTGAGATGGTACCTCATTGTGGTTTTGATTTGCATTTCTCTAATAATGAGTGATGTTGAGCATCTTTTCATGTGTTTCTTAGCCATCTGTATGTCTTCTTTGGAGAAATGTCTGTTTAGTTCTTTGGCCCATTTTTTGATTGGGTCATTTATTTTTCTGGAATTGAGCTGCAGGAGTTGCTTGTATATTTTTGAGATTAATCCTTTGTCTGTTGCTTTGTTTGCTATTATTTTCTCCCAATCTGAGGGCTGTCTTTTCACCTTGCTTATAGTTTCCTTTGTTGTGCAAAAGCTTTTAAGTTTCATTTGGTCCCATTTGTTTGTTTTTGCTTTTATTTCCAATATTCTGGGAGGTGGGTCATAGAGGATCCTGCTGTGATTCATGTCAGAGAGTGTTTTGCCTATGTTCTCCTCTAGGAGTTTTATAGTTTCTGGTCTTACATTTAGATCTTTAATCCATTTTGAGTTTATTTTTGTGTATGGTGTTAGAAGGTGTTCTAGTTTCATTCTTTTACAAGTGGTTGACCAGTTTTCCCAGCACCACTTGTTAAAGAGGTTGTCTTTTTTCCATTGTATATCCTTGCCTCCTTTGTCAAAGATAAGGTGTCCATAGGTTCATGGATTTATCTCTGGGCTTTCTGTTCTGTTCCATTGATCTATATTTCTGTCTTTGTGCCAGTACCATACTGTCCTGATGACTGTGGCTTTGTAGTAGAGCCTGAAGTCAGGCAGGTTGATTCCTCCAGTTCCATTCTTCTTTCTCAAGATTGCTTTGGCTAGAGGTTTTTTGTATTTCCATACAAATTGTGAGATTATTTGTTCTAGTTCTGTGAAAAATACCGTTAGTAGCTTGATAGGGATTGCATTGATATAGATTGTTTTGGGTAGTATAGTCATTTTGACAATATTGATTCTTCCAATCCATGAACACGGTATATTTCTCCATCTGTTTGTGTCCTCTTTGATTTCTTTCATCAGTGTTTTATAGTTTTCTATGTATAGGTCTTTTGTTTCTTTAGGTAGATATACTCCTAAGTATTTTATTCTTTTTGTTGCAATGGTGAATGGTATTGTTTCCTTAATTTCTCTTTCTGTTTTCTCATTGTTAGTGTATAGGAATGCAAGGGATTTCTGTGTGTTAATTTTATATCCTGCAACTTTACTATATTCATTGATTAGCTCTAGTAATTTTCTGGTAGAGTCTTTATGTTACTATTCATTTTCAGTCTGTAGTTTTTGTATATGCATGTGCACTCAGTCGCTTTAGTCATGTCCAACTCTTTGCAACTCTATGGACTGTACTTGTCAGCTTCCTATGTCCACGGAATTTTCCAAACAAGAATATTGAAGTGGGTTGCTATTTCCTTCTCCAGGGGATCTTCCCGACCCAAGGATCAAATCCACATTTTCAGCATCTCCTGTATTACAGGCAGATTCTTTACCCACCTAGCCACCTAGGAAGCCCCTATATTATTTATTTTCAGTTTTTAGTTTAGGAGCTTATAAAGTAAGGATTCAATTACCTTGTGAAAGTACTTATATGGTCTTAAGAAATGGAGAGGTATGCACGATTGTGAATTTGTGTGAGTGTGTGTGTGTGTGTGTGTGTATACACATGTGTGGAAACACTCAATAGTCTTTTCTGAATATGTAGATAAAAAAAGAATAGTCATTAGTAAATGTTTATAAATTGAATGAAAACTCAGAATAGGTCATGAAATTAATCTTTTTAATAAAAATGCTTCTTTTATGGGAGACTAAAATATAAAAATGAGAACCCTAAGATATTTTATCAGATATACAAACATTTAGAAAAATACTGCTGACTGATATATTAAACTGAATGATTTCCATTCTTATTCAGTCATCTTGCAATTAATAGGAAAATATGAACACTTTGGAGTTCAATTTAGTGGATTTAAGGAAAATAAAAGTTACCTTTTTAATATTATAGTTAATTGTGAGGCAGAAGGAATGTTCTAATTACCTAAGGGGCTGAAATTATTCATGTACAGCAAGATTTAATTGATTCAGAGGTATCCTATAAATACAAGACAAAACCAGCTCTAAAGAAGTCTTTCCTCCAAAGAGCTAATGGAATTCTATGGTGACAAAAGGGAAAATAAAGAACTTTCACCTTTCTTATAATTTCCTAATTTACTCAGTAGAGCTTAATAAACTATATCTGTCTGGAAGGGTTGATTCTACAGCCTCAATTTATTGATATGGACCTAGATACTGTACCTTCACATATTTAGACATGCCCTGTAGAAGGAATTAGGACATTACTTCTGTAAAATGTTCACATAGTAAAAATGTAGGCTCCAGAGTGTATGGTTTCTGTTACAACTGTTCAACTTTGCAGTTGTATGGATAGCAGTCATAGAAAATATCTAAAGAAATGGACTAGCCATGTTCCAATAAAACTTTATTTAAAAGAAACTTTTTTACAAGCCATTAAGTGAAAACTGCCCAGATTAAAGCATGTCTCTGATTACATAACTAAAATGTCTAATGCTTTGAAATAATTATATCTTCTACTCATCTACCCCACTCTTTTCAACATAAAAGATATAATGTTCTAATAAAATTATATTTATAGAATTTCAATGTATTCTGCATTGCATATGTCAAATCTATTCTCAGATGGCTTTTCATAATAGGAAGTATTAGTTTAAAAAAAAAAAGAGTAGATACTTTAGTAAGACTGTTCTGCAACCCATATAATTTCTAAATAAATAAGATTTTCTCAGTGCACTGTATATTTCCAAGCAATAATGTAGAGGATTTAAGCACATGTAATCAGTCATTCTTGAGCAAATAATGAATACCTTAAAGAATTCATTTAGCTCCCCCAAATGATTGATTCTATTAAGGGGCTGATAAAGGTTATTTACTGATAGAATATACACAGGGCAATGAACAGACGTTAACAGGTAATAGAACTATGGCTCACAACCCCTGTAGCAACCAAACCTGGGAAGCCAGACCATGGACTTTCTGTAAATAGCTCAGAAAGGTCAGAATGTGGCCAATGATGACCAGCTTCCTTATTTTTTGCCCTCTCCTTCCAATATAGGACTAACCAGAGAAAGTCAAATATGCTCCACAAATCAACCAAATAACACGTCCCAACTCTAGGCAACCTGTCTCCAGCTTCCCCATGCCAACAATCTCCAACAATAACAACACAAGCCTTCTTTTTTGTTTCCACTATAAAGTTTCTTACTCCACTGCTTGCCTTTGAGTATCTGACAGATATAAATTATGGGGGCTGATCCCCATGCTATAGAAAACTCTGAATAAAGAGTCTCTGACTTACTTGTCTTATTGGGGGAATCTTTGTATATTACCTCACTATAGTCTTCACAAAAGAAGCACAGACTTA
Source organism: Cervus elaphus (assembly GCF_910594005.1). NCBI lineage: Eukaryota > Metazoa > Chordata > Mammalia > Artiodactyla > Cervidae > Cervus > Cervus elaphus. The sequence goes on along the minus strand of NC_057828.1, from coordinate 20,177,678 downwards.
AAGTTGGATAGACCTCAAAGTAGAAATTTTACCACTTACAACTTGGTGACATGGGTCATTCTTAAAGACACCTCTACTTCCTACAAATTCTTCAAATGGATTGGTACCTTTATACCTTTAAAGTAAAGGTACAAAGTCAGAGAAAATATAACAGTACTGTTAGGAGACATGAATAACCTGACAAATGACAAACAGAAAGAATTGTATGAAAGACACGTGGCCTGATGGATGGTTCCAAGTCCAATGTCAAAGGACTTTATCTTTATCTGGGATGGTTCAAAAATTTATCTTTCCTGTTCTTAAGATCTGTCCTCAACTTCCACCCAATTTCTGAGGACACCTCAGAATACATATGCTTCTTGCATATTACTCATTTTAGCCTCTCTTTGGAATTTTCTTAGGAACTTTAGAGGAAGTATCAATGCCTCAAATCCACTCTGTGCTAAAAGAGTTGATTTACAAGCTAAGTGTTGGACTTGACATAAATCAGCATTTTATAAAAAATTTTCTTGAAGAATAATATACATACAGTGATGATCACATGTAATTAATATATTAAATGCACCCCAAGTTGATCATACGATACGGCCAGAGTTGAGAATGTCTGAGTCAGATAATATGCTTATATCCATGTACACAAGGACACACCACCATGAAATTATAGGTAATCCACTTACAAATTTGCACTGTTTTGTAATATTTTATGTTGACTTATCTTTGAGTAAAGGTCTTGATGATGTGTTGATTAAGGAAGATGCTCCTTAAAATTTTAGTCAATACCAATATGTTTCAGTTGTACTAATGCTTATATGAAAGAGTTGCCCCATCAAAATTTTTAAAAATTCTCTAAAATATAACTTTTATGTGTTTTCCTTCTAGAACATGTACCGGGAAATTATTTAATGAATCACAAAAGTGTGCTATGTTATAAAAGTGTACTGTTAGGGCAGACTGTATCAAAATCATGAGGGGTCGTGGGACTCCTGATAAAAAGCACCTAATTTGGAATTTACTCAAAGCGTACTGAATTAGAACTTATGTATTTGAAGCCTTGAACTCTGCCTTTAACTAACTCCATGTAATTCTACTATATAATGAATTTTGATAATGCCTTTATTCACTTTAAATCAGTTCTGTATTTATTAAATTACTAAAATGTGCAAGGCAATGTGAAAGATAAGACAATAAATGGAAGTAATATCTAGCACCTCTCTAATTTTATAGTTATTTTAATATATTTTGGTTTCTTTCTTGGCTTAATACCACTAACCCTTGAACCTTTTAAGCAGAAGTATTTTGCATATGAACATTAATTACACTTTAATAATCTTATTTTAACATCTCTTCAAAACCCATTTCCTAGTAAAGGATAAATATTACTTGTAAAATAATGCATGCAAATCAAAGATAGTGAATATTAGGCACTTCTCAGCATTTTTATACATTATTTAATTTAGTCTCAAAATTTTTCTAAATACTATGATTTCCATTTTATAGACAAAGAAGCTGTGGTGCTAGAGTTTTTAAAAATGTGATCAATGTTTCACAAAGGGGCAAGAACTGAGATGATACATTATACAAGTCAATATGCTATAATGGGCAGTATCCTTACCAAAGTGCTTAACCGTTCATACTGAAAGTCAGCAACTCAGTTGATACTTTATTTTTGAAAATAGACATAATGAAGATAATAGAAATTATCTTTCTTATTTTAGTGTTAAACTCTGAAGAAGTTTCTAAAGCAGTATGTACTGAAAGTCACATCACAACACCCAATCTGTTAGTATTTTGAGTCCCCTTTTTAGGTACAGTAAATTCCTATTATGTCATGAATATATTCATCTTTCTATGTGTAATGAATATTGTAAAACTTTAAGGAATTGAGACCGATTATACCAAGCGTTAGAAATTCACTTGAAATTTTCAGCAGAAAAGAAAGAATTTGAGTTTTTACTGATAGCATTTTTATCATGAGTAGTAGTATTTTACTATATCTTCAGTGTGTAATAGAGAAATTGAGAGTATTAGTAATAACAATAGATACTAATTCTATGTATCATTTTGTATCTATATTGTGAGGATGAACTAAGAAGTCACTGGTTTTAATTTTATTTCAGTCTGTCCTTTAATTATATGATGTGATTAATTCATCCATTTATTTATGCTAAAAACATAATTTCTCATATAATTAGACCCATTAAAGAGTATGTTCAGATAGTAACAAAATATATATAACTTAAGCAAAAATAAAATGAGACCATGGGACTATTAAAATAACAAAAGGATTTTTTTTTCCTATGGAAAATTCACTGCTTTATTTGAATAATGTTCAAGAGTTTAATGTCCAATATTTTGAGTAACTAAATTATGTGACAATTTATGCAGTGAATAAAAATCATAAAATTTTAGCACTAGAGGATATTAAAGTCATTTAGTCTGATGTCATATTGCCAGTAATTAAAATGAAAGCCTGAGAAATGAGTGACTTGATAAAGGTCAGAAATCCAGTTATCAGTAGGCTTTAGATTGAAAAACATAATCTATACAATTTTTCTATAGTCCATTGTCCCTGAAATAGGTCAAATAAAGGGAAATAGATGATGAATAAATTTCTATTTTAAAAAAGGAAATGGAAGCTAACCTTTATTAAGGACTTTCCATGAGTAAGACATAATGCACTTCAGCATGGACACTCTAATTCTCCCATTGCCTTTAATCAGGAAAGCATTATTATTAATGCCACTTTACAGATGACAAAACTGAGACCAATAAAGATTAATTTTTCCTAAGTCACACAGCTAGTATCATACACAGAAATAGAGGCTACACAGTTGGAAAAGAGAGGAAATACCCTTAGGCCCAATCTAATTTGTCATCCACTATCCAAACTCCACTTAGTCTCCTTGGCAAATGGCAGATGGTTCACCCTCTTTTCCAAAAATACTGACCAATGCTTAGGTCTATCAAATGCTCACAACACTAAGGCTACTTATATTTAAATACTAAGGCTACTTATATGACACATAGTACATATAACTAAAATTCTACTTCTCCACTTTCGCAAACTCTTCAGGCAATTGGGCTATAGTTGACTAGGGAAGTGGTATATAGGCTATTAACCTGTATATTGAATGACTCAGAATGACTTAGCTTTTCTGTCCACATATGAACCTGAATATGCATGAAAAGTATTATTTATTATTTTCCATTTTGGAAATTCTTCTTTAGGATGAAGTGAAAGCGTAATTTCTTCAGGTAGATTAGCAAGAAAAATAAATGTGCTTCTATTCTGTTCTGCGAGAAAACATAAAAGACTGTTAAATGACCTATCTGTAGTGGTGAGGTCCATATTTCAAAACCAAATTGTAGAAAAAGAACCAAAGATATGATTACCCATATTCTCAAAATTGATGATTTTTCTAGTTTTCATGCCAAGAAAATTTAGTTTGTCAAAGTTTCTAGGAATTAAGAGGAACCTATGGAGTTGGATCTTAATCATTTTTACATTGTGACCAGAGCATTGTGCATTCAAATTCCCAACTTTCATGATCCTGTATGAGATACTTGGCCTTAGGTCCTTAGTCAAAAAAAGGACAAAAAAATGGTGGCTACTTCATAGATTTGTTCTCACAATTACTTGAATTTATAAATGTGCTTCAGTCAGTTCAGTTCAGTCACTCAGTCATGTCCAACTCTTTGCGACCCCATGGACTGCAGCACACCAGGCTTCCCTGTCCATCACCAACTCCCAGAGCTTACTCAAATTCATGTTCATCAAGTTGGTGATGCCATCCAACCATCTCATCCTCTGTTGTCTCCTTCTCCTTCCACCTTCAATCTTTCCCAGCATCAGGGTCTTTTCAAATGGGTCAGTTCTTCTCATCAGGTGGCCAAAATATTGGAGCTTCAGCATCAGTCCTTCCAATGAATATTCAGGATTGATGTCCTTTAGGATGGATTAGTTGGATCTCCTTGCAGTCCAAGGAACTGTCAAGAGTCTTCTCCAACACCACAGTTCAAAAGCATCGATTCTTTGGTGCTCAGTTTTCTTTATAGTCCAACTTTCACATCCATATATGACTACTGGAAAAACCATAGCTTTGATTAGATGGACCTTTGTTGCCAAAGTAATGTCTCTGCTTTTTAATGTGCTATCTAGGTTGGTCATAACTTTTCTTCCAAGGAGCAAGGGTCTTTTAATTTCATGGCTGCAGTCACCATTTGCAATGATTTTGGAACCCCCCCAAAATAAAGTCAACCACTGTTTCCATTGCTTCCCCATCTATTTGCCATGAAGTGATAGAACCAGATGCCATGATCTTAGTTTTCTGAATGTTGAATTTTAAGCCAACTTTTTCACTCTCCTCTTTCATTTTCATCAAGAGGCTCTTTAGTTCTTTTTCACTTTCTGCCATAAGAGTGGTGTCATCTGCATCTCTGAGGTTATTGATATTTCTCCTGTCAATCTTGATTCCAGCTTGTGCTTCATCCAGTCCAGCATTTCTCATGGTGTACTCTGCATATAAGTTTAATAAGCAGGGTGACAATATACAGCCTTGATGTACTCCTTTCCCGATTTGGAGCCAGTCTGCTATTCCATGTCCAGTTCTAACTGTTGCTTCTTGACCTGCATACAGATTTCTCAGGAGGCAGGTCAGGTGGTCTGGTATTTCCATCTCTCCAGGAATTTTCCAGTTTGTGGTGATCCACACAGTCAAAGGCTTTGGCATAGTCAATAAAGCAGAAGTAGATGTTTTTTCTGGAACTCTCTCACTTTTTCAATGATGCAGCAGATGTTGGCAATTTGATCTCTGGTTCCTCTGCCTTTTCTAAAGTCAGCTTGAACATCGCTAGATGCAGTTTAAGTACTACGTAAATGTAACTTTCTTATTTATGTTTTAAGGCTGTTGAACAAAAGTTATTACCTGTGTATTAGTAAAACCCCAATCCATCACTTCAAAAGTTTTTTCAATGTCATTGATAATTTTGACGATATAGTTTACCTTTCTGATACACACTAGTTATTTTATTTCTGTAGAGGAGCAAGACCTGCTGTCAATAGCCTTGATACTGGCTTCAGTCTAATGTTTAGTGCCTGAATAAGAGCAACATTTTATAAGTCAAGTGATATCTATCCTTTGGGAGTCAGAGCTGTCACTTTAGTAATGATACTGTATTTCTAGAATGGGTATCTGAACCACAGTATTAACCCTTGGACATTCAGTACCATGTCAGTGTGGCTTTCATGCTAAAACAATTGAAAAACTGAACTTTTCAAGCAAACAATTTGAACTTATTTCTTAAAGATGTTCAGTATCAAATCGATATTTGACTTTTTTAGAATCTGAATTTGTTATTTGAATTTCACTTTAGCTTAGAAGACATTTTCAAGTTTGTTTATAGAAGAAGGGAGAGTGGTTGACAGGGTATATTTAACTCAGAAATAATGGCAAAAATCCAGTGTCCTAGTCAGAGTTTGTGCTGCTTGAATTGTACTTTGGCCTCTTCCATCATGCCAGGGCATATACCGTAAGTCTGTAGAGCAAAGAAGTGATCACACTTGAAGAAACTGTCTAACCAAGATAGTTAAGAAGTTGAGAACATCAGACTGCAAGATTTGTGACCTGATCACTAAAAAGTAGGAAAATAGGAAGTAAAAATTATTTTCCTCTTTCAAGTGAGGAGACGATGTGAATCATCTCAGAGGCTGTTAGAGATTCAAAGAGAAGCATCAAAAGCATAACAGGAAAGGGAAGCCTTTTGGACCAGGAAATTGGATTAGTCTGCCTTTACAGTGTGAAACAAAAATGAGCTGGTATTACAGTAGGAGACTGGGTAGCTGAGGAGTGGTTTATATGCATGAGCAGATGCTGCCAGGGGAAATGGAAGGCTCCAGATGATGGCCAAGAGATCACGTTCTCAATCACATTTAATTTCTACTTCCTCAATATGATGAACAGAATGAAAATGATCCTGGTGAGCTGAGAACTGGTGTGATGGAGTGTTTGAGGACTAAACTGGGGATAGTGGTCCCCGACCTTTTTGGCACCAGGGACTGGTTTCATGTAAGGCTATTTTTCCCACGGTCTGATGGTGAGGGGATGGTTTCAGGATGATTTAAGCACCTTACATTTATTGTGCACTTTGTTTCTAATCTAATGCCACTGATGATCTGACAGGAGGTACCAGTCTATGGCCTGGAGGTTTGGGGCCCCTGAACTGGATGGGTGCAAATCCTGACTTGGCCATTATAAATGACTATTAAGATGATACTGACATCAAAGGAATTGGGAGAGGGCTAACTGTGCAACTGTGGGACTGAAAATGGGGCAATTCATTTGGAAATCGGTCAATTTCTCATAAGTGTAAATGTCTACCCATTATATGGACATTCTAAGTGTTTACTCAGGAAAACTAAAGTATATGTAGGCAGAAAGAAACTTCATGTCAGAATGTCCTTCTGAAATTAGATATTAAAATACTGAATATTACAGTGGCTTTTCTCTGAATTACGGAATATGGTTGGTTTTCACTTTTTCCCTTTAATAATTTTAGGAAATTAATTTTAGGAACTTTTTAATGTATGTAACAATGAGATTGGAAAGTAGATATTGGAAAGATATCAAGTCTGCCAATACTTGGGCATGAACAAAAGACTTTCCAGTGTTCTGCTAGGCACCTCCCACTGTGCTGAGTGAGATTAATAAATACGGAGGAACTACTAGGTTCTGAGAATCTTTAAGCAGAGGTTATTTAACCTTCTCAAAAAACTCTGAGATCAGTGCTATTACTTAGTTGAGGAAATAGAGAAAATTTCAAATCAAAAATGCTCTGTACCTTGCCCAGGTATGGAGTAAGTATCAGGATCACCATTTTAAAAAAATAAGCTAACAAAAAATGAAGTAGCTGAATGAACCCCCAAATCCAGGTTTTCTTTATTGTACTATACTTTTCTACTAGCTTATGCTGCTTTTTAAAAACTAGAAATCATACTTTACTATAACTTATAAACCCTATTGAGGTATAGGGATGGGGAGAAGGAACTGGTTCTATTCAGCTTTAGAACCTTTGGCACAGCATTATTGAAACTATTTTTCATTGTTATGGATTGAATGTTTGTGTTCCCCCAAAATTCACATGCAGGAGCCCCAAGCCCCACTGTGATGGTATTTGGGAGTAATTACATTTAGATGTGGTCATGTGGGTGTGGTCTTCATAATTGGCTTTAACAGGTTTAAGGTCCTTATAAGGAGTGGGAGAGAGGGACAAGGGGAGAGGGAATGAATCTCCATGAAGGCACATGTAAGAGTGTATGTGAACACACGGTTAGGTGATAGTGGCTGCCTGCAAGGCAAAGGGGATCTTCATCCTGACCAAGAACCAAATCTACTAGTGTCTCAGTTCTCGGCCTCCAAAACTGTGAAAGACAGCTGTCTGCTGTTTAAGCAATACAATCTATGGTATTTTGTTATCACAGCCTGAGCTGACTCAGACATTCATTTAATATAGTTTCTAGCCTTAATTACATTTAAAAAAATATTAACTCACGAAGGGGACATATATAGACTCTTCACTCAATTCAGACAGACAAAAACAAATATTATGTGATATCACTTCTATGTGGAATCTAAAACATAACACAAATGAACTTATTTACAAAACAGAGACTTGCTGACATAGAAAACAAACTTAGTTACCAGAGTGGAAACAGCAGGGAGGGGGGTGCCAAGAGAGAAAAATTAGGAGGTTGGCGTTAACAGATACACACTACTATGTGTGTGTGCTAAGTTGCTCCAGTTGTGTCTGACTCTTTGCGATCCTATGACTCTAGCCTGCCAGGCTCCTCTGTCCATAGGATTCTCCAGGCAAGAATCCTGGAGTGGGTTGTCATGCCCTCCTCCAGGGAATCTTCCTGACCCAGGGATCGAACTCTCGTCATTTATGTCTCCAGCATTGGGACAGGTTTTTTACCACTAGCACCACCTGTGAAGCCCACACACTACTATATGTAAAATATGTAAACAACAAGGACCTACTGTAGGGCACAGGGAACTATATTCAGTATCTTATAATAATCTATAATGGAAAAGAATCTGAAAAAGGATCACTTTTTTGTACACTTGAAAATAATGCAATATTGTGAATCAACTATCATTCAATCAAAAATATTTTTTTAAAAATCAATAAAAAACAGAAGTTCCTCCTGGTTGCTAAATCCATCTTGTCTCTGACCTGTTAGACTGGTGACACCTATGTGTATGGTGCTACATGTGAGTGCCCATTGTTGGAGCCGCAGATCCGGAATTGACATCAGTCTGGTGTGATAACCCTGTGGTCTAACAGAGCTCTTGTGCCTCCATGCCTCTCAGCACACACCAGGAGTTGTCCTGATCTTCTTTGCACATGTGCAGGACATGGGGATCCAGAAACTGCTACAGAGACATAAACTTACCTATAGGTACTGGCTATACACCACTATCACACTATTTATAAGCAATGTCAACATCTGAATCTCTGCCAAAAAAGATACATTTCTATCCCATCACATTTATCTTGACTATTACGAGCCCCTTCCTCATCAGATGGACTCAGTAGGCACTTTTAAGCCTTTTTTTTCTCTTCTCTCTGTCTCTCTCTCTCTCATCTTTTCTGTTTCCCTAATTTACCAAAACAATCCCTCAATCTAGGAAGGGCAGACCTCTCTTTCATTTATTTCCCAAAATAATATTTTAAACGTTTAAAGAAAATCTACATATATTTTCCCTCTTCATAGTTTCTATTTCTAGAATCAGCTTTTGGTACAGCATCCTATTTTTATTCTCAGGATCTGAATTTTAACTTACAGTTAATTTTTACATTTTCCTAGGTTTATTTTTAAATACCTGCCCCTACTACTACCACAAAGGCAGATGAAACCCTTGGTTAAGAAAAGAGAGTTAAGTGAAGGCAAGAAACAAATGAAACTACTTGGATATTTCACAAAAAATAGACACCAGTTGCAAAATGTGCTTCGTGGCTACCAAAGAAGTGACTGGGACATTTTCCTTACTTGCTGTGTGTTCTATATTTCAGTGACTTTCCATTAATCTCATTCGAAGAAATGCCATAATGTCTTGCTTTTTTCAGTTATATATAAGCAATATACCCTTCTGAATGTTCAGTGTGTTTCAAGTTCTCTATGAAATTGTCTTCACTATTTTTAGAACTGAATGAACCATTTATTTAATAAGGAACTGGCAAGCACTCCTGTGTGGAAGGTCTGGTCTGGTCACTGACTTTAAAGAATTTATAGACAAGCTTACAGTAGATAAACTTCATGTATGCATGCATTCTAAGTCGTTTCAGTCATGTTGGACTCTGCAACGCCATGGGCTGTAGCTCACCAGGCTCCTCTGGCCACGGGACTCCTTCAGCAAGAATACTGGAGTGGGTTGCCATGTCCTCCTCCAGGGGCTCTTCCTGACCCAGGAATCAAGTCTGTGTCTCTTACATCTCCTGCGTTGATAGGAGGGTTCTTTACCACTAATGTCATCTGAGAAGTTTGTGAGCCACATAAGGGATCTGTCACATTTCTACTTCCAGTCCTTCTCCTCTTCTTCCTCCTCCACCTCCTCCTTTTCTTCTTCCATCCTTTACAGCCATTTAAAAAAGTTTAAAAATGTAAAAACCAAACTCAGCTCAAAGCCTCTGCTACAGTTTGCCCAATGTACTATAGTTTGCTGATCCCTGTCCAAGATCAAGAGGGTGGTTAATAAATACACATACATTTGCCTGTGGTGTGTGTATGTATGTATACATGTGTGTATGTATGTAGGAAATGAACACCATGATAGAGGATTGGGTGGGTGTCTATTTTAGATAGATAGATCAGAAAAATGACTGCCCTTGGAGCAATACGTTGAGTATAATGAATGACATAATGGAGCCACGGAGAGACCTGAGACATCATTCTAGGAAGAAGGAATAGCTGGTGGAAATTTCCTCAGTTGAGGGGAAAAAAATCAGTATGACTTGGATAGAGTGAAAAAGTGTAAGAGGTACTATCATAGACCACAGGGACAACACCTAACGGGGTGGTACAGACCACACTGGCCACTGGGGACTTACTCTAAGGGTGATGGGAGCCACGGGAGGGTGGAGCATTGGCCCCACGAGTGAGATAAACTGAAAGATGGTGGTGGGTAGAAGCTGGAGGGATAGCCGCAGAGCTGCTGCTTCATTCCACCAAGAAGTGTCAACACCACCACTGACTCAACAATGACCTTCTGTTTATAAATGTAAGTAAACTTGACTCTGCTTCCATCCTGACCATCATCTAGTGAGATGGATGGATAGATTGTTGGACTGGTTTTCTCTCCGTATGAAGAGAAAGGTGATGCAACCTATAAAGAAAAGAGGTTTCATGAACAAGAAACTGATCAATTTGGTTGAATGCTGTTCTGTTGTCAGTAAAAGGAGGGCTCAGGACTAGTCTTAGATTTTGTAAATATTGGGGAGTAGCTACCCTGGACAAAGATGAATTCATGGATGATAGTAGGTTAATAGAGACAGATGTATCACAGTAGAATCAATGGATATGTATAACTATATCGAGAAGTTTTGCAGCAAGGAAAAACAATAAATAAAAGGCATCTGAAAGGGAGTATTTCTTTTTAAGAAGGACAACATCAAAACAACTTTGTGTTCTCATAATCTATTAGATAGTTAGAAACTAATGACTCATTCAAGAGAAAGGCTGGGGGTGGGGATCCAAGTTCTGACCTGCTGGCAGTGAGGGGATCTCTTCATCCTCATATTAATTCTCAATTTTCCCCCTTCTGCTTCAGTCTTGATTTGTACCAATAACTTAAAAATCTGGAAATTTGCATTGTTTCTACTGGGCTTCTCTGGTTGCTCAGACAGTAAAGAATCTACCTACAAAGCAGGAGACTTGAGTTAGATCTCTGGGTTGTTAAGATCCCCTGGAGGAGGGCATGACAACCACTTCAGTATTCTTGCCTGGAGAATCCCTATAGCTTTGTATTATTCTGTCATATGAAAGAGTAATTTCTCAACAAGATTAAAATCTTTTTCTTTTTCTTTTTGAAACATTTTATTTGAAAATAACAGAAAAGGAAGTTGCAAAAGTAGGACTTGCTAAAAGGAAGCACGGTTATATTTTCTATAGATTTATTTATGGTTAATATTTAACTTCATTAGCTTTATCATTTATATAAAATTTATCTGTTTATATTTTTTACTTAAGCATTTGGGAGTGAGTGGCATATATCCCAGACCTTACCTTTTAATATTTCAATGTGTATTTCCTGAGAATAAGGGTATTCTCTTACTTGACCCAACCATAATTGAATAGATATCAAGTTTAGCAAATTTAACTTCACTAGAGTATTTTTATCTAATCTAACATCCTCATTCCCATTTTGTCAGTCAACCCACTAATGTTCTTTACAACACATTCCTTTGTCTTCTTTTTCTGCCAGTGTAAGATCCATATGATACTGGGCATTATGTTCAGTTGTCATGTTTCCTTTCATCTGGATAAAAAAAAAAAAGTCTATCATTTATGTTATCACTGATCAATTATATACCTCTACAGGGCTAGCTAAAACATTTATATAAATAATTCAAGGAACAGGGCAATACAGTAACCAACCACTCTTTATCCCAACATTTCAACAGTGTTTAATTGACCACAGCAACAATTTCAACCTCATCTACTCAGCTTTCCAGTCCTCTATAACATACTCTCACTCTAGTTGTCTTTTATACAGTTCATTAGGTTCTCACAGAACGTTTACTGTGGTGGTTTGCATTCTTTCCTCCAGTGTATCACTTTTTGCCAGAACTCTCTGCTATGATCCATCTGTCATGGGTGGTCCTGCATGGCATGGCTCATAGCTTCATTAAGTTATGCAAGCCCCTTCGCAATGCAATGAACATGAATTTGGGCAAGCTCCGGGAGATGGTGAGGGACAGGGAGGCCTGGTGTGCTGCAGTCCATGGGATCACCAAGAACTGGACATGACTGGTTGTCTGTGCTCTGCTTCTCCTGGGGACGTAGCCACTTGTAGCTAGAAGATCATGAGCTCGGTAGAGGTATTTCTGGCTATGAATTCTGGCCTATAACACATTCTGTTTTCTGTTTTTTAAATGAGGCTGTCAATTTTTGATTGATTATGCTTCTCATTTGGGCTGCTAAAATGATATTTTACTTTTTTACATGACTTAATTCTCTTGCTCAATTTGGAAATTATGAGGGATAATCATGGCTCATTGTGTTAAACAAACTAGCTGTGTTTTCCATTTGTCATTCTTCTGAATAATACAACTTATCTCTTTAGAGCTGGTCATAATTACTAATAAGTGTTTCTCAAATATATTAGGGTGAATACATTTCATAATCAGAATTTTTGTCTAAGGGTTTAAATAAATTTCATGCAGGTGTTCTGTGATTAATCTGGGAATGTCTTGATATTAGACCCAAATTAGGAAGCCATTTCTCAGTGTTCAAATAAGTGCAGCAAGTTGGTTATTTTCTTGAGGAGAAGGAGTTCAAACACTTAGAGCAAATGTTTAATTATGAGTCAATAGAAATTTAGTGATGCCTAAATACAGAGCTTAAAAATGGCGCACCAATTTGCATTTAAATATTGGCAAGTTCACTGTATTATAAGAAAGTCTATTCAGTTATAAAATAAGCTTTTTGAAGAAACATGTCTGGTTGATTAATAATAACTAGAAACAGTCCAAATGTTACACAGATAAGCTATGGACACCATACATGAAATTACACAGAAGTTATTTTGTCAATGTAATTTTTAACATTCTAAAATACATAATTCAGAACAATTCATGAATAAAGTATTTATGTTATACATATTTTACATTTATCAAAATATATTTAAATTTTTTATATTCATATTTTATATATAAAATTTACTTTATACATGTAAATATTTTTAACAAGATAAAATTTCACACATAAAAAGATTTATAAATCTTAAAAATTATATCATAGTGAATTAAGTAGTAAATGTATGCCAATCAAGTAAATACTTTTTTTAATATCTGTTAGTAGGAATCTGTTATCTCTGATATAGATAACAGCTTTTACCCTTCAATCTTTGCTAGAAATATGATGAGCAAAAGTCCATTGTTTAAAATTAGTTAAGTGTATAAACTAATTTACTGCACTGATGCTTATAATTGATGATTTTTACTCATTTCAGATCTTCTATAAGCACAATACACCTGTAATTTTCTCAAGGCCACTTATCACTCATAACAATGAGAAATCATACTTATTTCAACAAAAGCAAAATTGTGATTTTTGCAGTCCAATGATTTCTATGCTATGAATGCAGACTTATAAAAACAATATATCTGGAGTCTCTAGTAGTAATGATAACAGCTGTTGAAAAAAATCAAACACACAGTTAAAAATGTCTCATTGATATTTGGATAAAAATCTGGATCTACAGCTAAGAGTAACTATTTTCTATTATTGATTGATTTTAATTGGAGGCGAATTACTTTAAATATTGTGGTGGTTTCTGTCATGCATTAGCATGAATCACCCAAGGAGGTACCTATGTCCCCTGTTCTGAGCGCCCCCACCTCCCTCACAACACCACCCCTCTGGGTTGTCCTGGAACCCTGGCTTTGAGTGCCCTGCTTTGTGCAGGGAACTTGGACTGGCCATCTATTTCACATATGGTAATATACCTGTTTCAATGCTATTCTCTCAAATCAGCCCACTCTCACCTTCTCCAACAGAGTCCAAAAGTCTGTTCTTTACATCTGTGCTTCTTTTGCTGTCTTGCATATAGGGTCGTCATTACTGTCTTCCTAAATTCCATATATACGCATTAATACACTGTATTGGTGTTTCTCTTTCTGACTTCCTTCACTCTGTATTATAGGCTTCAGTTTCATCCACCTCATTAGAAGTGACTCAAATGTGTTCTTTCTTATAGCTGAGCAATAATCCGTTGTGTACATGTCCCACAACCTCCTTATCCATTCATATGCCGATGGGCATCTAGGTTGCTTCCATGTCCTAGCTATTGTAAACAGTGCTGCAATGAACACTGGAGTACATGCATCTCTTTCAGTTTTGGTCTCCTCAGTGTTTAAGAGGATTTCCTTTTCTCCACACCCTTTCCAGAATTTATTATTTTTAGGTTTTTTGATGGCTGCCATTCTGACCAGCATGGGATGGTACATCATTGTGGTTTTGATTTGCATTTCTCTGATAATGAGAGAAGTTGACCATCTTTTCATGTGTTTGTTAGTCATCTATATATCTTCTGTGGAGAAATGTCTGTTTAGTTCTTTGGCCCACTTTTTGATTGGGTCATTTATTTTTCTTGTATTGAGCTGCATGAACTGCCTCTATATTTTGGAGATTAATTATTTGTCAGTTGTTTCATTTGCTGTTATTTTTTCCCATTCTGAAGTCTGCCTTTTCACCTTGCTTATAGTATCCTTAATTGTGCAAAAGCTTTTAAGTTTAATTAGGTCCCATTGTTTTACTTTTGCTTTTATTTCCATTTAAGAGTAACTTTTAAAAAAAAGGCATATACTTATTTAGTTTCCATCTAAAACCCTCCCATCAGTTTTAGCTTTGCTTGCAAGTCCTGTGACTGAATCTTAAAACATTTTTATTCTATTCTACTGGTAGAAATTAAGGAGATATTAACTAGAGTTGTGATTGAAGGGAAAGAATTATTTCTAAATATATTCTTTCTTCACTTTAAAAATAAATGTTCCTTTTCTATATTTTTCAAGTAAGTGTTATCCATCTTTGGTTCATCCATTAAAATGCATCTGCTCGGAGGAGGAGCCAAGATGGCGGAGGAGTAGGACGGGGAGACCACTTTCTCTCCTACAAATTCATCAAAAGAATAACTGAATGCAGAGCAAACCTCACAAAACAACTTCTGATCGCTAGCTGAGGTCATCAGGCGCCCAGAAAAGCAGACCATTGTCTTCGAAAGGAGGTAGGACAAAATATAAAAGATAAAAAGTGAGACAAAAGAGCTAAGGACGGAGACCCGTCCCGGGAAGGGAGTCTTAGGCGGCCTTGCTTCGGCTAGGGTCCGGGCCTGAGTGCCCTGAGGACAATCGGAGGGAGCTTCTGTGAGGTGCCAACTTGAACTGTGGGAGACCAAAAGAGAGAAAATCAACCGGCCGGAACACACTGCCGGCCGTTCGCAGAACAAAGGGATGGAGAAAGTCCCGAGAAGAGCTCGCAGGCTGCAGACCCGCCCAGCCCCGCCGGAGGCAGGAGGCAGGGGGGAGGGGAAGGTCGCGCGGTGAGACACAGGGCGCAGGCACCCGACTGGCGCGGGCGGGGACTGGGGCTGGGGACACAGAGGGCGGAAGGCGCGCGCACCCGACTGGCGCCAGCGGAAACTGAGACTGGGTCCGTGGAAGGGAGTGAGTGCGCCACACCTGGGGATAGTGCGCCCATCAAGCCCCTCGCTGCCTGGACCGCTCTGACGGGGAAGGCACAGAGAGCAGGCGCAGCTTTTCCTTCCGCGCTTTTGTGTAACACCCGAGGGCTGGAACCTAGCGCAGCGCGGGGCGCGCTCCATACAGAACAGCCGGGAGCCTGAGCAGCGCAGACGGAGAAAGCAGCGTCAGCCCCTCCCGGCAGCGCCAGCCCGCCCCCGCAGGGCCAGCCCCTCCCCGCAGCGCCAGCCCATCCCCGCAGCGTCAGCCCCTCCCAGCAGCGCAACGGAACTAGCTAACTGAATAAGAGTCCACCTCCGCCCGCCTGTGTCAGGGCGGAAATGAGGCTCTGAAGAGACCGGCAAACAGAAGCCAAATAAACAAAGGGAACCGCTTCAGAAGGGACTGGTGCAACAGATTAAAATCCCTGTAGAAAACACCGACTTCACCCGAAGGGCCCAGTAGATATCGAGAAGTGTAAGCTGGAACGAGGAGCTATCTGAAACTGAGCCGAACCCACACTGACCGCAACAGCTCCAGAGAAACTCCTAGATATATTTTTACTTTTTTTTTTCTAAGTAAGGAAAAAAAAAAAATTTTTTTTTCTTTTTATATTTTTTCTTTTTTATTTTTTCTCTTTTATTTTCCTTTAAAATTCCCTATTACTCCCCCATTACTCCTTAACTTTCATTTTCATAGATTTTTACGATTTTTTTAATTAGGGGAAAAAAAAATTTTTTTTTCTTTCTTTCTTTTTTTTTTTTTTTTGTTTTTTTTTCTTTTTTTTCTTTTTCCTTCTTTTTTTTCCTTTCCGTTTTCTCTTTTATTTTCTATTTTTCTTTTTCTCTTATTTCTTTTAAAGTCCTCTAGTACTCCTCTACTACTGTTCATTTTCATTTTCACTACACTATAACCTTACAAAAAAAAAAAAGAGAGAAGCCCTATCTTTAAACCGAAGATTATTCTCTCCCAATCTTGACTCTCTGTTTTCTACCTCAGAACACCTCTATTTCCTCCTTTCCCCTTCTCTTCCCAATCCAATTCTGTGAATCCTTGTAGGTGTCTGAGATACGGAGAACACTCTGGGAACAGACAGCTGCGTAGATCTGTCTCTCTCCTCTTGAGTCCCCCTTTTTCTCCTCCTGCTCATCTCTATCTCCCTCCTCCCTTTTCTCCTGTTCATGTAACTCTGTGAACCTCTCTAGGTGTCCCTAACAGGGGAGAATCTTTTCGCCATTAACCTAGAAGTTTTATTATCAGTGCTGTATAGTTGGAGAAGTCCTGAGACTACAGGAAGAATAAAACTGAAATCCAGAGGCAGGAAACTTAAGCCCAAAACCTGAGAACACCAGAAAACTCCTGACTACATGGAACTTTAAGCAATAAGTGACCGTCCAAAAGCCTCCATACCTACACTGAAACCAACCACCACCCAAGAGCCAGTAAGTATTAGAGCAAGACATACAACGCAAATTCTCCAGCAACACAGGAACATAGCCCCGAATGTCAACATACAGGCTGCCCAAGGTGACACCTAACACATAGACCCATCTCAAAACTCATTACTGGGCACTCCATTGCTCTCCAAAAAGAAGAAATCAAGTTCCACGCACCAGTACACTGACACAAGCTTCCCTAACCGGGAAACCTTGACAAGCCAATCGTCTAACCCCACCCACTGGGTAAATCCTCCACAATAAAAAGGAACCACAGACCTCCAGAATACAGAAAGTCCACTCCAGACACAGCAATCTAAACAAGATGAAAAGGCAAAGAAATACCCAACAGGTAAAGGAACATGAAAAAAGCCCACCAAGTCAAACAAAAGAGGAGATAGGGAATCTACCTGAAAAAGAATTTAGAATAATGATAATAAAAATTATCCAAAATCTTGAAAACAAAATGGAGTTACAGATAAATAGCCTGGAGGCAAAGATTGAAAAGATACAAGAATTGTTTAATAAAGACCTAGAAGAAATAAAAAAGTCAATTAAAAATGAACAATGCAATGAATGAGATCAAAAACACTTTGGAGGGAACCAAGAGTAGAATAACGGAGGCAGAAGATAGGATAAGTGAGGTAGAAGATAAAATGGTGGAAATAAATGAAGCAGAGAGGAAAAAAGAAAAAAGGATCAAAAGAAATGAGG
The DNA here is from genome assembly GCF_910594005.1 of Cervus elaphus. Taxonomy (NCBI): domain Eukaryota; kingdom Metazoa; phylum Chordata; class Mammalia; order Artiodactyla; family Cervidae; genus Cervus; species Cervus elaphus. The sequence continues at coordinate 20,160,072 of NC_057828.1, read as the reverse complement.
ACAACCTCAGGGACCTCTGGGACAATGTGAAACGCCCCAACATTCGAATCATAGGAGTTCCAGAAGAAGAAGACAAAAAGAAAGGCCATGAGAAAATACTCGAGGAGATAATAGCTGAAAACTTCCCTAAAATGGGGAAGGAAATAGCTACTCAAGTCCAAGAAACCCAGAGAGTTCCAAACAGGATAAACCCAAGGCGAAACACCCCAAGACACATATTAATCAAACTAACAAAGATCAAACACAAAGAACAAATATTAAAAGCAGCAAGGGAAAAACAACAAATAACACACAAAGGGATTCCCATAAGGATAACAGCTGACCTATCAATAGAAACCCTCCAGGCCAGAAGGGAATGGCAGGACGTCCTGAAAGTAATGAAAGAGAATAACCTACAACCTAGATTACTGTATCCAGCAAGGATCTCATTCAGATATGAAGGAGAACTCAAAAGCTTTACAGATAAGCAAAAGCTGAGAGAATTCAGCACCACCAAACCAGCTCTTCAACAAATGCTAAAGGATCTTCTCTAGACAGGAAATGCAGAAAGGTTGTATAAACGTGAACCCAAAACAACAAAGTAAATGGCAACGGGACCACACCTATCAATAATTACCTTAAATGTAAATGGGTTGAATGCCCCAACCAAAAGACAAAGATTGGCTGAATGGATACAAAAACAAGACCCCCATATATGCTGTCTACAAGAGACCCACCTCAAAACAAGAGACACATACAGACTAAAAGTGAAGGGCTGGAAAAAAATATTTCATGCAAATGGAGACCAAAAGAAAGCAGGAGTCACAATACTCATATCAGATAAAATAGACTTTCAAATAAAAGCTGTGAAAAGAGACAAAGAAGGACACTACATAATGATCAAAGGATCAATCCAAGAAGAAGATATAACAATTATAAATATATATGCAGCCAACATAGGAGCACTGCAATATGTACGGCAAACACTAACGAGTATGAAAGAGGAAATTAATAGTAACACAATAATAGTGGGAGACTTTAATACCCCACTCACAACTATGGATAGATCAACTAAACAGAAAATTAACAAGGAAACACAAACTTTAAATGACACAATGGACCAGCTAGACCTAATTGATATCTATAGGACATTTCACCCCAAAACAAGCAACTTCACCTTTTTCTCAAGTGCACACGGAACCTTCTCCAGAATAGATCACATCCTGGGCCATAAATCTAGTCTTGGCAAATTCAAAAAAATTGAAATCATTCCAGTCATCTTTTCTGACCACAGTGCAGTAAGATTAGATCTCAATTACAGGAAAAAAATTGTTAAAAATTCAAACACCTGGAGGCTAAATAACACGCTTCTGAATAACCAACAAATCATAGAAGAAATCAAAAAAGAAATCAAAATATGTATAGAAATGAATGAAAATGAAAACACAACAACCCAAAACCTATGGGACACTGTAAAAGCAGTGCTAAGGGGAAGGTTCATAGCATTACAGGCTTACATCAAGAAACAAGAAAAAAGGCAAATAAAATAACCTAACTCTACACCTAAAGCAATTAGAGAAGGAAGAAATGAAGAACCCCAGGGTTAGCAGAAGGAAAGAAATCTTAAAAATTAAGGCAGAAATAAATGCAATAGAAACTAAAGAGACCATAGCAAAAATCAACAAAGCTAAAAGCTGGTTTTTTGAAAAAATAAACAAAATTGACAAACCATTAGCAAGACTCATTAAGAAACAAAGAGAGAAGAACCAAATTAACAAAATTAGAAATGAAAATGGAGAGATCACAACAGACAACACTGAAATACAAAAGATCATAAGAGACTACTACCAGCAGCTCTATGCCAATAAAATGGACAACTTGGATGAAATGGACAAATTCTTAGAAAAGTATAACTTTCCAAAACTGAACCAGGAAGAAATAGAAGATCTTAACAGACCCATCACAGGCAAGGAAATCGAAACTGTAATCAAAAATCTTCCAGCAAACAAAAGCCCAGGACCAGATGGCTTCACAGCTGAATTCTACCAAAAATTTAGAGAAGAGCTAACACCTACCTTACTCAAACTCTTCCAGAAAATTGCAGAAGAAGGTAAACTTCCAAACTCATTCTATGAGGCCACCATCACCCTAATTCCAAAACCTGACAAAGATGCCACAAAAAAAGAAAACTACAGGCCAATATCACTGATGAACATAGATGCAAAAATCCTTAATAAAATTCTAGCAAACAGAATCCAACAACATATTAAAAAAATCATACACCACGACCAAGTGGGCTTTATCCCAGGAATGCAAGGATTCTTCAATATCCGCAAATCAATCAATGTAATACACCACATTAACAAATTGAAAGATAAAAACCATATGATTATCTCAATAGATGCAGAGAAAGCCTTTGACAAAATTCAACACTCATTTATGATTAAAACTCTCCAAAAAGCAGGAATAGAAGGAACATACCTCAACATAATAAAAGCTATATATGACAAACCCACAGCAAGCATCACCCTCAATGGTGAAAAATTGAAAGCATTTCCCCTGAAATCAGGAACAAGACAAGGGTGCCCACTCTCACCACTACTGTTCAACATAGTGTTGGAAATTTTGGCCACAGCAATCAGAGCAGAAAAAGAAGTAAAAGGAATCCAGATAGGAAAAGAAGAAGTGAAACTCTCACTGTTTGCAGATGACATGATCCTCTATATAGAAAACCCTAAAGACTCTACCAGAAAATTACTAGAACTAATCAATGAATATAGTAAAGTTGCAGGATATAAAATTAACACACAGAAATCCCTTGCATTCCTATATACTAACAATGAAAAAACAGAAAGAGAAATTAAGGAAACAATACCATTCACCATTGCAACAAAAAGAATAAAATACTTAGGAGTATATCTACCTAAAGAAACAAAAGACCTATACATAGAAAACTATAAAACACTGATGAAAGAAATCAAAGAGGACACAAACAGATGGAGAAACATACCGTGTTCATGGATTGGAAGAATCAATATTGTCAAAATGGCTATTCTACCCAAAGCAATCTATAGATTCAATGCAATCCCTATCAAGCTACCAACGGTATTTTTCACAGAACTAGACCAAAGAATTTCACAATTTGTATGGAAATACAAAAAACCTCGAATAGCCAAAGTAATCTTGAGAAAGAAGAATGGAACTGGAGGAATCAACCTGCCTGACTTCAGGCTCTACTACAAAGCCACAGTCATCAAGACAGTGTGGTACTGGCACAAAGACAGAAATATAGACCAATGGAACAGAACAGAAAGCCCAGAGATAAATCCACGAACCTATGGACACCTTATCTTTGACAAAGGAGGCAAGGATATACAATGGAAAAAAGACAACCTCTTTAACAAGTGGTGCTGGGAAAACTGGTCAACCACTTGTAAAAGAATGAAACTAGAACACTTTCTAACACCATACACAAAAATAAACTCAAAATGGATTAAAGATCTAAATGTAAGACCAGAAACTATAAAACTCCTAGAGAACATAGGCAAAACACTCTCCGACATAAATCACAGCAAGATCCTCTATGACCCACCTCCCAGAATATTGGAAATAAAAGCAAAACTAAACAAATGGGATCTAATGAAACTTAAAAGCTTTTGCACTACAAAAGAAACTATAAGTAAGGTGAAAAGACAGCCCTCAGATTGGGAGAAAATAATAGCAAATGAAGAAACAGACAAAGGATTAATCTCAAAAATATACAAGCAACTCCTGCAGCTCAATTCCAGAAAAATAAATGACCCAATCAAAAAATGGGACAAAGAACTAAACAGACATTTCTCCAAAGAAGACATACAGATGGCTAACAAACACATGAAAAGGTGCTCAACATCACTCATTATTAGAGAAATGCAAATCAAAACCACAATGAGGTACCATTACACACCAGTCAGGATGGCTGCTATCCAAAAGTCTACAAGCAATAAATGCTGGAGAGGCTGTGGAGAAAAGGGAACCCTCTTACACTGTTGGTGGGAATGCAAACTAGTACAGCCACTATGGAAAACAGTGTGGAGATTCCTTAAAAAACTGGAAATAGAACTGCCATATGACCCAGCAATACCACTTCTGGGCATACACACTGAGGAAACCAGATCTGAAAGAGACACGTGTACCCCAATGTTCATCGCAGCACTGTTTATAATAGCCAGGACATGGAAGCAACCTAGATGCCCATCAGCAGATGAATGGATAAGGAAGCTGTGGTACATATACACCATGGAATTTTACTCAGCCGTCAAAAAGAATTCATTTGAACCAGTCCTAATGAGATGGATGAAACTGGAGCCCCTTATACAGAGTGAAGTAAGCCAGAAAGATAAAGAACATTACAGCATACTAACACATATATATGGAATTTAGAAAGATGGTAACGATAACCCTATATGCAAAACAGAAAAAGAGACACAGAAATACAGAACAGACTTTTGAACTCTGTGGGAGAAGGTGAGGGTGGGATGTTTCAAAAGAACAGCATGTATACTATCTATGGTGAAACAGATCACCAGCCCAGGTGGGATGCATGAGACAAGTGCTCTGGCCTGGTGCACTGGGAAGACCCAGAGGAATCGGGTGGAGAGGGAGATGGGAGGGGGGATCAGGATGGGGAATAAGTGTAAATCTATGGCTGATTCATATCAATGTATGACAAAACCCACTGAAATGTTGTTAAGTAATTAGCCTCCAACTAATAAAAAAATTAAAAAAAAAAAATAAATAAAATCAACTGACATCCAAAAAAAAAAAAAAAAATGCATCTGCTCAATGCATCCACCCTGTGTAATTGTCTGTAATCAGTACTTGCTGTGGTGAGTGGCAATATCTCCGCATAATGCCATCTCCGTATTCAGATGTGAATGAGTTGACAAAGTAACCATCTCTCAGCTCAGTACTGATTATACGTCTGTTACTTATACTGGGAATACATTAAAACCCCATTTTACAATACCTCTATCATTGTCATTCTGTACAAGAAATACAGTATTTTGCTTCTGAATATATCAGTTTGTCTTCAAACTGTGTGCCAGAATAGTCTGTTAGCTGATCCAAGGTAAGTTCCAAAACACGTTTGTCTTGATTTTTTTAATGGTTTTTTTTTTTTTTTTTAACATTTGGTTTCACTTGAGCATTGAGCTCTTAGCTAGATCATGTGAAACATTATACAGACATGAAGGCAAGACATAAAGGCAGGTTCCTTTTCCTCCACATCCATCCCTTAGATGTGCAAATCACACTTCTGGTTCTCTAACCCATGAAATATTGCATATTACTCTCCTCTTGGAGTATCTGACTTTTTTTGAGAGAAAAGTTCCTCACCAGAGCTAGTCTTCTTATGTAAACCCTGTCAGATAGCAAGTCAATCTATCTAGTTGTATGAAATTATCAACAAATGATTAAAGTTTACTTAGTTTATTTTTCTAGATCAATATCATGTTGGTGCTACATTTAGAGAGGTAGTAACAGGATGTCTTATCAAAGCCTCCTAGAAATCTACAAAGGTTGAATTCATAAAAACAGAAAGTATGCTGGTGATTGCCAAGGTATGGGGGATGAGCAAATGGGGAGATGTTAGTCTCAGGGCACAAAATGTGGGTTATAAGATGAATAAATGCCAGGGATGTAAGGTACAGTATGGTGACTATACTATCCCCAGGCAGTGCAGTTGGTAAAGAATCCACCCACTAATGCAGGAGAAACAAGAGATGCAAGTTTGATCCCTCGGTTGGACGATCCCTTGGAGGAGGAAATGGTAAACCACTCGTGGTCTTGCCTGGAAAGTTCCATTGACAGAGGAACCTGGTGGGCTACAGTCCATGGGGTCACAGAGTAGGAAACGACTGAACAACTGAACATGCAATATACTTAACAAAACTGTTTTGTATACCTGAAATTTAGTAAAAATGTAGATAACATACATGCACATGGAAACTCTATGAGGTGGCAGATGTGCTAACCAAACATCAGGCTAATCATCTCAGAATATATAGGTATATCAAATAATTACTTTGGACACCTTAAATTTACAAAATATTACTTAACAATTCTACCTCAATAAAGCTGAATAAAAGCCTTCTAATTAGAGCTTCAAGATACTCTTTGGTGTCACCAAAAAAAGAAAAACACAAATAACAACAAACAAACAAAATATGTCACACACACAAAAAAGCCATGTCAACCATTCTAAAAATTTTCAAGCCATGATGAAATAGCAAGGGAGAGAGAAAATCTGGTAACTTTGCATTCCTCATTTTGCTTTAAGGTCTTGCAATATGAATACATGATGAAATAGAAGCTCATGTTTAATACACAATAACCAATATCTAAGAAGTAGATGCTTTGACCCTGGAGGAGGGCATGGCAACCCATTCCACTATCCTTGACTAGAGAATCCCACGGACACAGGAGCCTGGGGGGCTACAACCCAAAGGGTCGTAAAGAGTTGGACACAGCTCTTTGTGTGTCTTGGAAGACACAGAAAGAAGCGACTTAGGATGCACGCACGTACACAGATGCTCTGGCAATCTTGTTCCAGATGAATCAGAGAAAACTACTAATAGCATAATATTTAAAAGGAAAATATCTATTTCAAATAATCAGTAATGTACATAAATTGTCATCAAAAAGAGTTATGGTATTTCAGGCTAAGTGCGACAACTATTCATCCACTCTCTCATTTAAACAACATTAACTACATTAAATTTAGAATAGGTCAAGTTCAAGCTAAAGTCACAAGTACAGAATTCTCTTGTGTCTAATTGTCCCCAAACAACAAAGAAATCAGCAACTCTTCATGGGCTTTTATGAGGTGAGCTATGTTATAAGTGCAAGTTGAAGATCAACTTTAATTTAAACATTTGCAAGTATATTATTGAAGAATTTCTATTAAAAGATTTGCAGATGTTTTATAAAGTGATATAATTTATTTCTATCTTAAAATTAATTTAAAGTTGTACATACTTAGGCAATGTGTAAAATTTAAAATGTAAAGCTTTAATGACAGATTTTGATATTCCAGGGCATTCAGATTTCTTTTAATTTACTAGCAGCCTTTGCTTTTTTTTTTTTACCTCAAGCCAAATGCTTTATTTAGACCTAATTTGGGGGATTGTTTCAAAAAAGACTGTATTTAAAGTAAATAATGCATTTGATTGTATGTAATGAATTATTTTAAAACTTTAAATGATTCAAAAATGAAACACTAAACAGCTAATTAAATCACCTCTCAAAGATCATTCTAATTTTTTAGTACTATATTTAATAATAAAAAGAATAAATTTTATATTATTGTTGGATAATAGGTATGTTACTCTGAAATATTTTTGTAGGTTAGTTAGAGTCACACTTTAAAGGACCATAGCCCTTGTCCTTAGACATCTATAATAATTTTAAAGTTATATAATCTGAAATAAATTTAGAAAGGACTCTTGTATATCATAAAGAAATCTTCAAAGAAGAATTCAGCAATACCAGAAAGATTTCAGTGGATATGAAGAAATAATTGAGTGCTTAACATCTAACTTTATAGGTCAAACCTGAAAAGGCAATGTCTGAAAATGAACTGATACAAAATTATAGAATTTTAGTTGTGAGTTAGGTTGGTGGTTTCATAAAACAAATTGAGTATGTGACCTGGATTTCAGAAGGTGTAAAGAATGGAGGAAGACTTAGTTAAGAACTAGAAGTCAGTTTGGCCCACCGGTTCTTGAAACAGTGGACAAATATGATAAAGGTCACCAGTGGACACAATCTAAACCGTCAGGGAGGAGGTGAAAACATGAACCAAATTAAATTCAACTTTTCTAGTTATGAGAAATGGATATTGGGGGCATTCAGGTCCTTCAGAGCTAAAGCTAAATAACAAAGTTACTCCCATAAAGAGACTGACTACAACATGGTATATAAAATCACTTTGCAGTAAGAAGTGATCTGTAGTCTTTTTACTTTTAATCACATCTTAAAAACTTACCAACTGATAAGCAAGTCGGCTAAACATAAAAGACAAAGTTCAGAAGATTTTTGCCATCTCAAATGGATTATCTACCACAAATTACTTTTGAAAGATTAATTTTTTAAATTTGTATTTTTATCAGGTGTATACAAAGAAAAATGTGCATGAAAAGAAATTTATTTGTAAATTTAAAGGTATTGTCAGTGAAAGAAATCTTTATTTACTAGTTGTGATTAGCAATTATCTTTTCCATCTGTAATATGGGCACAAACATTAAAAATGAGTTGGTTCACAAAAAAGTTATTGCAGATATATGTGCCTGTATGTATGTGTGTATATTTGGTCTGTTTGTGGGAGTGTACTGGCATCCATGATGATGAATTCACACAGGAATGCTATATATGTGCCATGTATATATTTATGATTTTATTTTCAAATCAGTATTCTTTCATATTTCCCAGAATGAGACAGCATATATAATGTTTATTTCTTTCTTTATTTTTTAATTGAAGGATAATTGCTTTACAAAATTTTGTTGTTTTCTCTCAAACCTCAACATGAATCAGCCATAGCTATACATACATCCCCTCCCTCCCATCTTCTACCCCATCCCACCCCTGTAGGTTGAGACAGAGCCCCTGTTTCCTGAGCCATACAGCAAATTCCTGTTGGTTATTTATTTTACACATGGTAATGTAAGTTTCCATGTTACTCTCTCCTAGCATCTCACCCTCTCCTCCCCTCTCTCCATGTCCATAAGTCTCCTGTCTCTGTCTGTTTCTCCATTGCTGCTCTGCAAATAAATTCTTCAGTGCCATTTTTCTAGATTCCATACAGATGCGTTATACGATATTTATCTTTCTCTTTCTGACTTACTTCATTCTGTATAATATAGGTTCATCCACCTTATTAGAACTGACTCAGATGTGTTCCTTTTTATGGCTGAGTAATATTCCATTGTGTATATGTACCACAACTTCTTTAACCATTCATCTGTCAATGGACATTTAGGTTGCTTCCATGTTCTAGGTATTGTAAATAGTGCTGCAATAAACAACAGGATTCATGTGTCTTTTTCAATTTTGATTTCCTCAGGGAATATGCCTAGGAGTGGGATTGCTGGGTCATATGGTGGTTTTATTCCTAGTTTTTTTATGGAATGTCCATACCCTTATTCCATAGTGGCTGTTTCAATTTACATTCCCACCAACAATGTAAGAGCATTCCCTCTTCTCCACACCCTCTCCAGCATTTATTGTTTGTAGACATTTAGACAATTGCCATATACAATATTATATGTGAATTATAGTTGCATTTCAGTTATAAGCTGGACAAAAATTGTAGTAGAAAAAAGGAAACTTTCATCACAGAAATATTTTTATTATGTAAGTTTAACTTAGACTTATTTGCAAATTCTATGTTTGAAATAGTGCATTTGGTTCCTATCACTAATATATTTCAAAAACTTTGATTTATTTTAAAAGGCTGTTAAGATAGAGGATTTCTACTGATCGATTTAAGGTGGCCTTTCAAATTTATGTGCATAAACTGGGCCTTCTATTGATCTGTCCATTTCTGTAAACATATGTTTGCTAAATTTCTATTTCTTTTTGTCTTTAACTCTCTAAGAAATCGTATGAATTAAGATAATATAATAGTATAGAAACTGTGTTACTTAGGCAACTACTAAAGTAAATATTCATTTTCAAATCAGTGTGTCAGAAGAAAAAATCTTATTTTTTCATTTTGTATCTTCTTTCATTGCAGCGGTAGAAATTAAATATTTGTCATTTAGGAATTCTCCTTGCCTATAGATTGCATTTAAAGTATCCAATATACAAAGTATATTGGCTATAAAGGAGTTGGTCGTGATCCATTGACTTCAATGCAAGCAGGATACAGGCTGTTGCTGAGGCAGCCGTTATTCATATGAGTCTTGTGTTTCTAGTGCATTTTGGACTCAGATCCTTGGATATCAATCCATAAATACAGAAAGGCCTGGGTGTTTAAATTGTGTGTGTGTATATAAGAATGAGAGAGAGAGAGAGAAAAGGGGAGCGCACAGGAGAGAAAGGAAGGAAGGACAGATGTAAGGATAGAGGCAGGGTAGGAGGGAGGAAGGAAAGAATAAAGGAAGGAAAGAAAGAATGTTTTATTATGTATTTTATTATTATTAGGAATAAAAAGTCACTATTTCCAAAATATGATTCCACTACACAACTATAAACATTATTAGTATTAAACTACTGTTAAAAAATAGACCCCAAATGTACAACTCAAACATAAGAGGTTAATTTTTGCATTTCTTTAAGTTTTCATAGACTAGCCTAGCCCAAAGCAATTATTTCATGGTTGGGTCTTCTCTGCACAATAATCCAAGGATTCCACCATTGATAAGGTATCATCAAAATTCATTTGATAAAAGAGGGTACTGAGGAGGAATCTTGTTCTTTAAAAGTGTCTTAATGGAAATGTCATGCATTGGTTTTCACTTTTTATATGCTAGAGTTCAATCACAAAAGCTACTTAATTTACCTAAGGAAAGACTGGAATGTGATCTAGTTATATGCTACGAAGACAAAAAGATTTTTAGAGACAACTAATATTCTCTGCAATGATCTTCACTTTTGTTACCAAATATACTTAAGCCCCATTTTATCCATGGGACATACTTACCCACACCCCACTACAGACAATAACCTCCTCCAGTTAGTGCATTTGGTTCATTGTCCGGATAGCTTGGTCAACATTCAGGTCTTACAGCCCAGAATCCTATAACCTACAAGAAAAAGTTATACATCTACCCCACCATCATATCCAAAATATCTTGGTGAAAGAAGAAGGGAATCACCAGCAAAAATAAAACAAACAATAGCCCCTCCCACTTGGAAAAGGCAAGGATGGTGATCCTAGTAGTGATGGAATCTGGCTGTACAGGCACCAAAATCCATTGTTCAGATGGTTAAGGATATTCTCCAATCAGCCCCTTGATTATCTGGTAGGAAAAACTTCCTTATCTGCTTCTGTAATATCTTTCCCAGTGTATTAACATTCACTGTGACCTAACACTGGTTTGGATAAGTATGCTCCACGTGACCTCCTTTTTACAGTGTATTTTGTGCCTGTGTATGTTGGATGGCCCTAGAATTATTTTATGGTTGTGTGTGTGTTACTTGCTCAGTCATGTCTGACTCTTTGCAACCCCATGGACTGTAGTCCGCCAGGCTCCTCTGTCCATGGAATTCTCCAGGGAAGAATACTGGAGTGGGTTGCCATGCCTTTCTCCAGGGCCTCTTCCTGACCCAGGGATGGAACCCAGATCTCCTGCATTTCATGTGGATTCTTTAGCATTTGAGCTACCCAAGAAGCCCATTCTATGGTTACAAGTCTTCTGTTTTCCTTGGTGACAAATCACCTAAAAACTTGGTAGAATTCTAATTTATTAACATATGTTTGTAATTATAGCCAAAGCTCTTTCTTAGACGCAGGTAAGATTTTCTTACAGCCTTACTTTTATATCTATCTTTTTCTGTCTCTCTGCACATCTCACTCTTTCATTTTCTTGGTATGTTCATCTTCTTTGGAAAAAAAAGCTTAGGTGAGAGGAAACAAATCCTTTCTCTGATCTTCAGTGTTGATTTGAAGAAGTCTTAAAAAATTATTATAATTCATTACATTTAAATCCATATCTTTTGCCTTTTGGAATTCAATGGCAGACTTGTTTTGTAAGACTGTGCAACTCAAATAAAGATAGTATATTCCACATTACTTAGGCTTTTAAAATGATCAATTCTCATTTGAGCTCATTTTGCATTCTTGTATTTATATATGTTAAGAACAAAATGCTTTGGCTCTATCAGTTTCCCCTAGAGGAATGGTCCTTAACTGGGAACAATTTTGTCCTTCAGGGGACATTTAGCAATGGTGGAAGACAGTCTTGATTGGCAACACTATGAGAGGACACTGGCATCTAGCAGGGACAAGTCAGGGATGTTGCTAAACATCCTACAATTCACAAGATAGATTTCACAAAGAAACAATTATCCTATCCCAAATGGCGATGGTGTCTTTGTTGAGAAAACTTGTCCTAGATCTACTTTCAGCAAGTACTTCGTATGCTCTGTAAGTGATTCTATGAGATGGTATTTCTGGGGTTTTGCCAGTATATAAAAAAAAAGAAAGTCCATCTCTCTTGCTGTACACCCAACCACTGAGGCCAGTAGCACGTTTCATTGTTGTTTTCAGGGTGTCACCCTATTTCAAGCTAATACTTTTTTTTTTTTCATTTACCTAGGTTGTGATTACCTCTAGTAAAAGAAATGAACCTCACAATATTAAAGTCATAGACCAAACAATAGTATTTGATTTCTAATTTAGATAACAGCCCAAAGTCTCCGTGACTCTGTCATATCCTGAGACCTCTTAGTGCCCCTGTATACAGATGGAAAGGACAAAGAAACATTGTGGCGGATATAAATAGATGCCTCATGTCTGCTCACATTCCAATCACCAGAACTCAGTCATATGACCGCACCTGTATACAAGGGAGGCTGAGAAATGTTGTCCAGGTTTGTTCTTAGAAAGAGACAATGTATATTGAGAGAATAGCTAACAGCTTCTGCAATTCATGATTTTATCATTTTCCAGGAGTAAAAATTGTAAGATAATTCTAGAGTAGAATCTCTATGTTTGTTTCTAACTGCTATTCAAATTGTCACAGATTTAGTGATTTAAAACAACAAAAATTTATGCTTTTACAGTTTTGGAGGTAAGGAGTTCAAGGTTGATCTCAGAGAGATAGAGTCAAGGTTTCTGCAGGGCGCTGTTCCTTCTGGAGATTCTAGGGAAGAGTTCTTTCCCTGTCTTCAGAGTTTCTAGGGGCTGCCTATTATTTCTTGATTCATGGCATGCCTTTTCCACTCTCACCACTCATTTCTTTGTCACATCACCTCTTTTCACGCTGCCTGTATCATCACCTCTTCTCACTCCAGTCCCCCTGCATCCTTCTTCTACTGGATTCTTTAGATTATACTGAGCCCACTCAGATAGGCCTAGATAATCTCTTAAATCACAATCACAATTTCAAATTCCCTCTTACTATGCCAAGTAACATATTCACAGGATTCTTGGGATTAGGGCATAGCCATCTTGGGGAGGGTGCATTATTAAGCCTACCACAGATCCAAACAAGTAGAGACAATATTTACTTCCTACCACTTACCTTGAACAGTGTTTAATCTTGTACCTTGAACAGACTATGTATGATAGATATTTTGAAATGAATTAGTTATTCAGTCTTTTAAATGATATATAGTTTGACAAGCATTATCCAGTCCACAGACCATTTTTATGTGTTGGTGATTCAAAATTTGTTGGATTTTATCAAATATCTTCATCATCAAAACCAAATCCTATTTTAGAATCTGAATATAAATTTGTTATTGGAAGGTAAAAGTAACTGGGAAAATCCCTTCTACAATTCTGCATCTGTGTGACTCTTTCTAGAAAGGAACAACTCAGTGCATTAGAAGGTTGACCTTTTTGTTACAAAACAAATCTACACATTATCCTTTCTGTTAAGCTGACATGGATCTTCATGTAACCCTGCTTTATATTTCTTTTAGCCTTCTGGAGAAGCATAAAACAAAACAAATTCTTCTTTTATGCAATTTGCCTTCAAATGTTTGGGGTAACTTACTTACTTTGGCCACCTGATATGAAGAGCTGTCTCATTTGAAAAGACCCTGATGGTGGGAAAGACTGAGGGCAGGAGGAGAAGGGGATGACAGAGGATAAGATGGTTGGATGGCATCACCGACTCAATGGACAATGAGTTTGGGTGGGCTCCAGGAGCTGGTGATGGACAGGGAGGCCTGGTGTGCTGCAGCTCATGGGGTTGCAAAGAGTCAGACACGACTGAGTGAATGAAATGAACTGAACTTACTCATTCTGTTAAATTATTTTCCATGACAAGATCTTCAGAATTCTTATATTTAGATGTATTTCTGGTTTCTTCTAGCTTGTAAAGAACTTAGTGATATAATAACCAATATAAACAAAATATTCTAGGTTTTGTGTAATCAATACAATGTACAGTGGTAGTGTTATTACCTTGATAAGGAAAATCTATCAATGTACTCAATTATATTTTATTTATATATTCATTTTACCTCAAATATCCTCCTAGTAAGGGAAAACAACCTGTTACTTTGATACAACATACTTTGAAGCAATTATTTTAACCTTAATGCAGAACTTTATATTTACTTATGGGAATGTTATCATGCTGCTTTTTGCTCAGTATTAGAGTCTACCAAAATGAAAACAAATTCAGGCTTTTCTATGAACAAATTACCTAGAACCTACTACTCTCTTCATATTTAGTAATAATTAATTTCTTAAATCAAAAATTTACTTTTTTATCTGTAAGTGTTAAAATGGCACTATAGTTGACCATTCTACCACATGGGTTTAAACTTATATGTGGGTGTTTTCCAACAAAGACACCAAATATTCATTGGAAAAAGTCTGTTTATAAGTGGACATGCACAGTTCAAACCAGTGTTATTCGAGTCAACTATACACCACCCAAGTTTGGTTGAATCCACATATGCTAAACCCACAGGTACAGAAGACCAACCATGGAACTACCATCCAGAGATTTTGGTATCAACAGTCGTTTCTGGAACCAATACCCTGTAGATACCATGGGAGGATTGTACTTTGATTTAAAAAAAAAAATAAATTCTACATGATGCAGTACATGATGTAACTTGAAAATTACAGTCTAGAAAAATTAATACAAAATTATTGTTTGAAATTTGGAAATATAAAATTATTTTTTGCAAGTAAAATTAAGATGGTTTCTAGAATGATTCAAAAGAGTGAAAAATATAGCAATTAAAATAATATGAAAAGATAAGAGATGATTATAAGGAAAAAGAAACTAATGCATCAATTATGTAAGTCTGGAATAAGACATGTGGATAAATTAATAGAAATGATCCCCAAAGAAATTTATGTGAAAATTTATCTCATATGATGAAGTTATGTAGATTAGAAAATTTTTAAATTTGGAATTTGGATATCAAGAAAGAATGATACAGATGTATAGAAAAAAATACCGAGGTAAAATGAACATACATTAAAAATACGGAAAGTTTTTTTTTTAAGTTATCCTCAGGCATGTTTACTGCATTAAAAAAATAAAAAAAATTCAGCATTTTGTTACTTAAATAAATAAGCCAGAAACTATTGCCAGGTGTCACTTATGTTTAAGACATAAAATAATCACAGATTAAATAAATAATCACAGATTAAATAAAAATATAAGACTGAGGAAAAGCACAAGTTTAGATTTACACCAGTTAACTTATTTTTATACAAGCCATAAATAGATTCCAAAACAAACTTTAAGGTCAAAAAGTTTTCTGATAGTAAAATGAACTTTAATAATAAAACACAAAGCAATTTAGTAATGATAACCAGGAAAATAAAAGAGTAATGTGTAGAAATAAAATGTTAATTTTTTGTGTTATATGAGAATAAAATTGCTGTTTCAATCTTGGCTTGATAATTAGAAAATCATTTTCATTAAATGTAACAATATCAAAATATAAAAATTAAGTGCATGGTTGAAAATTGCTAAAGTAGAAAATAGAAACATGATTTGTGGAGTGAAAAGGGAAAATAGAAAAGAGCTTGACTGTCATGATTATAAAGTATGATTTTCACCTAAGTCCATGTGCTCTATTGAAAGCAAACCTTTAGAAGTGATTCAAAGAATAAAATATAATTGGTTGAACATAAATGTAATGAAAATAAAATTAGAAAGATAAGAGGATGGAATTGAGAAAAGAAGATGAAAATTAAAATTTTTGAGTTTTCAATATTTGACAGGAAGTTTTTAAAATGTAAGAATTCTTAGAAGGAATGAGTATCATAAGGATTATTGTTATCTTCATATTAAAAATGTGAAAACTGAGGCTTAGAGAAGTTGGCATTTAAAATGGTTATTATGTTCTAAGTCAAGAAACATTAAAATAGAGCAATATACATAACTTACATATTTGTAATTTTAATCCATGATTAAGACTTAATAATCATTCAGCTTTCCACGTGAGTAACAAGTTAAGAGTAGAAGAAATTCTGGAATTAAAATATACAAATATAACAATATTAGATAATGAAAAAAGCACCTCAACCTTTGATAATAAATTAAGTTGGGAAGAAATGAATGAACATATAATGGCTCTAGGGTTCATGTATATGAAGAATAAATTAGTAAAATTCTTCAATGTTTTTCTTAACAATTTAATAAAATGATACAGTAAACAATTGCTGAAATCCACAAAACACAACAGAAAATAATGTTTAAGTATATAATAAGAGATGAATGTTGTCAACGATATTTTGAAAAACAGGAAACAGATGGAGAGATGGCAACTGACTTCACCTAACAAAAGAAATTGAAAATATTCCCTATAGAGAAAAATAAGGAGTCAGCAATTTCACTGCTACAAAATCCTAGTAAGAAACAAAAGTGGCAGATACCACATAGGTAATGGATAACCATGGTGTCAAAAGCAGGAAGACAGGTTGAAAATATTTACGATGACACTAGAAATCAGGCAATGAGGCAGAGGTCTCTCCCCCTCAGCAAACACCCCAGCCAATATATTAGACAATTTATACCTAGAGAAAGTGGACTCTCAGAAAATTTATAGTTCATAGCTATAGCTATAGTTATAGCTATCTAGTTATATCATAGCTGTAGCTATCTTGTCATTCCATGTAAAATCCATCCCTTGTCATAATTTTAATTGCTTTTCAGGTGGCGCTAGTGGTAAAGAACCCAACTGCCAATACAGGAGGTGCAAGAGATGTGGGTTGAATCCCTAGGTTGAGAAGATTCCCCTGGATGAGGGCATGGCACCCCACTCCAATATGCTTTCCTGGAGAATCCCATGGACAGAGGAGCCTGGTAGGCTACAGTCCACAGTGCCATAGAGAACAGGACACAACTGAAGCATGCACACATAGAGGGAGAAATATTTATCCCTTGTCATAACTTTAATTAGCTTGCACTTTATGTAAGAGACCTATCAATGAATTCAGTTTTAAATTAACTTTTAGAGACTCAATTTTAAGTAGGAATGGAAAGTCAATAATTACGAGACTTAGATTAACCTCTAAGATGAAAGAGACAGATAAAAGCAACATCAACATTCACAGAAACAAGGCTAAACTAGAGAGATCAAGCTTAGCAAGCTTCCAAATGGTTGTCTGAATCACTGCCAATCATGAGATAATATATTTGTGAAACAATGCAGTATGATATTATAAAGATACATTATAGTAATATGAATTAGTTTTTAGAACTCAAAAAAAAAAGAAAAATAATAGTAAAAATACAAAGGCAATGAAAAAGTTGGAAGACAGTAACTGAAGTTACTTTGAAATAGCAAAGACCAACAGATGAGCTTTAGAAGAAGAAAAAATAAGGATTTCTGGTGTTTGACAATAGGAACATGTGGTGAAATGGAAACAGAGAGTTTTTAAAAGTGAGAAATAGCAAGGAAATAATTATAAAAGAAAAATGCACTAATAATTTGTAGACATTAGTTGTCAGGGCATTAGATAGCCTGCCACAGGCACTATATAATGAATCAACACACACATGCATACACACATCAAATTTTAAACAACTTCAGAATAGCTTGGTTACACGGAAAACTCGGAAAATCTTTCTGGCATTGAAAAATGGCATCAATCTTCTTAGCAACAACCCTGACTATTATAAAACCAAGGTGTAACATTTTCAATATTTTAAGGAAAAAATGCTTCTTAGCCTAAGAACTTCATAACAAACAAACTGTAACTCAAAGATGAGGATAAATCAAGGCATTTTCAGAAATGGGTCATCAAAAATGTTTAAACGTTCTTTCATGTTTCCTTTTTTGGTAAAGTTGTGATGAGTACACAGCACAAAAACAAGTCAGTAAAGCAGAAATAAATCATGGGGCAAGGATGGAGAAAAGGAAAAGTTCCCCAGCTTACACTCTGTGTCAGTCCTTAAGGTGAGTCCTTCCATACACCAGTAGAAAGAAAGGGCTGTGGAAAGTAGGCCTTAGAAAACGGAGGTGGAAGTGCAGGAGGAGGAGAAGTAAAACAAGTAGACACAGAATTTTTAAGAAAAACTGACAGAATATTTGAGTGCTTAAAAAGTTGTTTGAATATTTTGAAAATTAGTGATCAGTATGTAACCCATCTGGAAAAACACTTGGAATAATTAGAAACCTAAGCAAATAACAATTGTGGCAGTTATTAAATCCAGGGAGAAAAACAAATGTTTTGAAAGAGTTCAGCTACGCTCACTCGCTCAGTCATGTCCGACTCTTTGCGACCCCATGAATCGCAGCACGCCAGGCCTCCCTGTCCATCACCAACTCCCGGAGTTTACCCAAACTCATGTCCATCAAGTCGGGGATGCCATCCAGCCATCTCATCCTCTATCATCCCCTTCTCCTCCTGCCCCCAATCCCTCCCAGCATCAGGGTCTTTTCCAATGAGTCAGCTCTTCACATCCGGTGGCCAAAGTATTGGAGTTGCAGCTTCAGCATCAGTCCTTCAAATGAACACCCAGGACTGATCTCCTTCAGGATGGACTGGTGGGCTCTCCTTGCAGTCCAAGGGACTCTCAAGGGTCTTCTCCAACGCCACAGTTCAAAAGCATCAATTTTTCGGCACTCAGCTTTCTTCACAGTCCAACTCTCACATCCATACATGACTACTGGAAAAACCACAGCCTTGACTAGATGGACCTTTGTTGGCAAAGTAATGTCTCTACTTTTAAATGTGCTGTCTAGGTTGGTCATAATTTTCCTTCCAAGGAGTAAGTGTCTTTTAATTTCATGGCTGCAATCACCATCTGCAGTGATTTTGGAGCCTAGAAAAATAAAGTCAGCCACTGTTTCCACTGTTTCCCCATCTATTTCCCATGAAGTGATGGGACCAGATGCCATGACCTTAGTTTTCTGAATGTTGAGCTTTAAGCCAACTTTTTCACTCTCCTCCTTCACTTTCATCAAGAAGCTTTTTAGTTTCTCTTCACTTTTTGCCGTAAGGGTGGTGTCCTCTGCATATCTGAGGTTATTGATATTTCTTCTGGCAACAAAGAGTTAATTCTGCACAATATAAACAGTCAGGGTACTGTAAAAAGTATCATGCTCTTGTGCATCTAGCAACAATCAGAGGGCAGAGGATAAGAAGGAGAGTGTAAAAGAGTCAACGCCTTAACTGAAAAAGCAAAGTTTATAGACAGGATCAGTCTACTTCAGCATTTTAAAAGTTGTTCACAATTATGAGGTTATCTTTAAAAGGACTCTATATTTGGGAAATTCACGGAGATTCTACTCTGATTTATTAAAATACTCATTTTTGTGGTGAATTAAAGCAAAACCTTTTGCAGAAAATAAAAAGTAACTGGTGCCCTGAGAGCTGAGTCCTCAACGGCATTTGTTCCCTTTTGTCAACATGTTATCAAGTTTCTGTTTTCCATAAGGTTTGAAACCTATTAGATAAGCTATAAGTGCTTACATTTTCAAAAGATTTGTCTATGATGCTGTTTAGTACACTCATGTGATAAACATGTGAAAAAATTTAGTGTTTATCATTATCACCACCATCCACATCACTTTTCAAATAGTAATGTCTTAAGCTTTTGCCAGACGGTTGTACATCAGAACAGTGGCCTTTCCCTTCTAAGTTGCTATGTGAGGGAATATTTGGTTGGTGAAACTCAGTCAGAAAAGCATGGGGTTTGTGTTCAAGATTGAAATTACCTGTCCTTCAGGGCTTTTGAATCAATATAGTTATCATTTAACAACCATTACCTCTAACAACATACCCTTGGTATTGCCTGAGGGAGTGAGTAGCAATAATTGAAATTCAACTGCATGTTTTAAAAGAAATATGCAATGGCATTTTTCCTTGGGAATAAATTATTTAAGTAGATAGTGGGAGAGTATGTGTATTCAGAACATGTGAAGCAGTTTGGCTAAACTTTTAATTTAGTTTAACCAATAGCTATCCAGGTGCAGAGAATGTGACAGTCTAATCTAAACTCTCCATGTTTTTTTGTTTGCTTTAATGAATGAACAACTGCTATAATGAGTATCAAAGTTAAGTACCATATTGAAAGAGCTTCTCTTCAACAAATTTTTTCCTGGTCACCATGTCAGCCTTTGCAGGATATTTAAATGATTTATCAGAGGTGAAAGTGCTCAGTAGTCCAGGCAGTGGAGGGAACTTAAACAACTTTTCATCAGAAAAAGTAAAAAGAAAAACAAAAAAGAATCAGAGTTCAGAAGAATGAAATTTATTAGAAAACAAGTGACTATAACCTAGAAAAGACTGTACTGTGTTTTACATAACCACTGAAAGAAGTTTAAAACAATCAATTTGACATATTCAGTGCACAAATTAACAAATGATTTTAACATATGCCTTACATACTTTAGGCAGATATTACTCAATTTAAACATTAAAAGAAAAATAGGTATTTCATAAGCAGAGCTATGTTAGAACATCTGTTTAATTTTTTTTGTTTCAATACTATTTTATGTCATTATTTGAACAAAGTTGTTCATATTGAAGAATAAACTTTTACATTTCAAACATTAAGATATTCTAAAATAACATGTCCCTTTTCATATAGTAGTAGTCTTTGATCTAATTTGTTTGTTGATTTTGATTCATAACTTCTTAACATTATGTGACAAAAATATTTAGGTGGAAACATTTTTATAATACTTCAGGAGTTTTTGAAGGCTTTCAAAATCATATACAATTTCTTCCCTAGCAATGGCTGACACTTTTTTAAGATTGTCAAGATAGAATTCATTAACATATATAACTAAATCTACATCTTTATCAAAACACCACAGAACCTGTACTTCTTGACAGATTAAAGAATGCTATATCCTGAATTGTGCAAATTGAGGCTCTGTTACAAAACTTACCCAAATCATATCTCTGCCATTTGCCTCTTATGAAAGGCTAAAAATAAAAGTCTCATGAACACAAAATAAAAAACACAGTCTGTCATTCTTTCTCTAAAAAAAAAAAAATATTTGTCAGGAACCCTTCAAAAATAATTGGGAAGAAAATGTGTTAGACTCTACAACCCACTGAGTCATTTTAAGGTGCATCTGAGCATGTTAAAATGGTATTTTTTATGACCAACCTAGTTGTGCAACGATGTATTCCCAGAGTTTTCTCAAACTTGCTTTAAAAGAACTATTTTGATTTTAACTTTAAACATTTATTCCATTAAAAAAAAAAAGACTTTTAAATTTCCCTAGGCAGACTATCAGTGTTCTAGTAGGCTGTGCATATGTTATTTCTAAATTCAGTTTGCTGTGACTTCTTCTGACAAATATTGATAGGAGCCCTATTGTATTTTAGAAAAATGTAGTCCAGAGTTTAGTTTTAATTTCTCTGATAATTCATAGTTTCCTCTGAGAATGTAATGCTAAAATGTAAAACTTAATTAATGAAAAAATCATTTTTCCATTAAACAACAGCACTCATCAGTTTATCAGGTTTGTATAGTTGTTACTTTCTTCCAATCATTTGCCATCCACAGGCATGTTTCCAATCTTTCCCTCTGATAATGCCTTAAATACAGCTAAGTATAAACTTATTAATTTTAAATATATGTATAAAATTGTTTTTTATAAAGCTATTATTTGAAGCTAAGACTGAAAGCATCATTTCTAGCCATTCATATTCTATCATTAGAATTATGGTAGCATGTTAAAGTTCAGCTCTCTCTTTGACCTGATATGTGAAAATAAATTTTGGCTGTAAAATTTTATTTAAAATTTTAATTTTGTTAAATGAAAAGTATTTCTAAGATTAGAAAACTTTTATTTGATGTAATCTAATTTAACAATTGCCAGTGTTGATAACTTCAAATTGAGTGTGTATGGGAATAATAATATAGCTGCCAGTCCATGAGTCCTGCCTGTTAAATTCTGTTAAGCTATTATCCACTCTTAACTCCCTTAACTCATTCATTCTTCTCCACCTACTCTGAGTCCTATTCTAGCAATAATATCTATAAACAAAGTGTTTTATATATATATATATATATATATGCATGTGTGTGTGTGTATACACACTTGTTTTTCAGTTGCTCAGTCATGTCTGACTCTTTGCAGCCCCATGGACTTTAGCCCACCAGGCTGCTCTGTCCCTGGGGATTTCCAGGCAAGACTAGTGAAGTGGGTTGCCATTTGCTTCTCCAGAAAATCTTCCTGGATCAGGGATTGAACCTGCATTGGCAGGCAGATTCTTTACCACGGAGCTACCAGGGAAGTCGTGTGTGTGTGTGTGTGTGTGTGTGTGTGTGTGTGTGTGTATGTATAAAATATTCCACTAATTAGGAGAAGCAAGAAGATATGATTGAAAAGGCTGAATGAGATTGGTCCTTCTCAATAACACACTTTTACATCATTTTGTCTTTCAAATATTGGGTCCAAAATATATTAGGCAATGATTGTTAACCAAAAAGTAATGCCTCTCATCTCGTTTTAACAAATTAGTTAAAATAGAAGTGTACTCCCCATAATTACTTGATTGGCACAATAAATGGTACATAATAGTTATTTAATGAGTATTCACTGAAAGAATAGATGCATTTTTAAAACAAGAACTTCATTGTAGAAATACTGTGTTGTTAGTAGCCTAAGCACAAGATTGGCAGCCAAATTTCTTATCATGTGACTACACTCTTAATAACTGAATTGCGTATTGAAAGAGTGTTTCTTTATGACAGTTTTCTCTGTTCTATTGGTATTGATTTATAAAAAGGATTTGTAACATTGAGATCCATATGTATAGTAAACAAGCTTGATCCTGAGGTAGATGTGCCAGGACTGGTAAAATGACAGCAGTCTTCAGTATGTTGACTTTATCTTTGCATCCAGAGTGGTTAATTCCTCTCACTCTGCCAGTCAGAGAAATATGGGAGAAACTCAAAATGCATATATTTGAAGGGCAGAACTGGAAATACTCATGTCTGTTCACAGTGCCTTAGTCAGAAATTCATCACTTAAAACACACCTACAACTAGATAGACTGGGAAAGGCCTAACTGGGGCAATGGAAGGAAGGGTGTGTGTGCTCAGCTAAACTGCCTGAGTTCTAATATTAAATGAAGAACAATAAAAGAAATGTAGGTGAACAAGCCCATGTGGCACTGTGCCATCTATTTTTATAAAGTAGGCATGATGATAATTTACATAACTATTAGCTTCCTACTGAGTTTCATTACAGTAGAATAAATGATAAAAAGCATAGTTAAAATGTCATTGTTGTTTTTCCAGTTTGGGTACTGCTGGTTTCTTTAAATATCATTTTGGTGAAGATTCTGTTCCTATGGTCTAGAGTTGGACCATAAAGAAGGCTGAGCATCTAAGAATTGATGCTTTTGAACTTTGGTGTTGGAGAAGACTCTTGAGAGTCCCTTGGACTGTAAGGAGATCAAAACAGTCAATCCTAAAGGAAATCAACCCTGAATATTCATTGGAGGAATTGATGCTGAAGCTGAAACTCTAATACTGGGCCACCTGATGCGCAGTGCTGACTCATTGGAAAAGACCCTGTTGCTGGGAAACCTTGAAGGAAGGAGAAGGGGACAACAGAAGACAAGATGCTTGGATGGCATCACAGACTCAGTGGACACAAGTTTGAGCAAGCTCCAGGAGATAGTGAAGGACAGGGAAGCCTGACATGCTACAGTCCATGGGGTTGCAAAGAGTCAGGCACAACTGAGTGACTAAACCACAACAACAATGACTGTAAATGTCTTAAATGCTTTCTTGGGAGCTATCATTTGCCAAATGATGAGAGTTTTCAAGATACCCTTTCCCTTATAAAACAAAAGCACAACTCACCTTTAAGAGAAATTGATAAATTATCAGAGTACACAGACTAGACTAGACAGATTAGACAGACTAAGACAAAATAAAGTTAGGTGTAACTAAGTTTCATTATCAATTCGTTGTTCCAATCATATACAGTTAATATATCTTAAATTCATACACCTATGGACACCTTATTTTGACAAAGGGGGCAAGAATATACAGTGGAGAAAATCAATCTCTTTTAACAAGTGGTGCTGGGAAAACTGGTCAACCACTTGTAAAAGAATGAAACCAGAATACTTCTAACACCATACACAAAAATAAACTCAACACGGATTAAAGATCTAAACATAAGACCAGAAACTATAAAACTCCTAGAGGAGAACATAGGCAAAACACTCTTTGACGAAAATCACAGCAGAATCCTCTATGACCCACCTCCCAGAGTAATGGAAATAAAAGCAAAAATAAACAAATAGGACCTAATTAAACTTAAAAGCTTTTGCACAATGAAGGAACCTATAAGCAAGGTGAAAAGACAGCCCTCAGAATGGGAGAAAATAACAGCAAACAAAGCAACTGACAAAGGATTAATCTCAAAAATATACAAACCATTCCTGCAGCTCAATTCCAGAAAAATAAATGACCCAATCAAAAAATGGGCCAAAGAACTAAACAGACATTTCTCCAAAGAAAACATACAGATGGCTAACAAACACATGAAAAGATGCTCAACATCACTCATTATCAGAGAACTGCAAGTCAAAACCACAATGAGGTACCATCTCACACTGGTCAGAATGGCTGCTATCCAAAAGTCTACAAGCAATAAATGCTGGAGAGGGTGTGGAGAAAAGGGAACCCTCTTACACAGTTGGTGGGAATGCAAACTAGTACAGCCACTATGGAGAACAGTGTGGAGATTCCTTAAAAAACTGGAAATAGAACTGCCATATGACCCAGCAATCCCACTGCTGGGCATACACACTGAGGAAACCAGATCTGAAAGAGACACGTGTACCCCAGTGTTCATCGCAGCACTGTTTATAATAGCCAGGACATGGAAGCAACCTAGATGGCCATCAGCAGAAGAATGGATAAGAAAGCTGTGGTACATATACACAATGGAATATTACTCAGCCATTAAAAAGAGCACATTTGAATCAGTTCTAATGAGGTGGATAAAACTGGAGCCCATTATACAGAGTGAAGTAAGAAAGAAAAACACCAGTACAGTATATAAACACATACATATGGAATTTAGAAAGATGGTAACGATGACCCTATATGCAAGACAACAAAAGAGACACAGATGTATAGAATAGTCTTTTGGACTCTGGGAGAGGGCAAGGGTGGGATGATTTAAGAGAATAGCATTAAAACATATATATCATTATATGTGAAACAGATCACCAGTCCAGGTTCGATGCATGAGACAGGGTGCTCAGGGATGGTGCACTGGGATGACCCTGAGGGATGGAATGGGGAGGGAGTTGGGAGGTGGGTTCAGGATGGGGAACACATGTACACCCATGGCTGATTCATGTCAATGTATGGCAAAAACCACTACAATATTGTAAAGTAATTAGCCTCCAATTAAAATTTTTTAAAAAATTAATACATCTTAGGAATCTGAATGCAGTGTTCCAAAGAATAGCAAGGAGAGATAAGAAAGCCTTCTTAAGTGAACAATGCAAAGAAATAGAGGAAAACAATAACATGGGAAAGACTAGAGATCTCTTCAAGAAAATTAGAGATACCAAGGGAACATTTCATGCAAAGATAGGCACAGTAAAGGACAGAATGGCAGGACCAAACAGAAGCAGAAGATATTAAGAAGAGGTGGCAAGAACACATTAAAGAACTGCAAAAAAAGTTATTCATGACCCAGATAACCATGATGGTGTGATCATTAACCTAGAGCCAGTCATCCTGGAGTGAAGTGAAGTGAAGTGGACCTTAGGAAACATTACTACAAACAAAGCTATTGGAGGTGATGGAATTTCAGCTAAGCTATTTCAAATCCAAAAAGATGCTGCTGCTAACGTGCTACACTCAGTATGTCAGCAAATTTGGGATACTTCGCAGTGTCCATAGGACTCGAAAAGTTCAGTTTTCATTCCAATCCCAAAGAAAGGCAATGCCAAAAATGTTCAAACTATCACACATTTGTGCTCATTTTATGTGCTAGCAAGGTAATGCTCAAAATCCTTCAAGTTCAACAGTATGTGAACTGAGACCTTCCAGTTACAAGCTGGATTTAGAAAAGGCAGAGGAATAAGAAGTCAAATTGTCAGTATCTGTTGGATCAAGAGATGGGAATAGAAAACTCAGAAATAAACTCACATACCTATTGTCAACTAATCTATTACAAAGGAGGCAATAATACAGAATGGAGAAAAGACAGTCCCTTCAAAAAATAATTCTGATACCAATAAATAAACAAATAATTCTGGGAAAGTGGAAAGTTACATGTAAAAAATGAAATGATAATACTCCTTAACACTGTACAGAAAAACTGAAACTGGATCAAAGACCTAAATATAAGGCCAAACACTATAAAACGTTCAGAGGAAAATGTAGGCAGAAAACTCTTTGACATAAATTGTAGTAGTGTATTTTTCAATTTCGGTGGTGACATGGAGAGTAAATTATCTGCCTGCGATCTGGAAGACCTGGGTTCGATCCCTGGCTTGCAGAGATCCTTTGGAAGAGGGCATGGCAACCCACTCCAGTATTCTTGCCCGAGAATTCCCAAGGACAGAGCAACCTGGTGGGGCTATGGTCCATGGGTTCATAAAGAGTCAGACATGACTGGGCAACTAAGCAAACATACACACAGTATATTTTTGGATCTACTTCCTAGATAATGAAAGTAAAACCTAAACAAATGTGACTATTTAAGCTTAAAACTTCCTCACAACAAAGGAAACTAAACAAACAAACGAACAAAAAAGACAAGTCACAGATGGAAACAAACTATTTGCAAATGAAGTGACTTACAAGGGATTAATCTTTAAAACAAGCAAATAGTTCATGCAGTTCTATGTCAGAAAATTTTTTTTTAAAAATGGGCAGAAGACCTAAATAGACGTTTCTTCAAAGAAGACATAATAATGGCCAAAGAGAACATGAGAAGATGCTCAACATGAATAATTATCAGAGCAATTCAAATCAGGATTGAGTTAAATTTGAGCAATGATGTCATCATGTGTGCTGTAAGTATGGGAAATGTGACAAAACCATTGAAAAGGCAGATAACGATGGCGGTTTTCAAGAATGAAGCAGGTACACCTAGGATAGAAGTTCAAGAATTGCAAGAAATGAGAACTTCAAATGCAGCCACCACAGTATGAAAATTTTTTAATAAATTATGTATTTGTTTTCAATTTGGTGTGCCAATAAATGGAATGTAGAATTTTGAGAGTTGCAGTTAGAAAGAAAGTATTGTGGTAGAGGATATTTTTTGCTGTTCTAATGATTTTCTGTTTATTTAGCATTATAACCAAAACCAGAATCACTATTTTAACAGTTCATTTCCAGAAAATAAAAGATAAGTTGGGGAGGAGGGGAAATGCAGGAATACTCCATGTAAGGATACTTTACAGTCTTGAAATGTTGATTAGCATTTGTCGCTAGTCAGTAACAGTGGGAATTAAGAAGAGAAACAGATTTAGGAGAGATGTCATAAATAAGTTATGCATGACTATAAAACTGACCTGATGTGGAAACTAATAAACAGGAAGACAAAAAGCTAAGTTGGGGACTAATAATAAGGCTGTATAGCTAGATAATATAATCCTACATAACAATAAAATTTTGTGGTTTCTTAAATATCCTTAGAAATGCATTCCCAGAATAAATCTATTTGACTTATAACCTGGTGTTTAGTGTGATAGTAACACAAAAATCAGTAGAAAAACTCTCTGAAATATTTCAAGGAACAATAATAAGTAATTCACAAATAATCCTTAGGATCTACAGAGTGTGAAAGTTGACATAAAGGAAGAATAATGTGAACTACAAGTTCAGATGGAGAAGAAAAAATCCTGAAAATATATCTGTATATTTCTATATCAAGTTAAATTTTATGCATGACATAGCATAATATTTTTGTCAGGGAAGAGAGATAACCCAACTCTTAATATCCCAACAGGGAAAAGAAAAAAATATTGTTGAATGTCATCATTCACAATCATCTCAGACATAACAGAAGCCATAATAGTGTTGATGGTAGAGAGAAATTGTTAACAAGTATGTAAATCATGAGCCTATGGAAAAATGTGTGATGACAGTCATAAGTAAATCCAGTGAGAATGTATACTTCCATTTTAAATACCACTCATTGAATATAGTGAGTGATATTGTACCCTGACATAAAAATGTGAAGTTTAAACGTAAAAGCAAAATGGAAGGAAAACACTATGTAAAACCAGACATAAATCTCTAAAGGAGGAGGAGAGTTTAAAACAAAATGATCTCTCATTCAAAACTTCAAAATCAACATTAAAATTGATTTTTTCAAACATAAATATTGGAGTTTTAGATAATTAGCATTTAAGTATTTAGAATAGAAAACAATGCAATTAAAATAGATCACCTTTTGATGAAAGTATTAATATTGTGAAATTGTTGACTTCATTTCAATTATGTTGGAAGATATCCAGATTTTTCTTAATTGCAATTTTCTCAAACACTGAGAGCATATAATATTGTTTAAAATGAAACAAATGAGTCTTATTAAGGTAATTTTTGTGTAATATCATAAACAACAATAAAAATATGACAAAAAGAGAATGAATTTCCACCATCAGAATCAGACAACACATGAATGAATTTCTGATATTCAACTCCCTTATCCATGATTATTGGATTATTGGTCTGAAAAAGAGTTACTATTGGGCAATTATTCAAATAGGTTGTTAGCTAAGACAAAGGCAAAAGGGGAGAAAGAGCTACATTTCTATGGTTAATTTTAGCCTAGCAATTTAAAAATATGTAATTCGTTCTATGTAACCATTTTCTACCTTACTCTTGTTATATAATATCATTGACATGAATGAGAATGTTTCTGCTTAAAGTAGGGTGCAATAACAAACAGATCAACTTTAGAAGGCATTCACTTGAAGGGTTATCAATCACAGCCTACTATTGCCTTACCTCGGAAACCATCTCACAGAGTTACAGCATATATGATAAGGAAGCTGTGGTACATATACACAATGGAATGTTACTCAGCTATTGAAAAGAACACGTTTGAATCAGTTCTAATGAGGTGGATGAAACTGGAGCCTATTATACAGAGTGAAGTAAGTCAGAAAGGAAAACACCAATACAGTATATTAATGCATATATATGGAATTTAGAAAGATGGTAGCAATGACCCTATACACAAGACAACAAGAGAAACACAGATGTAAAGAACAGACTTTTAGACTCTGTGAGAGAAGGTGAGGGTAGGATGATTTGAGAAAACAGCATTGAAACACATATATTATCATATGTGAAATAGATCGCCAGTCCAGGTTTGATGCATCAGACAGGGCACTCAGGGCCAGTACACTGGGATGACCCTGAGGGATGGGATGGGGAGAGAGGTGGGAGGGGGTTCAGGATGGGGGACACATAGCTGATTCATGTCAATGTATGGCAAAAACCACTACAAAATTGTAAAGTAATTAGCCTCCAATTAAAATAAATAAATTAATTTTTAAAAAGAGTTACGGCAGAACCATTGATAGGTGACCATTCATGCCCCTCACCTCCAGTCTCCATCTCATCAAGATTTGCATGAGAGTTCCCCAAGGGCTGCCACCCACCATGGGTACCCACATAGATAATCTTGACATCTCAGCCCTAAACACCTCCTCATTGCAAGCTAAGGAGAGGAGCTGTCAAGAAGCCTTACTTTATCAAATTAATGCTCAGGATGTAACTGTTAATTTCTCACTTTCATGGGATGAATTTTATAAACTTGCCATGCCTCATACCCACTGGGTATCCTAGCTTCTTTCAAAATATCAAGTCAATCAAGTCAGCCTTTTTATCTTGGATTCCAAGCAGAATGTTATTCTATTTTTAAATCATATTTTCTATTAAGGACAAATACCCCATTGCCTCTCATCTCCCAAAGTAGTCCCTTTTGACCCTTTAAATCCTAAATTTATGATCCTAGAATTCTCAGTCCTTTTTATGTTTGTTCTATAAATTATTTTTTAATTTATTTATTTTTAATTAAAGTATAATTGCTTTACAATATTGTATTGGTTTCTGAAATACATCAACATAAATCAGTCATAGGTAAATTTTTTTTCCTTAATTAATTTCTGTAAGTTCCCAGATATTTTCTTGCAGCATGTTTCTTTTAAAAAGTCTCTTTTTTTTCACTCACATCTTACCTATATTTCAACGTAAGAACCTGGCCTTTCTTCAGTCAGTTCTATGGAATTCTCAGCCATTCTCACTTTCAATAGTGCCTCCTTTCATTTTTCATTCTTGCATTCTTATATGTTATATATCAGACATAACATATACTATAGAAACAATATCATATGATTAAATTTCTAGGAATGTTAATAACATAAGAATATAATATATAGTTATATATATATATGAAGAGATCATTTATTCCTCTATATAGTTTACATTTTATGATTTCCATCTATTTATCTTTCTGTGGTACATTTTGGCTACTCTTCCTAGATCTCTCTTTAAATTCACTAATTTATCTTTAGCCACATCTAGAATGTTCTTTAATTTGAGTAAAATTGTATTATAAAAACTACACTTTTTCTTCCTTGAAATTGGATTTTTTAAATAAATGATCTGTTAATTAAAAACAAATGTTCCATTCTTGTTTGATGAATTCTATCCTTAGATATATCATTTTTAAAATGTAAACATACTTTAAAAATATCTTTTTATTGTTCTAGTATTATAATTTTCTAATATACAGTTTTTCTATACAGATTCTCCCAATTTGTATATTTTCTCATAATTTTTCATAATGATCAGTTTCCTCATAACACCCTGTGTATTTTTCTTCTGTCCTTATTCTTAAGAGGAGCATATTCTTTGGAAGCTCCAGGCATGCTTGTTCTAGCTGTGCTTATGTTTAAGAAATGGTTTCTCATACTGCCTAAAACAAGTTTTCTGGCATTTGACTTTTTTTAGACCACTTTCTGTGTCTCGTGTCAGATTTCATCCTAAATCTGGGTTCAACATGTGACATCCATGTAAGATCACTGTTGAAATTTTTTAAAGATAACATCTTTGTAAAATCAGAGTCCTAGATTGGCCGTGGTTATTTTCTCATTCCTGTTCAGCAATTATGCAGCAGTTTTCCAGCATCTAGTGTTAGTTAGGGAGCCTAATTCTAACTCTCTATGATATGGGTCATGTAGCCTCAGTATACACTCTTGCAAGAGCACTACCACTCCAGCCCGTAAGACATATATCACAGCTGGGTATTCCTCTGTTTTATTTATTTTTGTTTGTAAGTTACTATTGGTTGTAAGTTATATTGGTTGGTGACTTTCCTTTCTTCCTGTAAGCCCAGATATACATGTTTGTTTACTCGTGTGTAATTTCATTTAGTATTGGAGGGGAATCTGGAATTCCCTCATCTTAAGCTATTGCAGTTTGAGTTCACTCCTCAATCCACCCCAACATAGCTTCTATGTCCTCAACTCCATTGAATGCTGGTAACCTGTGGTCTCCATCTTGCCATCTCTAATAAAATCCTTCTCAATATTGATTTGACTTGACCCCTTGGCATCACTGCTCATGGCTAACCACCCTTCCTTTTTGAAACTCTTTTTTTCTCTTCAAGCTATGGGACCAGACTACACTAGTCTGGATTTCCTGTTGCTCAATGGGCATTTCTTTGGCTCACTTGCTAGTTCTTCTTACTTCTAGGACTTCCCTGGTGGCTTAGGTGGTAAAGCATCTGCCTACAATGTGGGAGACCCGGGTTCAATCCCGGGGTCGGGAATATCCTCTGGAGAAGGAAATGGCAACCCACTCCAGTACTCTTGCCTGGAAAATCCCGTGGATGGAGGCGCCTGGGAGGCTACAGTCCAGGGGGTCGCAAAGAGTCAGACATGACTGAGCAACTAAACTTTAGTTCTTCTTCTTCTTTCATTTGACTCTAAATATTGGAATGTTGAAAGACTACATTTATTTTCTCACTATGTTGTTGCTTGTGATGATCTCATCCAGCCCTATGTTTCAAATGCCAAATCAAAACCTTTATGTTCCTCCCTTTCCTATTGCCTTTTCAGTATGTCTCACAAACACTCCAGGAAATATACATACACATGTGTGCTTGTGTGTATGCTAAGTCACTTCAGTCATGTCAGACTCTTTGCCAACCTATGGATTGTAGCCTGCCAGGCTCCTCTGTCCATGGGATTCTCAGGCAAGAATACTGGAGTGGGTTGTCATTCCCTCCTCCAGGGGATCTTCCTGCCCCAGGAATCAAACCCTTATAAGCCCTGTTTCCTGATTTGGTAGTCAGTTTCTTTCCCACTAGCACAACCTGGCAAGCATATATATATATATGTGTGTGTGTGTGTGTGTGTGTGTGTGTGTGAGAGAGAGAGAGAGAGAGATACCTTTATACACAGAGTGACAAATATCTATATATATCTTTACTTCTTTTCACAATGCCACTGATCTAGTCCAATCATAATCATCTTCTTACCTTAGTAAATGTTAAAACCTCTTGAATGATCACTCTGATTCTACTCACCACCTCTATCCATTCTCTATATAGTGATCAGAGTGATCTGTTTAAGCAAAATTCAGAGCACATCATTTTTTTAGGAAAAAAACTTCAATTACTTATAAAACTTCAAAATTTACACCATGGTCAATAAGAAGTAAATCATACTTCTTTCCTCTCATTTTCTGTGTCCCTCCTTTTTCTCTATCATCTCACCATATGAATGAACTCCTTACTCATCTGTGGAATGGCGATGTCATTTCCTCTTTAGTAACCCTGGCCCTTACTGCTTTCAAGGTGAACTCCTCTGTAGGCTCTCAGAGAGGTGCCTGCTTCTCATTATCCAAGACTCAGGGGTGCTGGTAGGCCTTCTCTGCCAACTCTATCTGAAACAGCACCCATGTTTTTGTTTTACTCACTCTCCCATTCTTTCTTTTATTGCATATTTTATAATCTATAATTATTTTATTCATTTGGTTACATTTTAAGTCATGCTTCTTCTATCCAGTATAATGTCTAACCCATGAGTATACCTGTTTATCTCATCTGTGGTTTTATTTCTGTTGCTCCATACCCTGCCTGTTTCTCAGTGACTGCTCAGTGATGAATGAGTAGATGTGTTTGAAGATAAAAGTCAGGAATAACAGTGGCAATGTTATATTAATTAAAATATATCTAGTCTAATATATTTTTTCAAGTCTGAGTAGAAAAATGAAGGTAGATTACCAGGTATATATTTTGTTACAATAAAGTAACAAATGTCCGTGTTTGCCAGTGGTGATCAAAGGAGATCCAATGGTGTGTCCTTCACAAGTCAATCTGTTCCAGCTAAAGAAGTAAAATTGTCAAGGGACTATGTTCACCAATATGTTTTTGAATTCAATACATATCTTTTAGGATGTATATTACTGTCTGTATTGATTCATGACCTAGAAGATTGAATGATGCCTGAGAATTTGTTATCAGTAGAAATGAGTGACTATTTGGAAAAAATGTTAAGAACAAAGAGCTAAAGTAATTATCAAGCAATTATACTGCAAAAACAGAAAACATCTCTACAATTTAAACTGCCTGGATTAATTAGTTTTCTCTAAAAGTGTTAAATATCTGATAAATCATTGGAGCAAGAGTTTCTGATATCTCTCATATTGTTCATTTCTGCTACAGTGACAGAATTCTGTCTTAGCTGCAGGGTGGGAAATAAGACAAATCTAATAATAACATGTCACACAATTTAACTGTTGTATGTATGTATGTTTCCATAAGAGTTAAATTGAGCAATTAAGGGAATTACACTAGAGACAGACAGACATTATTCTTTTAAATACGATCAAAATGTTTTACAAATATGAAAAATGAGCAAAGAATATTCCACAGACAAATTAAGTTTACTCTAAGTGAGTTAGGGGTGTTAAATTCTTGATTCCACTCATAGAAAAATAATCTGCAGTGATTACAGTTTAAAAGTTACACTGCTAAAGTTTCTTTATCCTATCTCCACTAGCATTTTCCATCTGCTCTTTTCCACAGACTTCATAACTCTGTTTGTGGTAACCTGATTGTGTACTAACTAGATATGAAAGTAATAGAGTCATTGCACCATAATTTAATAGCAAAACTGACCAGTGTTGTATGTCTTTGATCAATTGAACACTATTCTTCACTATGGAAAAAATTTTAGAATTAGTCAGTCGAATTTTATAGGGGGACCAAACCTTAAGAAATCCTTTGTGAAAAGTGTTTGATGGGAAAAAAATCAAAATTTTTGTTTCATATAACAAATCCTTATTTCAGATTGATCAATTTACATGTAACAAAGGGGGGTCAATCTATATCAAAATATAAGGATCTAAGTAAAGTGTTTCTACAATATACTGCTTTTGTAAAAATAGTGTACTCATTTTCTATTGCTGATGTAATAAATTACCACAAACTGAGTCGCTTAAAACAACACAAATGTATTATTTTGCAATTACAGAAGGGGTCTCATCTGCCTAAAAGCAAGCTTTCAGTCTGATTCTATTCCTTCTGGAAGTTCTTTGAGACAATGTGTTTCCTTGTCTTTCCAGGTTCTAGAGGTAAGGCCTATTCTTTGGCTCTTGGTCCCATCTATTTTATGCAAAGCCAGTAATGGTTAGAAACTTTCTCACACTGCATTCCCTAGTTCTTCTCCTTCCATTATCATGTCTTCTTACTTTTTTATTCAGCATACCTGGATAATTCGGGATGATCTCCCATTTGAAGTCTTTAAGTTAATCACATGTGAAAAATTCTTTTTGCCCCTTTTAAGGTAACATATTCATAGGTTCCAGAGATTGGGCGGGAACATCTTTAATGCTAAAGT
Organism: Cervus elaphus; assembly: GCF_910594005.1. Lineage (NCBI taxonomy): Eukaryota > Metazoa > Chordata > Mammalia > Artiodactyla > Cervidae > Cervus > Cervus elaphus. The sequence continues at coordinate 20,125,085 of NC_057828.1, read as the reverse complement.
TCTGCTTACCACAAACAGCATTCAAGCAATTAATCAATTAATTAATTCCTCACCTGTATGAACTCCGTAGGAAGTCAGTGAAGAGTTTTAGGCAGAGAACAAACAGAACTAATTTTATAAGAATTAGGTTGGTTGCAACATTGGAGGAAAATGAAGAGTGAATAACAGTCAAGAAACCACCACAGTCGTCCAGGTGAGAGATGACAGTATCTTAGAGAGTGACAGTAATGAAAATGAACTATAGAAGAGTAACTAAAAAGATGTAAGGAGGTATTTGGGAATTAAAAGTGTGAGAATTTGTTATAGGATTAGATATGGCACAAGAATAAGGTAAAAATGTCTGGCATGATTATGAAGTTTCAGGGAGATTTTTAATTCTATTTAACAGGGAGTTAACTTTCAGAAATCCAAGTAGAGATGTTAACAGCATTAATATTTTGAGGCCTGATCAGGAGTAGAGATGTAAATTTGCAAGTCATCAAAAACATGCACATTCATTGAAGTCACTTTAAAAGAGGAAATACACTAAAAATATATGAAGACCTAGGACTTTAGGAAATTGATGTTTGAAAACTAGACAACAAAGATTTGGGCAGCAAAGGAATCAGAGGTAAGAACTCAGACTGGTAGCAAGAAATGTAGGCATGTGTTGCCTTGGAAAGAAGAATGTGCCTGTTCTCAGTCATTCAACTGTGTCCAGTTCTTTGTGATGCAGGGACTGTAGCCCACCAGGCTCCTCTGTCCATGGGATTTCCCAGGCACGAATGCTGGAGTGGGTTGCCATTTTCCTCCAGGGATCTATTAAGTAGCAAGAATAGAGACTGCTAAAGAAGAAATCAACACTCTTGAAAGTTGCTGCAAAATACTGTTAGAAGATTAAAAATTCTTCTTGGATTAGGGGTATTGAAATTAAAGACAGTCTAAAAAGAGTCATTCTCATGGACCTGAAAGCATTCTGAACTGGATTAAGAAATGGCATAGATTGAGAAAATGGATAGTGTTAACAAATTTTTTACCTCTGGGATTGGGAAGTGATTAAAAAAAAATGAATGGTGGCTTTTGGCGAGTGATGCTGCTGAATGATTTCTTTTTTTTAATGCACAGAAAGATCTGTTTACAGTTAAATACCAGTATGTCCTATTTCATGTGCCCAGAAGCTGAGCAGTGAACATGAGGTCCCACACTCAGAAGCAGCCACATTGGTTTAATTCTGCTATTGCCCTCCTGGAATTATTCATAATTTCAGGTGTGATCTGTGGTTTCTTGGTGAAACCTGATGGGACAAAGTACATGGGACAGAGGTAGGGAGCCTGGACCTGCCTCCGGCTGACCCCTTACCACCTGGGAATGGCTTGGCCACCCACCCACCCCCTTTCCCAGAGCCAGATGCGCCTCTTAGCCCTGCACTTGGGCAATAACTGGATGGAGTCTGAGGGGAAAGGAGGCCCTCATTCTGCTACCAACCTTTGCCCTCATAGGCATGTGCTCCAGAGCATCTCACATGGAGTCTGGCAGCAGCCTGGCTGGCAGGTGCAAGGCTGTCTTGGAGGAGGCAACCTCATGCCCACTCCCCACCCAGCTGTGCAGCGCATCCAGCTGTGAGGGTGTGAAGGCCTTTGGGGGTTGCAGGCAGCCCCCTGTGGATTGTGATGGCTGCACCATGAGGAGGTGAGATGCCTGGCTCTGACCACGTGGGTCTGGAGGCTGCAGAACCTGGCAGCTGGCTGCCTGAGCAAGGGAGTCCCTGCATCCTAGAACAGGGCATCCATGCAAATGCAAGGGTCTACACTCAATACTGAGTGACGCCATATCTAGAGGGCCCTGTCTGCACAGGCTCCACGTTTGAGGAATCTTCTCTTATTCCTCTCAACCTTCTTGAGTCTAGGTATTACTTAATTCTTGTCTACTACAGCACAAGCTTTGTGTTTGAAGACCAGCTAGGGAACATGACATAAGTTCTCTCTAAGCATTGAAACCTAGCATTGCATGGAAACATTCGTGCTAGTAAGTTAAATTTTTATTTTTCTTTGCTTGAAACAATGTTGGATAGAAAAAAACATGGGAGGTCAAGACTGGAAGATGGAAGAAATCTTTGTGCCTTAGCTTTAGTCACACTGATTCTTCTGAACAAGAACGTTTTCATTTTGTACTGTGCCCTGCAAATTGTGTAGTTGGAAGAGTCAATAGTGTGGAAGAGGCTGAAGAGAAAGGAGAGGATAGCATGAATTCACTGTGTAAGATCCCTGCAAAAGTTGAGAGGTATGAGAGGGTTGGCCAAGGCAGAAGGAGAAAGGAGGCTTTATACTGATACATGCCCCATGACTGAAGAGCTGAGTCAGGAACTGGATTTAGAGGGTCCAATATAGCTGTTCAGAAATAAATTCTAAATCATCAAACAAATGGGAAATTCAAAAACTAGAATTATGTAATTTGTTTAGAAAATTGAAGAAGAAAATGCTGTCTTTGGAAGAATTAAACATTCTTACATTGACCAAAGAAATAGCAGGAAACAAAGTATTTCCTCATATTTTACTTACCTATCTTTAATTTGGAAATATTTCACAAAATTAAAATCACTTGAAATGATTAGTGATACAAACAGAACAAAGAGAACCTAGGAGGAACATAGGGATTATATTTTACAAGCATTTAGACAGACTAATTACTTATTAGCTTATTCTATTTAAGTTCAATAAAAGAAACATTCCCAAGAGTCAGATTCATTAATTACTAAAATTAGATATTATCAAATGAAGTAAAAATTATTTTAATCAAGAAAGTCTCAGAGGGAATAGATATATTTTCATCTGACAGGGATATTTTTCTTTACACACAATTCTCTCAAATTGAATTTCAGGCCATATTAGTATTGTTTAGTGAACATTTGTGTTTACTAACTGATTAGTATTAAAACCATTATGATTTTAGAGAAACTTTTTATCCACTTGTCCCATTTAGGCTACTGACTTTGCTGTGAAGCTCCTTGTAATAAGTTCTTTAAGGTTTTCCTTATAAGATATAAATAAATCAGAAAACCATAGCTCTTTATTCTATAATACATCTCAATTTCACAGTTTATTAAAATCAGAGATTCTTAAACTTTTATCTGAGATTCAAATGACTACATATGGATAGAGACTCAGGAATGTGTGTTACTTAAAACATGTTAAATGCTTGAAGTGACATGCAAAACATTTCTTAAGATACACTGAGGCAAACATTCCCTATTTATTTACTAATCTATGCTTAAGTATTTAAACTGCAGCATTTTTTTTTTTTTTTTTTGCTGTGTTTGTTGTTTGTTTTAAATATGGATTATCCTGGACTTTCATTTCTCAATTTGCAGTTGGTGGGCTTCTTGGACAAAGATAAATTACCTGTAAATTTTGTCTATTCTTATTGCTATAGGAAACACATACAAACACATACACCACAAACATAATCAACTAAAATTATTAGTTTGATAGTTTCTATGAACAGATCTTTGTACAATACACGCGTGTGAAAGGTGTGATTGAGTTCCCAGTAAAACTGTGTTCACCTTTAGAGAAATAGCTTAAAGATACAGCAAGGTACCACCTCACACCTGTCAGAATGGCCATGATTAGAAATCTACAAATAACAAAGGCCGGAGAGTGTGTGAATAAAGGCAAACTCTCCCACCCTGCTGGTGGGAACGGAAGTTGGCTCAGCCACTGTGGAAAACAGTCTGGAGGGTCCTTTAAAAAAATAAAAGTAGAACTACCAGATGACCCTCAATCCTACTCCTGGGCATATGTCCACAGAAAACAAGAATTCAAAAAGATACATGCACTGCAATGCTCACTGTAGCACTATTTACAATAGTCAAGATATGGAAGCATTCTGTTAATAAATATCTACCAATAGAGGAATGAATAAAGAATATGTGGTGTGCTTGCACACACACATTCACAGTGGAGTACTACTCAGAAATTAAAAAGAATGAAATAATGCCCTTTGCAACAACATGGATGCAATTTGAAATTATCACAGTGAATCAGATGGAGAAAGACAAATACATATTACTTATATCATATTTAAGCAATATAAAATATGACATAAATGATCTTATCTATGAAATAGAATCATAGGCGTAGAGAATAGACTGATGGCTGTCAGAGAGAAGGGGGGTGGGAGAGAGATGAATTGGGAGTTTGAGATGAGCACATGCAAACTGGTTTATTTAGAATGAACAAACAACAAGGTCTTACCATATGGCACAGAGAACTAAATTCAATATCCTATGATAAACCATGATAGAAAATAATATGAAAAGAATAATATGGATAATAAGAATATATATAACTGAGTTACTTTTCTGAACAGCTGTAATTAACATGACATTGTAAGTTCAACTACCTTTCAATAAAAAAGTTGTCAATCACAAATCTGATAAAATGATAGAGTAATAATCATATCATAAGCAGGAAATGTTCTTCCAGAATATCCATGAAAATTATTTAGGAGGCTTAGTTGTATACTGTAAATATTCTTTAATCTCCTACCAGCTATGTGACTACTTGATTAATAATGAGACATAATCAAATAGCAACCCTCCTCTATCTTGGCTACATTTTGGCAATTTGTCTGTTCAGAACCAACCACTCTCCTTACAGTTATATTAGACCCAACTTCTATTATTACAGAGGAGCTACTGCTTATGTAACTGTTGACCAATCGTCTTCTGTTTCAGAACCAATTGTTTATTCATTCAATAACATTTATGGACAGCTGCTATGTTCTAGATAAATGCGGATACAAATGTTTCTCTCCTCATAGAACTTACATTCTAGTGGGGGAAATATGTAGTAAATGAGTAAATACTTGATGTATGTAAGTGTCATGTAAAAAGTAAAATACAGGTAAGCAGTAGAGAATTGTGGGGATGTAGGGAGTTATTTTAGATTGAGTGAAATTAAGTTCTTGCAAATGTGTCAGGAAGCATTTAACAAAAGGCTTCCTGTGTGCTGTTTTGGATCTGTCAGGAACCCTCTGGCCCTTATTGATTCCTGAATATTCAGGAATTAAGAGGAGAGGCACGCCTTTCCCCGGGGGGCTGAGGAATCCAGGCATTTCTCATTACTCTTCCTTATTATGAGCCAAATGGTAAAAGGTGATCATTTGCAACTCTCTCTTTGATAGGGATCATCTTATGTTTTGTAAGTCTGGAATTTTAATCTTTGTCTTTGCTGAGAATAACCACCTTGTAAGACAGTATATATGCCCACGCCATGTTGATTAAAACACCTTTGCTCCATCAGAGCTTTGGTCCCCGTGTCTTTCTTTCTTTCCTTCTTTCTTTCTATTCCTTCTCTCTCTCTCTCTCTCACTCTCTCTCTCTCTCTCGCTCTCTCTCTCTCTCTTTCTCTATTTCTGGCTAATTCCTTGGAGCGCGGAGGCCCGCTGAGCTCACTTTCTTGCCAGGGCTTCTAAGACCCTCTCGAGAAGGCGCACTGCGCCTTCACCCACTGGAGAGGGCGCCTGGTGCCTACGTGCAGCGGCGCGAGCCCTAAGAACAGGGCTCTATTGGCTTTCCACGTAAACCAGGGGATGTCAGCCTCTTTCTCTCTCTTACTCTCGGAACCACCAGGTTCCGGTCCATTAAAGGACCAACACAGATGGAGTGACATTCAAGCCAATACCTAAATAAAATTAGAGAGCAAAGCAGAATGTTGCAGAAGTGGAATTCTATAGTATGCAATTGAGTCTGGCTTATTGCATTAACATTATGCATTTCAGATTCATTCATATTATTAACTATATGAGTAATTCATTTCATTTTTATGGTTGCTGAGCAGCACTCCAGTGAATAGAGATTTCAGTTTGTTTTCTTTGATTCCCTAACCATGAAACATTTGTGTTGTTTCTTCTTTGGGTAATTATGAATAAAGTTGCTATATCTACAATCACAGATAGGCTTTTCAGTGAACATAAGTTTTCACTTGAGCACTCCTCTGTGAGAGGAATTGCTAGATCACATGGTAAGCATATACTTAACTTTATAAGATATTAGCACACTGGCCAATGTGGCTATGCCATTTTGTTTTCTAACCAGCAGTGTATGAGAATTCTAGTTGTTCTACGTATAGTGCAGCTCTTATATTTTCATTTTTTCTTTACTTAAGCTCCTCTAATAAGTGAAGAAGGCAGTGGCACCCCACTCTGGTACTCTTGCCTGGAACATCCCATGGATGGAGGAGCCTGGTAGGCTGCAGTCCATGGGGTGGCTAAGAGTCGGACACGAATGAACGACTTCACTTTCACTTTTCACTTCATGCATTGCAGAAGGAAATGGCAACCCACTCCAGTGTTCTTGCCTGGAGAATTCCAGGGACAGGGGAGCCTGGTGGGCTGCTGTCTATGGGGTCGCACAGAGTCGGACACGACTGAAGCAACTTAGCAGCAGCAGCCTCTAATGAGTGTATGAGAGTGAAAGTTAGTTGCACAGTTGGGTCTGACTCTCTGCGATTCCATGGACTGCAACCTGTCCCACTCCTCTGTCCATGGAATTCTCCAGGCGAGAGTACTGGAGTGAGTTGCTGTTTCCTTCACCAGGGGATCTTCCTGACCAAGAGATTGAACCTGGGTCTCCTGCATTGCAGGCAGATTCTTTACCGACTGAGCCACTAGGGAAGCCCCCTAATAAGCGTACAGTGGTATCTCATTCTGTTTTCAGTTGTGTTTCCTAATGACCAATGACGTTCAGTGTTCTATTATGTGACATCCTGTATCTTCTTCAGTAAAAGGTCTCCTTAAGTGTCTACCCACTTTCATTTGGCTTATCATTAATAAATATTGAAATTTCTTAATGCACTATAGAAATTTTTCCAGGCTGCCACATAACGCTGAGCAGAGTTCCATGCGCTGTATAGGAGATCCTTGTTGGTTACCCATTTTAAATATAGCAGTGTGTACATGTTCATACCAGACTCCCTAACTATCCCTTCCCGCATCTTTCCCCCTGGCAACAATAAGTTCCATTTCTCTGTGAGTCTGTTTCTGTTTTGTAAGTTCATCTGTATCATTTCTTTTTAGATTCCACATATATGGGATGTCCTACAATAGTTCTCTGTCTCTGACTTACTTCACTAAGTATCACAATCTCTAGGTTTATCTATGTTGCTGCAAATGGCATTTCACTCTTTTTAATGGCTAAGCAGTATCCCATTATATATATGTACCAAATCTTCTTTATCCACTCCTGTGTTGATGGACATTTAGGTTGCTTGCTATGTAAACAGTGCTGCGATGAAAACTGGGAAAATGAGTCCTGTCAGATTGTGTTTTTCTCACAATAGGGTATTTATGAATATTTTCTCCCAGTATGTAGCTTGTTTCTAACTTCTTTTGAAAATGTCTTTGAAACACATCAGGGATTTTGTTTTTGCTTTCTCGTTGGATTAATTTGACATGTCTAGAACATACTGACCTCAGTTCAGTTCAGTCGCTCAGTCGTGTCCGACTCTTTGCGACCCCATGAACCGCAGCACGCCAGGCCTCCCTGTCGATCAAAAACTCCCGCAGTTTACTCAAACTCATGTCCATCGAGTTGGTGATGCCATCCAACCATCTCATCCTCTGTCGTCCCCTTCTCCTCCTGCCCTCAATCTGTCTCAGCATCAGGGTCTGTTCAAAAGAGCCAGCTCTTCACATCAGGCGGCCAAAGTATTGGAGTTTCAGCTTCAGCATCAGTCCTTCCAATGAACACCCAGGACTGATCTCCTTTAGGATGGACTGGTTGGATCTCCTTGTGGTCCAAGGGACTCTCAAGAGTCTTCTCCAACATCACAGTTCAAAAGCATCAATTCTTCAGCACTCAGCTTTCTTCACTGTCCAGCTCTCACATCCATACATGACTACTGGAAAAACCATAGCCTTGACTACATGGGCCTTTGTTGGCAAAGTAATGTCTCTGCTTTTTAATATGTTGTTTAGGTTGGTCATAATTTTCCTTCCAAGAGTAAGCTTCTTTTAATTTCATGGCTGCAATCACCATCTGCAGTGACTTGGAAGCCCCCCCAAAAAATAGTTTGCCACTGTTTCCCCATCTATTTGCCATGAAGTGATGGGATCAGATGCCATGATCTTAGTTTTCTGAATGTTGAGCTTTAAGCCAACTTTTTCACTCTCCTCTTTCATTTTCATCAAGAAGCTCTTTAGTTCTTCTTCACTTTCTGCCATAAGGGTGGTGTCATCTGCATATCTGAAGTTATTGATATTTCTCCCGGCAATCTTGATTCCAGCTTGTGCTTCTTCCAGCCCAGCATTTCTCATGATGTACTCTACATATAAGTTAAATAAGCAGGGTGACAATATACAGCCTTGACGTACTCCTTTTCCTATTTGGAACCAGGCTGTTGTTCCATGTCCAGTTCTAACTGTTGCTTCCTGACCTGCATACAAGTTTCTCAAGAGGCAGGTCAGGTGGTCTGGTATTCCCATCTCTTTCAGAATTTTTCAGTTTATTGTGAACCACACAAAGGCTTTGGTATAGTCAATAAACCTGAAATAGATGTTTTTCTGGAACTCTCTTGCTTTTTCGATGATCCAGCGGTTGTTGGCTATTTGATCTCTGGTTCCTCTAACTTTTCCAAAACCAGGTTGTACATTTGGAAGTTCACAGTTCATGTATTGCTGAAGCCTGGCTTGGAGAATTTTGAGCATTACTTTACTAAATGGGCCTAATCTTGTCTGAACAAATTTGACATGTGACATTGCATAAGTTTGAGGTATACAGCATGCTACTTTAAGACATTTATGTATAGAAATACAATTGCTGCTATAGGATAGTTATCATATAATTATAATACAATATAATTGCCTATATTTATACTGTGCATTAGACAGTTTTATTTACTACTTCAGTTTTGATGAAGCCTATTTTTTCTTTTTTTTTTTGATGAATCTGTTTAAGCCATTCTTATTTTTCTTATTATGGTTTTCATTTCTATAATTCTTTTTTTATCATTTCTTATAATTTTTATCTCTGTGCTGAAATTACTCATGCATGTTTTTCACTTTTTATACAAAAACATCTTGCATATTAATCAAGCATGTATGCTAAGTCATTTCGGTTGTGTCTGGCATTTTGCACCTTATGTTTTCCAGTGAGTGTTTTGTGATATCAGCATCCCTACAGGGCAAGGTCTTCCTTTTGACCTTGCTTTCGGCCCCATCCCAGATGCTATTACTTGTTACCTTCACTTGCTGGCCTGATGGTGGCGGTTGTAGTGAATATGCATGAGAGAGTTTTTGTCTATTATTCTGGTATATTACCCATTTTAGGTGTGTGAGAACTTTAATTTCAAAATTTATGATTTAACATTTATTATACCTTATTCCATGTGATGGCTAACGTGTGTCTTTGTTTCTGCTTTCTGCCAATTACTTATCTTATACTTAGCACATTAAATCAGAAAATAACCAGGGTATATTACTTAAGGGACTACCTTATTATCCATTATAATGAACCACGAATATCATAAATAATCAATCTATATGGAACTGAATTTTCCTCCTATACTATTAAAGATGGTAAGCTAAGATGCCTTAATGCTGTCAGCATTAGTTTCATAACAATGGGGGCAACACATAATTCAAAGTCCACAAGACAACTTTTTAATTATAAAGATACTGCCAAATGTATTTCATAATATTTAAATTGTCCACAAAGGCTGTGATGGCATGAAGCAATACAGATGTATTTTCTTTGAAACTTTCATCTTGACTCTCATATTTTTTATCACATAGTTACTAAATTCTTCTAGAACTAGTTATTAGAGAGTAACTAGGTCACATAGCAGGGTATTTACATCCCTTCTTAGATATGTGGCAAAATAATTTTTCTGTACAAAAGGTCATAGGGTGTATCATGTCTCTTATATATTAGCCTTGATGATATCTGACTCCATATCAAAATTCTGATCCAAATTTTTGATCCAAAGTCCTAAGTAAACCAACCAATTTTGACTTTAGTTTAATAACATATATGCCAATCTTGGATGGCTTAAATCTATTGAAATTTTATGAACTTTGTTCTCTCTGTCACTATTGACTAACAATAACATTGACAACTGTGTCAAATATGGTTTGCTTAAGAAGGCAAAGAAGGGTAAACCCATCTCCATAAAATATTTCTAAGAGCATGTTTTCTAAGTGAACTTTTTGAATTAATTAAGGAAAATGCCTGGTCACATTTATGTAGTACCAGAAACTTAAAATATCTTCGAAAGTCAAGAGATAATTCAATAGATCTTTCGCTGGGGAACAAGCCTTATTTGATGTTGATCATCAGTGATATGTTGTTCATCTTCACTTAAAGACAGAAGGTAATTCAGGTGAACCCACAGATCATTGATTTCACATGTTCTCACACAAGTACTTGTAACACTGTACTTAAAAAGGATAATGAAGATGAAAAATCAATAACTGATGCCTTGGCCTATTCTACAGGCCCAGTGATTAGACTGCATCCTCTTCACTATCAGAAGCAAATTATGCTAGTTTAATTAAATAAATTTGAATAATAAACTAGCTAGCTTTCAGTTCAGTTCAGTTGCTCAGTCATGTCCAACTCTTTGTGCCCCCATGAATCGCAGCACGCCAGGCCTCCCTGTCCATCACCAACTCCCGGAGTTTACTCAAACTCATGCCTATCAAGTCAGTGATGCCATCCAGCCATCTCATCCTCTGTCATCCCTTCTCCTCCTGCCCCCAATCCCTCCCAGCATCAGGGTCTTTTCCAATGAGTCAAATCTTCGCATGAGGTGGCCAAAGTATTGGAGTTTCAGCTTCAGCATCAGTCCTTCCAATGAACACCCAGGACTGATCTCCTTTAGGATGGACTGGTTGGATCTCCTTGTGGTCCAAGGGACTCTCAAGAGCCTTCTCCAACACCACAGTTCAAAAGCATCAACTTTCCAGCACCCAGCTTTCTTAACAGTCCAACTCTCACATCCATACATGACCACTGAAAAAACAGTAGCCTTGACTAGATGGACCTTTGTTGGCAAAGTAATGTCTCTGCTTTTTAATATGCTATCTAGGTTGGCCATAACTTTCCTTCCAAGGAGTAAGCGTCTTTTAATTTCATGGCTGAAGTCACCATCTGCAGTGATTTTGGAGCCCCCAAAAATAAAGTAGCTTTAGTAGCATGCGGAAGTTAATACAGTGAAATATAATATGACAATTTATCCCAGATTTCCAGTTTCCTCCACCATTCTTGTCCTTGAGGTGTCCACTATTTCAGTTACATTCTAACACGCATGGCTGTTGTTTAGTCACTAAGTTGTGTCCAACTCTTGCAACCCCATGGACTGTAGTCCACCAGGCTACTCTGGTAGGTGGATTTCCCAGGCAAGAATAGGGGGGTGGGTTGCCACTTCTTCCTCCAGGGGATCTTTCCAACCCAGGGATTGAAACTGTGGGATTAAAATTCTGACATACACACTCATATATTAATATGCCATTTTAACCAAAAGTCAGGGCACATGAAAAGCACTTTTCTGACATTTTCTATTTTTTTAAATATAATGTGATGGTGGTAACATATTTTGAAGATTATTCTTTTTCCTTATAATTCTATCTAAGCAATTCTCATATTTTTAATAGCTGTGTAGTATTTTCTTGCATGAATTCACAAAACTTCATTACATTGATCCACTAATCAATTAGTAACATATATCCAGATAATTTGTAGAAAGCTTCTACTATAAACAGCACTGAAATTCACTTTCAGCTCTATAATATAGCACATTTGTAAGAGTATATAATTAAGATGCATTTTCGGAAGAGAAAATAATGGATCAAAGTGAGGTAACATTTCAAAATTTGATAGGTATTACTAAATTTCTTATAAAGATAATGTACAATTTTCACTCTTAAAATATTATGACAGTAAATGTCTGTGATTTTTCATCCAACCTAGAATATTGCCAGCATTTTTATATTTGCCAGTGGTACATGGTTATGATATTTTTTCTATTAATTTTATTTACAAGTGACAGGGACATCTGTTAAGTATTTAAAAGCCATTTGAATGTACTTTATCTTCTGGCTACAGAGGACTAACTTATGTAAGACAAATCCTACTAAAGCTGGAAAAAAAAATTTAAACTATATACACTTGAAAGCACCAGAGATCTACTAAGACACTGAGGACTTAAGGAATGAAGACACTAGTAAGAAGAGACATGACGAGAAGTGAGCCAAACATTTTTCGACTTGAGGCAGGTGTCAAAGCTGCACCAAGTATGAAAAGCCAAGCAGACCTTTCATTAGTCTCCAGGGTCAGGAGGAAAAAAATCAATTCCAGATCCTGAGGCAGTAGAAGGGACATGGCAAATGCTTGAGACTTTCAGATGTGACAATTACACCCCAGGAATAGTGATGCATCAAAACAGACAAGCCTCAGACCCAAAACAAAGCTCCAAGTAAGTGCAATTCTTCTTTGGACAAAGCTACACTTACCTTTGGAGAAAGCGGTTATTCTTCAGAGTCACAAATGATATCTGTACTTTTTCCATACAAAAACAAGCATGCATTAAACAACTTAATGGGCATATTAGGATTCAAATTTAAATTACTCAAAACTGAAAGAGCCTCCTGCTACTAAAACCCAGTAAAACCTTTCACCCTCCTTTCTCACCTTGTATTTTCCTCTAGAATTTTTCATGTTCCACATTCTAGAATAAAAGTTCATGCGAAGGATGTTTTGGTTGATTTTCTATCACAAAAGCTACTGACATAGTATATTATCAAGGTAAATTAAAAGGCAGACATCTAATCCTGCTTTGAAGAATCAGGAAATTAGCCAGAAGAGGTAATGTTCAAGTAGTACATCAACAGTTACAGTTGTTCTTAGTACTTGTTTTTTGGAGGAGGATAAATGCTAAGTATTTTAGATTTTTTCATTAATTCAATTTTTACATCAACCCTTAGAGGTAGGTTTTTCAGATAAAGAAACACAGGCTGTGGAAGTTCAAGTCACTTCCCCAAGGTGACATAAGCAGGAAAACTTACTTGAATAGTAAACAGCAGAACTTATCTCAGATTTCTTATGATAATGAGGTAAGTGCAATGTATATATAATAGTAACTACTCAATAAAATGAATTTATAATCATATATATTGTTGCATGGTAAGAATCCTATGAGATCCTTTAATATTAATAAATTTATTCAAACATAAAATGTACATAACAAAGAGAAAGAATTTTTGTTGTCCACATCTGTCACAAGCTCCCTATTTCCAGAGGTACTGTATATATTACTCTAAGTAACATTTAACAATAATAGGGGATACCAGTATAACATAAAGTTAACAGCATGATCTCTTTGTAAATATTAGCTCTAGGTAAATATTTTGAACTTTATAAGATGTTATTTTTCTTCTTTGCAGCATGGTGATAACAATAGTACCAACTGCACTGTATCAAGAGGAAACACCTGCAAAGCACCTAACACAGTTGCTAACTAAAGTTAGTATTCAGTAAGTACTAGTTATGAAGATAATTAGTTTCAGAAAAACATTTGTAAATAGTGTACCCATCTTTTTATTGTATGTTCCAAATACTATTTTTCATTTCAAGGAATTATTTTCACAAAGTAAGTATTTCCATGAATATGTTCAAAAAAAGAAGCTTTCTCTTGTGTTCCCTAGGGGTTCTGAAATGCCTATGAAGTAGTTCAAGTGTCTTTTGTACATCAAATCTTCCTGAGTCCCTGATGAAATCCTTTATAAATGCACAGATTATGAAGGAAAAGCAACACTATTCATTTTAAGAGTAATCAGAACATTTGGCATCATTATTTTACTATATCAAAGCTCAATTTTATGGATGCAACATATGGCTTCTAGGAGATTTGAAATTAACAGTGAAATGATAAGGAATTTATGAAATGATTTATATACTGTGTTATTCAATACATTACTGAACTTATTACATGTTATTATACATATATATCACACATAACACTAAAAACAGAGCAACAATTTACATGCCCCAAAGAGAGGAGGAATAAATAAATTTTATATAATCTTTAAATTAATGTTTTAAATGATTATTTAATGGCCAGTAGAAGGAATCAGCAGTGAATTTCATGCGAATGATGAGAAACAGAGAGGTTCTGTGAGAAACTTCTAATCAATTTGCAAACTAAATGGATTTGAGGTTGGAGATCAAGAGTTCTGTGTGGGATACATAAGTAAAGCTGAATAGATTACTCAGAAATTAGAAAATAAGGTCTAGGCTGGGAAGGAAATTCATGTTGTCAGCACATAAAGAATAATTAAAACCATAGGTATGGATGAGAAAATACAGGAAACTAGTCTTTAGCTCACCAAGAGAAGACGGTCAAGAAGACTAGAAGAACCTTAATTTATGAAAAAGTTGAAGGGCAGAAGATATTTATTTTGATTCACTTGTTCTGTTATTATTCACAGAATAAAATGCAGTCTTGTACTGAATATTTGTGTAGTTTCTACAGTCTTTTCCCTGTTCCTGCCTGGCATAAGTTTACCAGTTTGCCTCAAGGGAGACTGGTGCATTATTAATATATATTAATATATGTTTTATATATGCTTTAAGCCCCTTATTTCTTCTCTATGAGAATGTTTGGGGCAGTATTTTAAGAGATAAATAAATACATGATACGTTCCAAGCTTGCAAATTCTCTATACCCCTTATCCTGTTTGACATTTCTTGCCCAGGACTGGTTGCTCACATCTCTCATCTGTGGTTTTCTACATGGACTCTTTGTGCTGAGCCCATGGACTGAAGCTTTCACTTATACTCTCTGCCTGCCTTTCATCACTGTTGTTGCCCCAGACACTAATTTTCCAGAATATGTGATCTCATCTCTCCAGAGTGACCTTCTAATATCAAAACTTCTACATTTTAATCTTCTTAATCTTTCTGAAACTTAACAAAAGCCAAAGACAACATATTGGGATTTTTAAAATACTATTGAGGGCAGAGAGGAGAAAAAAAAGGGAGGACACCGTGTTGATGGAGGCTGCCCCCAAGCCCTCTATACTCATTCTGCTCACTTAAGTTGCAGCATCGGTTCTCCTGTGAGACTTAATTAACTTACACACTCCCTCTGGCTGTGCAGTGTTTAGTCGCTCAGTCGTGTCTAACTCTTTGCCACCCCATGGACTATAGCCCTCCAGGCTCCTCTATCTGTGCAGATTCTCCAGGCAAGAATATTGGAGTGGGTTTCCATGCCCTCCTCCAGGGGATCTTCCCAAGCCAGGGATCGAATCTAGGTCTCCTGCATTGCAGGCAGATTCTTTACTGTTTAACCACCAGGGAAGCACCTCCCTCTGGCTGCCATCTCCCATATTTTCATCAGGTCTCATTCCTCTAAGTAACACAGTTTCTAAATACTTAATACTTCCTTCCTAATTCACTCTCCAGGAAATCTCATTCTTGATGAATTTTTGATGTGGATCATCTTTAGTTTTTAATTTGTTACAATATTGCTTCTGTTTTATGTTTCGATTTTTTGGCCCCCAGGTATGTGTGATCTCAGTTCCCTGACCAGGTATTGAACCCACACCCCCTGAATTAGAAGGTGAAGTCTTAACCACTGGACCACCAGGGAAGTCCCTCTTAATGATTTTTAAGAGTCTTTTTTTAAACCATGATTTTTAGGGAAAAAATCTCTTACAAGCAAAGAAAGACACATTGGGGAAATGTTATAAAATTACAAAATAGTATCAGAGGATTTTGCCTGCCATGTTATTTCTTATTTTGCTCTATCAGTAAAAATTTTTTGATTTTATTTTGTAAAAGAATTATTCATTCACTGTATTCCATTTACTCATTTGGCTAATGATTTTTAATTTTTTTTTTTTACATAATCCATTGAATTCTGTGTTCCTCCTTTGCAGCTTTATGTGAGTTAACTAATTTAATTCTCATAACAAATACATTTGGCAAAGATGAAATTTAGGCCCAGATTAAATTGCCCCAACTTATACATATTGATGCTTTCCAATTGTGGTGCTGGAGAAGACTCTTGAGACTCCCTTGGACTGCAAGGAAATCAAAACAGCCAATCCTACAGAAAATCAACCCTGAATTTTCATTGGAAGGACTGATGCTAAAGCTGAAGCTCCAATATTTTGGCCACCTGATGCGAAGAGCTGACTCATTGGAAAAGACCCTGATGCTGGGAAAGATTGAGGGCAAAAGTAGAAGGGGGAAACAGAGGATGAGATGGTTGGATGGCATCACAGACTCAATGGACATGAGTGTGAGCAAATTCTGAGAGATATTGAAGGACAAAGAAGCCTGGCGTGCTGCAGTCCATTGTGTTGCAGAGTCAGGCACAATGGAGTGACTGAACAACAACAACAATGATTGATACAACAAGTGGTGATAAAAATCAGGGTTCAATTCCTGGTCTCTGGCACCAGTGACCCAAAGGTAAACCACTATCTATTGTTGCAAAGGCAGTGACGGGTAGTAAATTTGGGCAATTAGTTAGCACAAAGGTCTCATGTAAGGCTAAACTTCATGTCTAAGTAAATATAGATAACATTTCCAAAGCACATTCCCATGGCTGTTCACAGGTGTTACAGAGGCAGAAAGAAGTGCTTTGTTAAATAAGTTTTAAAAACATGGAATTAGTACTAAACAGTTTGTTTTCAGGTCTTTTCACACCTTTAACATAATAAAGTACATTGTGACTCTAGTGGTAGGACCTCCACGCATTGTTTTCCAGATATATTTCACAATGATAGATACTTCTGGAAGAATACATATTTAGTAAGAGTATAGGCACCCATTTTCAAAAACTCTGATGTAAATTGTTCCTCTATCTCAAGAAATTATTGCTTCTGGTCTCTGGAACAGAGTTTGAATAAGCTTCCAGCCTTGAGATAGAGCTTTGACACTAAAATGGAAAAAAGAAAGGAAGACGGATTAAGGAAGAGACTCAGAAAACCTGTTGTGCATTAGCAGAAGAGGAGCTCAGATCCCAGACTCAGGAACAATTACCAGAACCCAGGTCCCAGGTCCAGGGTCATACTGGCCTCAGATGTTGCTTGATGCTCAAAGTATAGAGCTGAGACCTTTGAAATTTTTACGATTCATGTCAAAATCGATCACGACAGCTGAGGATGGAGCTGGGTTCGAATATAAATCAAACAGTCTTTACCTATGGGACTTGCATTTTAAACAGTATGAATACATAGAGATTGTGCCCCCAAAATATTAGTCACAAATTATTTTATCAAGCTGTAATCCCAGCTAACTAATACATTTTATATTGGGAGTATTGTTCTGGGTCAGAATACCTTGTTTCCTAAGATCCTAATGCTGATACACATGGTGGAAGTGAATAGTAAAAATGCTTCTTCCCTAAGCAAACTATAAATGCACCTTTTTAAAGTAAACTATAAATCGGGATGCAAGTCTAGAAATGGAAAAGAATAAAAATATGAAATTAAAAAATGTATGTGAAAAGTAACAAAGAAGGTGGATGTAACTCAGAGATTTCCTTTCTACCAAATTATTGACCAAGACTGGTCCAGACAAAGTGGACAGTTTTACCATCTCCATGACTTGGAGGTAATAGTTGCATTAACTGTCCAGGCTAGAGGGAGCCCCTTAGAAATTATATGCCCAGTGCTTCTGCTCCCAGCTAAACTAGTGTCTCCAAGTTTACTTTCCCAAGATTGTTATATTAAAAAGAATGCAAAGAAAGACAGAAGACAGAGTGCATCAAGGCAGAAAAATCATTATGATACTAGATGTTATTTTATTATTTATTCATTTCTCTTTAAATAGGATTATTGGGGTTTTAAGGGAACCTGATGAATAGCCTGTCTTCCATTCCCTTAGCTCTGAACATATTAGTATACTGAAAATATTGCCTTCTTATTATGAGAAGCCTTATAAGACACTATAGCATAGTCTATGATTGCTGGCTTCACTCTGCCTAAATCTGGAATATTAGCAGATTAGGAATTCTGAAGCCAGCAATCATAGATGATGCTGAACCAACGCATAAAACTTGCTTCCTATAGACATGTAGCTTTTCTCTTAGTGCTTCATTGAGGTTATATAGGAATTCACATTAAACTTGTTTCAAATCTCTTAAATTTTTTATTTATAATATATATTTTTATTTTGTCAAATACCAACTGCTTTGTGTTGGGATTTTTAATTAACAAAGTGATTACATATCCATTATATCTTGGGTGACTGTAAACATGTCACCATAACATGTAAATCCATACATATTCTTGCATCTAAAACTTTAATAATTTCACATGCTTATTTCATAATTGTACTTTTGCTAATGGGACATTTATCACCTTTTTTAAAAAAAAATTTGTCCTTGGCTAATGAAATTTAAAAGTTGCTGATGCATCGTAGTATCATTAGCCTCTGGTGCTTGCTAGATCATTGCCTTATTGATGAAATCACCTTAGGGCAAGGTCTCCATAACTCGGCCTCATTGGACACCTACAGGATAAGCCTGCCTTTCTCCAAATTCCAATACATAGCAGATTGCTTTATAACACGTCTCCCGCCTGTACCTCATTAAAGTTAAGTATTCTTTTATAACAAGCCCATTTTCACAACACATTTTGGCCCACATTGTATCACAGGAATAACTTTGTTGCTTGGCAATGAGTGTTTTCCACTCTTGCAGTAGGTTTGGTCTCTTCTTAAGGTCCCTTATGTTGAAGAGTGAAATGTGACAAATTTGTCTTTCTCTCAGCAGTCGGGTATTGATGTATTTGTTCTCCCCCTGCTCATTCTCTGTAAGTCCAAATTACTTAAGTACTGAAAGCTCTCAATGTAGTGACCTGGAATATTAACAGGTTACATTACCTCATTAAGCAAAAGGAACGGCTCTTCCTCAGAGTCTAGAGATGCTGACGATGCGTTTATCCACAAAATTAATAAAGTTTGAATGGAAACATAGTTGGAAAGATATTCTATACTTCCAGACTGAGGTTTCTCTAACTTTTCATAGGTTATCACAAGTTTACCCAGTAGCTATTGCTTTCTCCTTGAAAACTAAAGATTTATGATGCTAAAGTGATACATTTTAATATAACCAAGTTACACTTCTTTCTGACTCCACCTCAGATGCTGATGACCTGGCACTTTTTTTTTTTTTTTCCGAAATAGCACAGGTTCATTTGAAGGAGAATGACAACCTTTAAATAACAAAGCAATTATTATTTTAATCAATAGCAGTATTATAATTTAAATTAATCTTCAAAAATGTCCCTGAAGCTAAAATTTCAAAAGTCATTAATCAATTAAGCAAAATAATGCACAGCCTTTCAAAGCAATCTTCTGCCTGAAGGTTGTTCAAACTGTTTTCTGAGAATGAAAACTTAGCACTTTTCCTTCAGTTCCATTGAGTAGTTTTATTTTGCTGATAAGTATGATTGCCCAGTTGCCCAATATGTAAACATAATAATGGTTGGCCAATATGTAAACATAATGTAAATATATGATGGTATAAATAGGAATATTCTGAAAGTGAAAGTCACTCAGTTGTGTCTGACTCTTCATGACTATACAGTCCATGGAATCTCCAGGCCAGAACACTGGAGTGGGTAGCTTCCCCTTCTCCAAGGGATCTTCCCAACCCAGGAATTGAATCCAGGTCTCCTGCATTTTAGGCGGATTCTTTACCAACTGAACTATCAGGGAAGCCCCATATTCATGGGGTTTCTAAACTCTAGGGGTTTCTAAATGATTCTACTTTGATCAGAACAAAAAAGTCTGTAAAAAACACTTCTGTTTATCAACACAAAGAACAAGATGCTTAAAAATCATTTATTTTTAAAACTCTGGCCTATCAGAAAATTTGCTTTTGAAATCAGAGTGGAGAGCCTGGAAAACGTCCTTGTCTGAAGGGCCTGGGCCATGTGTCATTTTGACACAGAGAAGCAGCCTTGACTTCCAGCCCTATCCGACTTCCTAAGCTGTAGATAGGGCCTTTTCAGACATATCTATTTTCCAGGAACATAAACTATTGAGTCTATTTCTCAGCTCTTCTAATAATCAGATTATGATATTCATATTAGATGCTCAAATTCTGATAATGGGATGCCACTAAAGTCACACAGCCCTACACCTCTTTGCTATTTTCTTAACAATAGTTTCCTCTCATCTAATACTCAGTTCAGTTCAGTCGCTCAGTCGTGTCCGACTCTTTACAACCCCACTGACTGCATCACGCCAGGATTCCCTGTCCATTATCAACTCCCGGAGTAACTCAAACTCATGTCCATTGAGTCAGTGATGCCATCTGACCATCTAATACTCAATCCAGAGTTAAACGCTGCTGTCTTGGAATCCCACTTTAGAGTCTTTCATTGTAAACCCAGCCCCCCCCACCCCCCACGCAAAATTTCTCTCTCTTCTTAAAAGATACCCAATTCACAGTTTCTCACGGTGTATTCTCTCTCTTGCTGCAAAAAGTTATAAATTGAATAGATTTTGTTTTACTACAGATAAGTTCCTGGTGATCTTTATCTGATGGGTTTGTCAAAACTCTTAAGTAATCCCTGCAGCTTGCAAAACGCCATGAAAACTGTGTATGTCAAACACAGTTGACCCTTGAACAACATAGGTTTGAACTGCAAGGGTCCACTTATACATTTTTTTTTTCCCCAATAGTAAATACTACTACATATGATTTGATATTAGTTGAATCCATGGATGCAGAATCACAGATAGGGAGAATCAACTATAAAATTATACTCCAATTTTCAATTGCATGGAGGATGGGCCCGCCGAGCCCCCACATTTTTCAAGGACCAATTGTGGTTAGAAATAAAGGAGTAATTTATCAGAAATGAAATGAAAGAAATGTGTATACATGGTAAATAACAAATTCAGTCACCTTAGAAATGAATCAAGAATCAATAGATGCTACATAGTAAATTGTGAATATGGAGGTTTTTCTGCCTCCTCCAAACTATTCAATATATATTTATTTATTTTATTATTTCTTAGCTATTGCTATGCCTTTGAATTCTTTTTTGTACCGTATGAACCTGTTCCCTTCAGGCTACAGTTTTGTTCCAAACAACCTCCAACCCTCTTTATGTTCAAATATGCCCACAATTACCTTATTCTTCCAGAATATTCTTTTTAACACAATTAACTTGATGTTTCAATATGGAACATTTTAAGTAACGCAGAACAGGAAGCCCCAGTCATTCATTAAATAAAATATAGGGTTTAACCAAGGAAGAAACAATGACATCTTAAGAGATACTCAAAGGAGAGCACAGAGTTGTCAGTTCAGGACCACTTGAGATAATAAGTTTTAAATACTTTCCAAAATTCCTTAGAAAAGATATGTGCAAACTTGGAGGCAAGAAAAAGCTTGTTGCTTGCTATTATTGAAATGTGGTGAGCAGGGAAGTAGCTGGTGAATATATTAGAGAAAATAGTGGTAAAGAATCTGCCTGCCAATGCAAGAGATGCTGCTTTGATCCCAGAGTTGGGAAGATCCCCTGGAGTAAGAAATGGCAACCCACTCCAGTATTCTTGCCTGGGAAATCCCGTGGAGAGAGGAGGCTGGTGGGCTACAGTCCATGGGGTCGCAAAGAGTCGGACGTGACTGAGGACACACGCCGAGACACATAGGGCATGCCAAGGAATTTGAGCTTGATTTTCAGGCACAGAAACATTCCCCACTCATATCTGTAATGTGGAGAAAGCTGTAAATCTGTTTTACACTGCAGCAATGAGCAGCAGTATGACTAATGGATAGCAGTTGCAGTTGAATTTCAGTTCAATGTAAGAAATACTTTTCTAATAACTAGAACAGTCCAGAAAATATGATGAGCCAATTAGGCTGAGTGCCTCTTACCTCCTCTTACTTCCAAGAAGTAACTAAGTAGATAATATATGCCCATGACTCAAGATAGTCTTAAAAAATAATTTCTCTATTCAATTCTATGATTCTGTGATATTCCCTGTTGGGCTTCTAATAAACTAATCAGCGTGAGTGTTATGATGGACACAACTGTGCTACCTTCATTAAGCAATGAATGAATATATAACAGAAGCACATTTTAGAACTATACAAAATAGTGACGGAGAACAACTGCTTCCATGCCATGGTGGCAGGACAAGAGGCAAAAGAGTTAACATTAGACAAATTTTTAGATGTGATATTGCCTCGCTCGGAAGATGTCTAACTTTGCATGATTATAAGGAAAAGTATGAACTATGTTAGTTATAGTAGTAGTAGGGTAGTGTTAGTCACTGAGTCATGTTCAACTCTTTGAGACCCATGGACTGTAGCCCGCTAGGCTCCTCTGTCCATGGAATTCTCCAGGCAAGAATACTGGAGTGGGTTGCCATTCCCTTCTCCAGAGGATCTTCCCAACCCAGGGATCAAACCTGGGTCTCTTGCATTGCAGGCAGATTCTTTACCATCTGAGCTACAGAGAAGATCCTGTTATAATAATATATGATAATAGATATCCTATTATATATATATCCTATATATATCCTATTATATCCCATCCACAATATGATATAATCCACAACAAATATTTTGAATGCCTGGTAGGAAGTAGGCACTCCAGTATATTTTGCACCATATATCATCATTAAAATGCACCAACAAACCTGAAAGTCAAGTACTATCCTCTTTTTACAGATCACAAAACTAAAGCTCAAAATGATCAGGCTCATCAGAGTTAATAAACAGCATATTGAAAGCATGGTCTCCCAGCTCTGTGGCATATTCCTATAGCACACAAGCCACTTAATTGCTTTAAAAGTTTTACTGAATTTATTAAAACTAATATATTTACCAAAGGAGATGCTAAGATTAACCTCCTACTGTCATCAAGAAAAATGATTTTTCTTTAATATTCTTCTTTCCAGGTACAAAGTTGGAATATCCTTAATTCTAAACTCAATTAATTAAATGTAAACTGACTAACACCTATGTTTGGAAATAAATATCAACAAGAACACTGGCAAAATAGATATAAATGAATAAGAATTGAAATAAATTAAAAATAAATTTATGTTTAACTCAATACATTGAACTTGGACATGTGACAGAATTGGAGTAAAGATATTAAAAATCTCTGATCATTCTTTAAGACATAAGAGAATGTCAGTTGCTGTCACTTCCAATTTTCTAAGCAGTGTATCTTCCATTTTCCTTAATAATCACAACTTGTACTATCATCCTGTCCTAAATTCTTCAGCCAGCATCCTCTTTTGTGATTCCTCTGAGGAGTGTGCATTTTTATAATCCTACTTTTCAAATATTAAAATTATATAACCTGAATTGATTGCATCATAATTTGGCAACCTGCACCATTTCCTAGTGTGACTAAATAAGGTATTTTATGAGAAAAAAAAATTAACAGTAAAATGTGAATGAAGAAATACGGTTGATTCACTGTGTATCATATATTATTGCAGAACTAAGCATTATTTTAAATGTGTGTGTGTGTGTGTGTGTATGTTGTCATTGTTCAGTCACTAAATTGTGTTCAACTCTTTGTGACCCCGTAGACTGTAGACCACCAGGCTCCACTGTCCATGGGGATATCCAGGCAAGAATACCAGAAAGAGCTGTCATTTCCCACTCTAGGGGATCTTCACAACCCAGGGATTGAACCTGCATCTCCTGCTTGGCATGTGGACTCTTTACCAGAGCCAACAGGGAAGCCCCACGTGTATCTATATGTTTTGTTCAGTCACCAAATCATGTCCAACTCTTTGTGACCTCATGGACTATACAGTACATAAGGCTCCTCTGTCCCCCACCATCTCCTGGAGTTTGCTCAAAGCCTGTCCATTGTGTTCATAATGCTATCCATCTATCTATATATGTGTATGTATCTATATATATAAATGTGTGTATATAGTATATGTGTATATAGATGTGTGTTTGTATATGTGTGTGTGTGTGTGTATATATGCAGTGTTATTTTCTGGTGGTTAAATGATTTCTATTTCTGCTCCAGGAATCAAAGGTGGTCACAGAATATACACAGTACACTTATAAGCAAAAGTCAAGCAAATAAAAGTGAATAAAGATCCAGTAGTATCATGAAATGGCTATTATAATTTTATAAAAATTGATGCAAAAAATGATAATAATTTGGGAATTAAGAAACAGCTGGGAGAAAATTAAATAATTCAGCATACTTTTAGTCAACTGAATTTTTAACTAAGAGATAAGATATTGGACATAGTAACCAATATAATGAAGTAGGAAATGGTTTTTACATATGGTTTATTACATATTTATAAATAATCTATTACTATATAGACATTATAAATAATTACACATAACCCAGATGCTACCCAAAGATTTGGCTAACACTGTTCCTAAAAATAAAACAGTAGGTAGAAATTTTAGACTGGGGTGAACCATAATAAAATTAGCTCCCAAAACTATTTATCAAAAAATTAGTGGAACTGATTAAATATTTTACTTGGATAAAGAGAAAGTTAAGATCTTGGGCAGGATTACATACAATCTTATAATAAATGGTTAGGGAATGGAAGGAGGGATGAAAAGGAAGGAATTAAAATGTAGTGAAACAGGAGCATTCTTCACTCTTCCAATCAACTGGAGGAAAGGGACTATTTCTTAGGGGCTGGTTATTAAAAGCAAGGTAATTTGCATAGACTTAACCAGGCCATTTCTAAAAGGACTGAAATACATTTACATAGAGCAGTGTAGTGGAGAAGGCAATGGCACCCCACTCCAGTACTCTTGCCTGGAAAATCCCATGGACAGAGGAGCCTGGTAGGCTGCAGTCCATGGTGTCGCTAAGAGTTGGACATGACTGAGCGACTTCACTTTCACTTTTCACTTCATGCATTGGAGAAGGAAATGGCAACCCACTCCAGTGTTCTTGCCTGGAGAATCCCAGGGACGGGGGAGCCTGATGGGCTGCCGTCTATGGAGGTCGCACAGAGTCAGACACGACTGAAGTGACTTAGCAGCAGCAGCAGGGTAGTGTAAGAAAGTGAGTAAAAATTAACTTTGATTTCAATAGCTGTTCATAGACATTATCAATAGACATTGATACAGAATATTTCTGTAAAGTCAAGTTTAGCTACTTCAGACATCCTCACAGTATCTTAGGCTATTTGCTGCTGAACATGTGTGATGGTTTTATAATATTTCAGCTTGCTGGGCTACCTCACATTTCCTAGATTTCTCTTCCTTTTGTGTTTTTGGTTAGAATTCTTGAGGGGACTGTGGAGGGTGGAATTCTTGAGATTCTGGAGGGTGCAAGTGAAGCTGCAGTCCTTTCAAAGCATGGGCACATGCGCGCGCGTGCACACACACACACACACACACACACAGAGTTCAACCCCAGGATGAAAGGCAGGAAGCAGTGTTGGGTACCATAGTTTCAGGATGTCTTGTGTGAATTCCAGTTACTGCCCTGTGTTTTCCAGTTTCAGTGTCCAGCATGAGAAATGAAGATGACAGCCCAACAGCCCAGTAGTCTTATGGAGACTATTTAACCAGCTCTCAAAATTGCATAAACTCAGATCTCTGTAACAGATCCCTTTGTGTATATTCATGTGTATATTTGTTTGCTAGGGCTGTCATAATGAAATACTGCAAACTGGATGACTTGAGCACCAAAAGTGTGCTGTTTACAGTTCTGGAAGCTAGATGTCTGAAATCAAAGCTGTTTCCTTCTGTAGGCTATCAGAGAAAATTTGTTCCAGGCCTCTCACCTTACTCCTGGTGGTTTTATGGCAATCTTTGTGGTTCCCTGTCTTAAAGATTCATCACCCAATCTCTTCTTTCATGTTCACATGACATTCACCCTAAGTGCAAGTCTTGGTATTCATGTCTTCCCTTTTTATAAGGATACCAGTCATACTGGATTAGGGGCTCACTCTATTTCAGTCTGACCTTACTTCAGCTCATTACATTTGTTATGATTCTATTTATAGATAAAACAATAATTACATTATGAGGGACTGGGTATATGACTTCAACATATGGATTCTGTGGGGAGACAGTTGAACTCATAACAATGCATATATGTATAAACACATACATACACATATCTATGCATATATACACACACACACACACACACACCCCTCCTACTGGTTCTGCTTCTCTCATTGAATCATTAATGATAAGCCACTTATGCCATATATTTTCACATACCTATGTTTTTTCCAAACTAGAAGTATCTTCCTAGTATTTTCTCTCAAGAGAACACTTACTCCTACTCCAAGACTGAAATCAAAAGTGTTCTACAGAATGTTCTTTCTCTGTTACTTTGCTGGGTCAGCATTGGTGGCAGAATTAATGATAATATGTATATCAACTAGTTATAAATAAGTAAATTATTTAATTGCATCACAAAATTATTTAAATAATTTATTGAATAATCATACAATACATAATTGTATAATCATTCAGATTTTGAATGGTATGAAGGCATAATCCAACACCATCTTTAACAATGTTTTCCCCATGTGATGGATAAAAAACATGACATTTCTATTGTATGCATAGCGCTTTTCTTTATGCCATCACATCACAAATACTTTAGGAAAAAAAAACCTACTGAATTAAGTAAAATGTGGGCCAATTCAGTTTTTTAAACTTCTAATTAATAAGTCACAACCATATCCATGTATGCCTTGAATAATGTTGAAAATATTAAAACAAGTTAGATTTAGAACATCAGGATTCTAGTCTAAGATCATGGCATTTTGTCCCATCACTTCATGACAAATAGATGGGAAACAATGGAAACAGTGACAGGCTTTATTTTCTTGGGCTACAAAATCACTGCAGATGGTGACTACAGCCATGAAATTAAAAGATGCTTGCTACTTGGAGGAAAGCTATGACAAACCTAGACAGTGGATTAAAAAGCAGAGGCATCACTATGCTCTGTTCAGTTCAGTTCAGTTCAGTTCAGTCACTCAGTCGTGTCCGACTCTTTGCGACCCCATGAATTGAAGCATGCCAGGCCTCCCTGTCCATCACAAACTCCCGGAGTTTACTCAAATTCATGTCCATCAAGTCGGTGATGCCATCAGCCATCTCATCCTCTGTTGTCCCCTTCTCCTCCTGCCCCCAATTCCTCCTAGCATCAGGGTCTTTTCCAACGAGTCAACTCTTCGCATGAGGTGGCCAAAGTATTGGAGTTTCACTTCAGCATCAGTCCTTCCAATGAACACCCAGGACTGATCTCTTTTACGATGGACTGGTTGGATTTCCTTGCAGTCCAAGGGACTCCCAAGAGACTTCTCCAACACCACAGTTCAAAAGCATCAATTCTTCAGCTCTCAGCTTTCTTTACAGTCCAACTCTCACATCCACACGTGACCACTGGAAAAACCATAGCCTTGACTAGATGAACCTTTGTTGGCAAAGTAATGTCTCTGCTTTTTAATATGCTATCTAGGTTGGTCATAACTTTCCTTCCAAGGAGTAAGCTTCTTTTAAATTCATGGCTGCAGTCACCATCTGCAGTGATTTTGGAGTCCCAAAAAATAAAGTCTGACACTGTTTCCACTGTTTCCCCATCTATTTCACATGAAGTGATGGGACCAGATGCCATGATATTAGTTTTCTGAATGTTGAGCTTTAAGCCAACTTTTTCACTCCCCTCTTTCACTTTCATCAAGAGGCTTTTTAGTTCCTCTTCACTCTCTGCCATAAGGGTAGTGTTATCTGCATATCTGAGGTTATTGATATTTCTTCTGGCAATCTTGATTCCAGCTTGTGCTTCTTCCAGACCAGAGTTTCTCATGATGTACTCTGCATATAAGTTAAATAAGCAGGGTGACAATACACAGCCTTGATGTCCTCCTTTTCCTATTTGGAACCAGTCTGTTGTTCCATGTCCAGTTCTAACTGTTGCTTCCTGACCTGCATACAGATGTCTCAGGAGGCAGGTCAGGTGGTCTAGTATTCCTGTCTCTTTCAGAATTTTCCACAGTTTATTGTTATCCACACAGTTAAAGGCTTTGGCATAGTCAATAAAGCAGAAATAGATGTTTTTCTGCAACTCTCTTGCTTTTTCGATGATCCAGTGGATATTGGCAATTTGCTTTCTGGTTCCTCTGCCTTTTTTAAAACCAGCTTGAACATCTGGAAGTTCACGGTTCATGTATTGCTGAAGCCTGGCTTGAAGAATTTTGAGCATTACTTTACTAGCGTGTGAGATGAGTGCAATTGTGCGGTAGTCCAAGCATTCTTTGGCCTTGCTTTTCTTTGGGATGGAATGAAAACTGACCTTTTCCAGTTTTGTGGCCACTGCTGAATTTTCCAAATTTGCTGACATATTGAGTGCAGCACTTT
Organism: Cervus elaphus; assembly: GCF_910594005.1. Lineage (NCBI taxonomy): Eukaryota > Metazoa > Chordata > Mammalia > Artiodactyla > Cervidae > Cervus > Cervus elaphus. The sequence goes on along the minus strand of NC_057828.1, from coordinate 20,096,733 downwards.
CACAGCATCATCTTTTAGGGTTTGAAATAGCTCAACTGGAATTACATCACCTCCACTAGCTTTGTTCGTAGTGATGCTTTCTAAGGCCCACTTGACTTCACATTCCAAGATGTGTGGCTCTAGATCACTATGCTACCAAAGTCCATATAGTCAAAGCTATGGTTTTTCAAGTAGTCATGTATGGATGTGAGAGTTGGACAATAAAGAAGGCTGAGCAATGAAGAATTGATGCATTCAAACCGTGATGCTGGAGAAATCTCTTAAGAGTGCCTTGGAGTGCAAGATCAAACCAGTCAACCCTAAAGGAAGCCAACCATAAGCATTCATTGGAAGGATTGTTGCTGAAGCTTAAGCTGCAATACTTCAGCCACCTAATGTGAAGGGCCAAATCTCTAGAAAAGACCTTGATGCTGGGAATGATTGAAGGCAAAAAGAGAAGGGGCATCACTGTCTCAAAGGACATAAATTTGAGCAAACTCCAGGGTACAGTGAAAGACAGAAGAGCCTGGTGTTCTGCAGTCCCTGGGGGCTACAAAGTATCAGATACAATTTGGCAACTGAACAACAGCAAAATGTCTTTGTTTGGATGCTGTACAGTTGAGGCAGAAAAACCTAAAGCTATATTTCTCAGACTTCCTTGCAGCTGAAATTCATCATATGATCTAGGCTTCCCCAGGCAAATGTACTCAAGTAGCAGTGGATGCTGTGAGGTGAGGGCTAGAAGCAGAGATATTAGACTGTTCAGAAAGAATGAACATTCTAGAAATTCAGATCCCCTCAGTAATCTGGTAGAGTTCACAGCATCTACTCCTTGCTATCAAAGGAAATGAGCAACAGCAGTAGCCGTATAGAGTGGTTGGAAATTTCTTCCAGAACACCTTACCTGCCTCCTAAGAAACCTGTACACAGGTCAAGAAGCAACACTTAAAACTGGACATGCAACAATGGACTGGTTCAAAATGGGAAAGGAAGGAATACATTAAGGCTGCATATTGTCACCTTGCTTATTTAACTGATATGCAGAGTACATCATGCAAACTTCTGGGCTGGAGGAATCAAGCTTGAATTAAGAAGGCTGGGAGAAATATCAATAACCTCAGTTATGCAGATGATACCAGTTTAATAGCAGAAAGTGAAGAGGAGCTAAAGAGCCTCTTGATGAAAGTAAAAGAGGAGAGTGAAAAAGTTAGCTTAAAACTCAACATACAAAAAACTAAGATCATGGCATCTGGTTTCATCACTTCATGGCAAATAGATGGGGAAAAAATGGAAACAGGGACAGACCTTATTTTCTTGGGCTTCACCTTATTTTCTTGGGCTTCAAAATTACCGCAGATGGTGACTGCAACTGTGAAATTAAAAGAAGCTTGCTCCTTGGAAGAAAAGACATGACAAACCTAGACAGTGTATTAAGAAGCAAAGACATGACATTGCCAACAAAGGTCTAGTCAAAGTTTTGGTTTTTGAAAAACCAGAGCTTTGGAAAAGCAATCATGTATGGATGTGAGAGTTGGACCATAAATAAGGCTGAGCATCAAAGAATTGATGCTTTTGAACTGTGGTGCTGGAGAAGACTCTTGAGAGTCCCTTGGACTGCAAGGTGATCAAACCAGTCAATCCTAAAGGAAATCAACCCTGAATATTCATTAGAAGGACTTATGCTGAACTTGAAGCTCCAATGCTTTGGCCACATAATGTGAAGAGCTGATTCACTGGAAAAGAGCCTGATGCTGGGAAAAACTGAAGGTAGGAGGAGTAGGGGGCAACAGAGATGAAATGGTTGGATGGCATCACCAACTCAATGGACATGAGTTTGAGCAAACTCAGGAAGGCAGAGGAGAACTGGAAAGCCTGGCATGCTGCAGTTTATGGGGTCACAAAGAGTTGGACGTGACTGAGCAACTGAACAACAAGCAACAACATTCAACTCCAAACTTTCAGAAGGAATTTCAGAACTACCAAATATCTGTCAGTAAATCCTACTCTGCTCTAATTTGCTGTATTAGACTTTTATGTTCTGTAAAGAAGAATCTTGAAAGATGATCTATGAAAAAAGAGATTTCTTTCTCAATTATTGAACCAGGGGATATATATATACTCTTCCAGATGATGGTAGGTTAGTGTTGTAGTTATTTATACTCAAGAACTTGGATGGCCATTACTGGATCATGAACAAGACAAGTTTGTGTGGGTAGTTTTGTCAGACATAGAAAGGAACAAATTAACAGGAATATAGAAAGGGGTAAAAATTAGAAAAGCTGAGTAACCCAAGAGACAAAAAGTAAAACATTTGACTTACTTTCTTATTTTAGTTCCCACAGAACAAATTGTACTAAGTTATTATGGCAGAAAGCGAAGAGGATTTGAAGAGCCTCTTGATCAAACTGAAAGAGGAGAGTGAAAAAGCTGGCTTAAAACTCAACATTCCAAAAAGATCACGGTAACCTGCCCCATCACTTCATGACAAATAGATGGGGAAAAAACAGTGTCAGACCTTATTTTCTAGGCCTCCAAAATCACTGCATATGGTGACTGTAGCCATGGAATCAAAGGACAGTTGCTCCTTGGAAGAAAAGTTATGACCAACGTAGACAGCATATTATAAAGCAGAGACATTACTTTGCCAACAAAGGTCCATCTAGTCAAAGCTATGGTTTTTCCAGTAGTCATGTATGGATGTGAGACTTGGACCACAAAGAAAGCTGAGTGCCAAAGAATTGATACTTTTGAACTGTGGTGTTGGAGAAGACTCTGGAGAGTCCCTTGGACAACAAGGAGATCAAACCAGTCAATCCTAAAGGAAATCAGTCCTGCATATTCACTGGAAGGGCTGATGTGAAGCTGAAGCTCCAATACTTTGGCCACTTGATGTGAAGAACTGACTCATTGGAAAAGACCCTGATGCTGGGAAAGATTGAAGGCAGGAGGAGAAGGGGACGATGGAGGATGAGATGGTTAGATGGCATCACCGACTTGATGGACATGATTTGAGCAATCTCCAGGAGCTGATGATGGACAAGGAGGCCTGGCATGCTGCAGTCCATGGGGTCACCGAGAGTCAGACACGACTGAGTGACTGAACTGAATTGAGTGACTGAACTGAACTGATTTTTCTGTAGTTATCCATAACATTATAATACAATATGTCCTGTGCTGTACTGTGTTCAGTTGCTCAATCTTGTCTGACTTTTGAGACCTCATGGACTGTAGTCCATCAGGTTCCTCTGTCCATTGGGATTTTCCAGGCAAGAATACTGGAGTGGGTTGCCATTTCCTTGTCCAGGGGATCTTCCTGAACCAGGGATCGAACCCATGTCTGTTGCATCTCCTGCATTAGCAGGCGGATTCTTTACAACTAGTGCAGATAATATGTCCTATGATATCCTTAATAATTATGTTCCATTTTGTCAAGCAAGTCATTGTGTCTTATGACTAGACAACCCAGGAAACCTGGACTAAACTACATCATCTATTATACCAACCTGATTCATTATGTAACAGCAGAAACTTAGATGACTTCTGCATGATAATGTTATTGTACCTTATATTTTAATGCTAATATAGAAATTATGAATATAAAGAACAGTACTCTAATTTCTGATAGAATCTCTTTTCAGGGCATCTAGGAATTTTAATTCAAACTGCATAGAAAAATTTCTCTAAACCGAGAAATGTGTTTTTTTTTTTTAATGTTGTATATTCTGTGTTTTAGCTCAAGGTAAATATGCAGTACCATTAGGAAGCATTAGGAAAAATAGCTCACAAATTTTAAATTCCTCTCCTTGTTAAAAGAAAAGTAGGGGCAGAAACAAAATAGAACCTAGACATATACTGATAAAGTAAATTTTGATACATACTCATAATAAGATTGTGTCTATCACCATGAAAATGAGTAAGCCACCACTATGTGCAACGGCATGGATGAATCTCAACAACATAATGTTGACATTAGGAATGAATAGAGTATGAGTGATTTGCATAATGTTCCCAAATAGGCAAAATTAGAACACATTGTTTAGAGGAAACCTAGAGAAGTGGCAAAACTATAAAATAGAAAAATAAAACATTCTCATAAATACTAGCATAATGTACTTCTGGGAAGGAGGACGGATTAAAGGTCAAAAAGGACAGGGCTAGAGCTTTTGTTTGCTGATGATTTTCTATTTCTAATCTGGTTGGTCACTGGATACTTACATGGATGTTTGCTTTAGTATTTATCTGACTGAATATTTTTTTTGTTGTTATTTTCTGTATTTCTTTGAAATATTAATTTAAAAGACTTTATAAAGAGCATCCCAAGGAATTATATTTCTTTGATTCTAAGCTCCGGTGACTCAGTGGTAAAAAATCCACCTGCCCATGCAAGAGATTCAGGTTCGATCCCTGGGTTGGGAGAATCCCTGGAGAAGGAAATGGCAACCCACTCCAGTATTCTTACCCGGGAAATCCCACAGAGCCTGGCGGCTACAACCCATAGGGTTGCAAAAGAGTGGGACAAAGCCTAGTGGCTAAACAACAATACAAGACATTTGAGAAATGTTAAAACTTGTCCAGAGGACTGTGAAAGAGTTATTTCAGTCAAAATTGCAACTATAGTGGGTTTTATTTTTCATTTTTAATTTTGAAACCCTCAATACCCTCTTACCCCCTCTGCCCTGCTCTCTGCCCTGAGCATTCCTCTCAGTTTTCCCATCCAGTGCCCTAGGGAGCGCCCCTCTGGACTCAGGCTTTCTGCACCATGTACTATAATGCCTGCCTCTGCTTAGCTTGCTTCCACAAGCAGTTCCCGAGCCTCCCACATCTCCTTCCATCTTCATCTCACTGTAGGCCAAGACCATTCCCTCAGCTGAGAGGCGACGATGCAGACCATAAATTCTCCATTAGCTCCACAAACTCCCCACCCCAATCTCTCTGGAGGTGAGCTGAGTCTCTCCAGAGATATCTACTCCCTCTACTCCTGTGATTAGAATCAGTTGATCACCCTAGGACCGGAAGCCTCTCCATTAGAGACACATTGACACACAGCCCTTCCAAAATGTACGAGAGGGACGTGTCAGCTCTCAACATCATTTCTCATTTAGCAACAGAATCATTGTGTCTACTCTTTTCAAAATGTGATGAGGTAATTTCCCTGTTTCACTGGACACTGCTTCTCCAACCCCTGAAAACCAGCTTCTCTATCTCTTCACCGTTCTAGTTGCTTTGCTGTATTTCAAAAGATGGAACAAATAAAAATACCTTCAGGGCAACAAATTTAACTGGAAGTCTAAGTGAAAATCTGACATGGGACCATTATTCCCATTATTCTCCTTTCAATCATGTTTTAAACAGAATGCTTAAACAGATGCTGAAAGTTTAAGTAACGTAATTTTAACATCACAGCCAATAAGTGGTAGAATTAGAGTTCAAAACCCAAGTCCCTGTGTCTTTACAGTCTGAGCTTCGTACTGCTATACAGTATAGCTGCCAAGGACTAGATGTCAAGGATATAGTTTCACCTTTGTCGGCATTACTGGCACATAAAAAGCCTTTTTAGGGGGGATGGCATTGCTACATTGCCATTGCACACGATGGTGAGGCATAGTTGTTTTCAGTAGAGCAAAAGAAGAGCAGGGCACCTGAGTCTAGGCGACACAAAACAGTGTGCAGACCATCCAGTAAACGTGAAGAGATGCCATACATGCCGCTTGAATTGCATAAGGAAATATTTTGGTTCCGTAGAAATCTTAACATCATCCTGGTCTCAGCTCCTTCCATGCCCTCCACAGCCAACCTACCAAATTGCAGCAGTTCAGCTGGCTGATTTCTCTCCAAACCTCTCCAAGCCCTCTCATCACCATGCTCACTGACTGCCTAATCTGGCAAATAGATCCATAACCCAGCTGGTTTTCTGCAACTCCCCCTAGGATCTCCTTTTGCTTTTCTTTCCTTACCAATCCACACTCTACATCATGGCCAGATGGATCTTCCAAAAACACAGGAATCCTGGGCCCCTCCCCTACTTAACACCCATGAATAGATGCCCGCTTGCCCCAGGGACAAGTTTAAATCTATGTACAGTTTGTACAACTCTTTATCACCTGGCCCTGATATCAGGCTTCGACTTTCTGGCATTTCTACCCCAATACTCACTCCCTCGCAGGCTTCCAAAGGACCTGTGCTCCATTTCATTTTCTGAAATCAGCCAAGCCCAGTCTAGGCTCCAAGTCATGACACAGGCTGCTTCCCTGATAGGAGCGGTTCACATGGCCTTTCAGCAGCTAATGCATGTGATACAATGGCCGGTTTAATTGAGCCTCTGCCAGGGACCCTGTTCTCTCCTCCTACTCGTTTTTTCCCCACTGCTCCCAACATGCCTGGAACAAAGTAGTGATTTTGTGAATGTCTTATTTAAAGCAGGGAACATTTTGTCTATTCCCCCTTCCCCCGAAAAAAGATTCTAGTCTATCCCTCTAGTCAGTAAAGGGGTAAGTGGCTTCATAATACAGGCAATAATTCATTTTAAAATGCTGCTGTGCACTTTCACTTTTATAGATGAAAATAATAAACATCATTCTTAATTTTTTCTCTGGAAGTCTCTGTTTTGAGAAGTTCCAGGACTCTTATTTAAACATCCAAGTGTCAATCATTTTTAAAAATGCAACATGAAAATGAAAACAATACTTGAAAAATAAAAGATGGTTATTCAGGTTTACAAACAGGGCTCTAGATTTAAATCATTCATCACCACTGATTAGAGACAAAAATCAATGGAAGGAAGGTTTTATGACTTTCTATTTTTATGAAACTATAAAAAAGCCTAATAAACATATAGAGGTATGATGCATTCTCAAAAGAGAAAAAAAGATTTGACACAGTGAAAAATACAGAGAATAACTGGCAAAATTCTTTACCTTACTGTAGTTATGGCAAATGAATGACTCTCTAGTTTGTTAATGGAACAAAATGCCGTAAACCTTGTGATCATCCTCCTCCATGGAAGTTCAGAGGAGAACATCCCCGTATTTATAATCTGCTTTGGAGAGCAAGGCCCTCTGTTAGCAGAGGCAGAGGGTTAGTCATCTTTGAGGTCTTCAGAGTGTCCAACAAAGCTCACCATTCACACTCACAGTCAGGCGGCATCAGTAGGAAAGGGTCTCGTCACTTATCCTTGAATTCAGGGGTCACATCTGCCCTCCGCATCTCCTCCTCTTAATGTCTTAGCAGTCATGGGTTCTGTTGATTCTGTCTCTAAGGCTTCTTGGCACTTCCTTCCATCTTCACTGCTGCAAACATCTTTCACCTGGGTACCTATCTATAGTGGATGTTGAAGTGGTCCTTCATCCACTCCTAAAATCCTCTTGTCTATAATCTTCAGAGAAAGGGTAGTATAATATCATTTTAGAAACACAAGTATTATCTACTTGGCTGCTTTCTCCAGTTTTAGATATGTTTACTTTCTTTGATGCTACATGAAGTACACTATCATTTTTTAGCTTTGATTGACATCAGCTGAGTGTTCAATTATGCCAAGATTGACATTTACTATAACTATGATAGTCTATGTTATCCAGACTCATGAAACAGTGCTTTGAAAGAGTCATACTTAACCTAACCATAACATTTGTGAATAGACCATTTATCCTCCTCAGATCATCTTTAGTGCATGTATAAAGTGACACAGGTTTGTTGTTTTTAGTCGCTAAGTTGTGTCCGACTCTTTATGACCCCATGGACCATTGCCCACCAGGCTTCTCTGTCCATGGGATTTCTGAGGTAAGAATACTGGAGTGGGATGCTATTTCCTTCTCCAGGGGATCTTCCTGATCTATGGATTGAACCTACATTTCCTGCATTTGCAGCTAGAGTCTTTACCACTGAGCCACCAGGAAAGGTCATGTGATGTTGGTTAATCAGTGGTAAAAAGTATTTAATGTTTGAGGAACATATCAAGCGGTTATAGTCATATTACACATTTCGGCATTTCATTTTTAGCCTAATTGTATATCTTCTTCAGTAAATGCAACTTGTTGCAATTGCTAATCCTTTACTAGCTTAAATGAATGAAAAGACATGCTTGCAACCACCTGAACTAATCCCTCTTTTTGTGGTCATCGCATCACTGATCTGGAGGTTTGTTTCTCTTTAACAGATTCCTCTTTTCCTCTTATCTCCTCTTATTTATTCTATTATCAGTCACATTTCAACATCTGTGAAATGATCTTCCCATTAAGACCACCAAATGCTTATTAGGTTTCTGTCTAGTCTTGCCCATAACGTATTATACCTAAGGTCTTTCCCTATTTTTACTTAATAGGGTAATTTACTAAAACAACATATTGGCCCCAGATGCCTTATTTTATGGATAATCACTGAATACACCATAACACTTGGAGTCTCTCCTGTCCCCAAGCAAGTTCTGGGCCCTTAGCACTTGCTCAGGAGTTTTGTATAGCTGGACATGAAGTATGTACAGCTGCCATGCTTGAGAGCTTTATGCTATAAAGTGCATCCTCCTCTTAGCATCAGTCCTTAATACCATCCTGGTTATGCCGGCCTGGATACCAGCTCGTTCTTACCCCAATGCAGCGGCAGTTTCATTTGATAAAAAAGGCCAACAAAACATGCTCATTTTAGCACTATTGTTCTTAAGAAAACAGTTTATGAGAGTCAGAGATCATTCTAGAAAGGCCTTCATCAGCCTCAACCCCACATAGAAGCTCATCATTTACTCACAGTTTACTTCATTTTGAAAAGAAATCTGGTTAATATAGAAAATACATTCCTGCAGGAAGTAGATTACAAATTCTTTAAATTTAGTTATAAACTGAATCTTAGATGTATACAAGTGTAGGCAGATTCTTATATTAGCCTTTTTAAGCATTCACTGGAATGAGTGTTCTTCCCCAGACCTTTCTCTGCTTCTCCAAGTTTTCTGGCTGGCTAATGTTCATGCAAAGTACATAGTCAGGTTATGAGGCAGGAGATAGATGGGTGCCAGGCTGAACAGTTTCTTCTCTGCAGGCCGGAACTCCATAATAGCAAAAACTCCATAACAACAGAAATTCCATAAAAGCAGGATGATGCAGGAGACTGGGCTCTGCCCAGATAAGAGATAAAAGACCATATATTTCCAATGTTAAGGAGACCTCTCTGACTACACATGCACAGAAAGTCTCCCTGGGAGTCAAAAAGAGAGGAGGCATCACCTCATAGTAAGTGATGTCAAGACACCCACAGGCCTTTTCTCTAGAATCCACATTGGTTAAGAGATGCATGTGCACAGATGAGAGGACCCTGAGATATACCAAATACAGTCTCAGAGCCAGGCGAGGCAAGGTGACTGGTCAAAGGGAACTCAGAAGAAGTGATCAAAGCTACCGAGAGAGCACAACTCTCTCTTTGAGCCCACCCATGTGTCTAGTCACACAAACTGCACTTTTTCCTTCTAATAGACCACTTTATTTGTTTTGCTACTTTCTGTCTCTTAAGTGGAAGTTCATTTCTACACAGCTGAAAGGCCAGGGCCTTCTCACTGGCCATGGTTCCTGGTGGTCTAGTGGCTGGGATTTAGTGCTCTTACAACCAGCGCCTGACTTCAGTCTCTGGCCAGGAGCTAAAACCCTGCTTCAAGCTACCACAGGCAAAGGCCACCTGAGGTTAGTCATAGGTACTGACATGTGTTAATATATGGACGATTTTGGAAGAAGGAAAGCATTAAAATTATATCACCGGTCATTCACATCTGATTACGTGTTTTGTTTTATGATATGTCTATACAAATAGTCTTGTTGAACTAAAGACCAGAGGCCAACTAGATGGCTCTTCAGTCAAGGAAGGTTTGATGGAAAAGGTTCCAGTTATCTCCTGCTGCCTAATAAATTACACCAGAACTTAGTTTTCAAATTATCTTATTATAGAATACAACTTTGTGTATCAGGAATTCAGAAAAAGCTCACATGAGATGGATAATTCATCCTATTCGTCTGGCACTGATGAAGGTCATTGGTGTTATTCAACTGGCAGAGTGTCTGAGGCCATATCCCTAAGAAGTCTGATTTCTTGGCAAGGATGGCTGGAAGACTTTTTATTAGGGTATCATTAGAACTTTATGAATTCAAAAGCTTAAAATACAAATTATATGTGTGCTTGTTTTCAGTCAAACATGAATGCTCAGGGCTCCAGCAGCAAGTGTTCTCTCAAACAATATGGGAAACCACTTATTTTGTAACCTAACCTAAGAAGACACAAGAATTTCTTCTGCAACCATCTGTTGGTTGAACCCACCTAAATTTAAGGTGAGAGCATACAGACACCCTCTCTATTTAATAGAAAAATATCAAGGAATTTTTGGCTAAATTTTTTGTTACTATTTTTTCAAATAGTAACACGGGAACTGTAAAGAAATATCTAGCATATTTAGGACAACATAGGGCAGTATATATGAGTGCAGTGTCCCTTGCCAGAAAAGAAGCAGCACAGGGAACCCTGTCTGCTAAGAAGATATGAATCTAGGAGATAGAAATGTATGACTGACAAATTGCCCAAACTTTGGCGAGGCAGAAAACTTAACACCCAACAGGAATATCTGTGAATATTAACAAAACCAAAGCCAAAGTCAGAACTACATAAATTGGTATGGAGTTTTTTTTTTTTTTTTTTAAGTGGTAAGAAACTGATTCAAATAACTGCATATTTTATTAACTTCCTCATCTTAAAAGGCAGATTAAAATGTGTTAAGCTGCTTATATTGAGATTTTTGTAGTTACCGCTCCTCAAATTGATGTGCTTTATCAAATTACAACTTAAACTGGAGCACCAAAGGTCTCTTAATGAATCTAGTTGTTTGTAGATTAATGCAAGGCCTTTTGCAATCATTTGCTATTTTTCTACAATGAACACATTTTTATTTATGGTAATGACAATTCTTTAGTAGGCAAAGTATAACTTACGTCTTTTTATAAAGAGACAAAGACTATATTTTTAACACTGCAAGTGAGTTTCAAGAACAGTGAAGGACAAGGACAGATCCCAAACTAGGAGGGATAATACCCTATGGAACTGTCAATTTATCCACAATTTAATTAAATAGTTTCAGTGATCCCACAGCTAATAAGACCCACAACAGTAATATAATTTGCAAACTCTCAAAAATTTTTAAGTCTTTAATGCTAAGAAATAATAAAAATATAAAATGATTAGGGAAAAAAATCACACTGGAATTTTGAATACCCAGTTAATCCAAGTTAAATTATATTATGGATGATAACATAGATGTAAATAAGCACATAATTATATACATATAAAATGGAATATTTATAATATAATTTGATTGCATAAATTTGTAATTTATATGATTCCATATTTAAACTTACTAAAATATAAAGCTCATAAACACTGGGATTTCTTCTTTTTCACTACTGTATTCTGGTGACTAAAGCAGTATCTAGCATTTGCTAGGGCTTGATATGCATCTATTCAATTAAATCTGATTCCCTCACTGTATCAGATTCAGGTCATTAACACTGTCCTGCCCTGTAGGAAATTCATCATTTTGATCGATGTGTGTTTGTGTGTACGTATCCACAAAACTGGGCTTCCCTGGTGGCTCAGATGGTAAAGAATCTGCCTGCAATGCAAGAGACACAGGTTCAATCCTTGAGTCCCCTGGAGAAGGGAATGTCTATCTGCTCCAGCATTCCTGCCTGGAAAATTCCATGGATATAAGAGTCTAGAGTCTCTGGGGTCACAAAGAGTCAAACATGGCTGAATGACTAACACATTCAAAAATGTTCATCCACAAAACTATAACTTTTCCCTAGCTACATACCTCCCTTTCATGTGCTGTTCTTTCTTCTTTTATTAATTTCCAATAATATTAAATGAGATTTATTATCCTGCAATTTTTATTTCAGCAGCACTTAAAGCTATACTCAACTGTTTTTGATTTTTATTTAGAAAATTGATCAAATCAATTAAATTTGCCAGTTTATACTGTTGTATAAATATGGAACACATGCACTTTTCTAGGTCAAAAAAGAAAAATCAACTTGGCTTTGCAAGACATTTTTGGGATGAGGATAGACTTCTTCAGAGGAAGAAACAGGTTAAAGGCTCTTGCATCACCTACAATCACTCAGTCATAAGCTTGAATATTCCAAGGCCATTTTATATATCTGATGAGGCAAGTCTTTGCTGCTCTATACAGCACTGCTTTAATCATTATGGCAAACAAAAACATACAACTTCAAAGATGACATTTTCACATACATAATTATTAGAGAACATTGTAAGCCAATATATACAGATAAGACTGCAGGGAAATGGGGTGAACGATGCAGACTAGGAGAATCAGGAAAAATTTCAAGGAGGAACATTTGAGACCTCCTCTGGGCAGAAAAGAGGCAGAGAGATAATAAACTGATGCTTCAGTTTAAAGTGTTATCACAATTATCAATCTCTTTAGTGGATTAGGATCTTATAGCTTTGACAGACATTAAAGCAATTAAGCATGTGTGTGTGCTCAGTTGCCCAGTTGTGTCCTACTCTTTGCAACCCCATGGACTGTAGCCTGCCAGTCCACTGGATTTCCCAGGCAAGAATACTGGAGTAGGTTTCCATTTCCTTCTGCAGGGGATCTTTCTGACCCAGGAATTGAACCTGTGTTTCTTGCAGTGCAGACAGACTCCTTACCATCTGAGCCAGCAGAGAAGCCCAAAGCAGTTATATTTAAATGTTTTATTTTTAAACGATGTCGGGAAAATCCAGTTATGACCTTATGGTCACCATCCTCCGTGAACAAGCAAATGTCAAGCCTCTCTGGCTGCCCATCTTCAAACTCCTTCTAAGTGGCCTTTGGAGCCCTATTATGTTTCATCCTACTGCTACTAATTTCTCCCAGACGGATTCCACTGGGCCAACTGGTGTCCATGTTTCTTGCTAAAAGATTCCCTAGCTCCCTTTAGAGAACCTCCATTTACTTCTTATGCAATCCTCAGACAGATGATTTCTAAATGCCAGGCAGTCAGAGAAAATTGACCACCACTACCCTCACTCTTACCACCACTTGCAGACCATGGAATTTTGGAAAAAGCACCATGTGGACATTATCTAGATGTACCCCATGTACCTTCCTCCCACAGTCTCATAGAGTGCATGAGAACCTTGGTCCTAAGTCTTTTTCTCCACCAGAATTCACAACAGCATTCTATTATTCATGCTAAAAAGATAAAATAAAAGCACACCAACTTCCCACTGATTTGCCTTTCATTCCTAGTTGATTGTTGTTTATGTAACACACAACGACTTGCTACTGTTTTAAATCCCATATTTGATTTTCACACAGTTGCATTCCTTTATACCTAAACTTAATATACACATCCTATTAGAAATGCTTACTATGTTTCCCTTCTCCCTAAACTTGAATCAAGCTCCTATTCAAATATTAAGATAGTATGAACATTCACTGTTCTGCAAATTCTTGACTTGTCTAGAATTTGGAACTTTCTTCTCTGTAATCATATATAATTTGTTATGTTGCAGAGAAACAAGTTTCTTCTATCTTCTAGGTTCTACTGCTTGGTCTGTTAATTAAATTGACATAAGGCAGATTAACAAGAGGAAAAAAAAACAACTCATGTTCATATAGGAGCCCTATGAACTCAATGAGAGGCTGCTGAACGGTCAGGCAATTGAAGCTTCTATGCCTCTCTGAGCCAAAAAGAAAAGGGTAGGGATTTGGGGCTTCAAAGGAAAGGAAGATGATTCATAGGAAGATGGGAAGAGCCAATGTTTGGCAAACAAACTCTTGTCCTGCCTAGCAGAGACAATGGACAGGAGAGGTCTCTGAACAAAGAGGCCCACCAAGCCCCCCACCAGCTGACCATCCCTACCTAAATTCTTTATAGTTCTGTCTGATGACGGCTCTCTTTCTGAACAAGGGTCTCTATCTAGATTCTTTTAGTCGGTTGAAGGGGAGGTAAAAAAGCTCCTCTTGAGTCTTTTGGTTCCCATTGTTTTTGGCTCCATGTAATCCTCATGCCAAACTGGCACATCATAGGAGAGCTCAGTCTGAACACCTTCATGTATAATGATTTAAAATAATTTACATATATAATCATTTTTATATGCATAACCACTTATTTACTTGAGCCACTCTTTCTGTAGCAGGTGACCCTGACATACCACTTGGACCTAATGTATCTTTCAATGTCTCTAATAATTAGTAGTAACTCAAAATAGTTCATAAATGTTTGATTGTGTATTCCATATACTAAATTTTTTGTTTCTATGGGATATTGTCACTGGTGAAGACACGGAGTTACATCAGTTGCTATCAGTGTCCAGATACTGAGTTGATACGGCCTGATAATACTCATATATCTTGTAATGTCTGTAGTTCCACTAGGTACCAATGTGGGTTTCCTTCAAAAACAAACAATGCATGGGAATAAAATTCTATGCTCCCCTGTCTGATATCTTTTTAGGGAATATTGAAATAATCTCTTTCCCTTGAAATACCCTACACCCCAGCTGTCAGAGGAATAGAGATAAAAAATTCCATCAATGTTATAATTAACGCATTTTGGTATTTCTTTACTTTTCCCTTCCCATGGAGAAGAATATGCCCCTATATCCCAAACAGATGTTTTACTCAGGCTTGTGGAACCATATTTCTGAACTCCTCTCCTGGGTCTTAGTCCCTAATGTCTGAGGCAAAATAACTTTCCAGATTGCTAAGTAAGAATATTAAAAGCTTGAAGATTAACAATAATTCTCATAATTATAATTTTGTCTATATTTCCCCCTTCCATCACTTTTTCATGTTCCTTTTCTAAAATTTCAAATTTCTAACAGATGATGTATAACTGGAGAGAGATACAGATATATACATACCACAGGTAAAGGAACACCATAATTTTTAATTGTAGCATGATAAAAATTTCAAATTGCTGAATACTAGCATTTAATGCTGCATAGAAAATGGGTTGAACTAATGAGCTAATGCATATTGGTACATTTTCTATCTAAAAAAATATGCAAACACTGCCTAATAATGGAATTTGACCATAGAATCTATTGTGTCCCATTAAATCTGTGACTGTATAAGCACCACATTTGCTCCTCCTACATCTAGTTTCTTTAATACAAAATACCAACAAAGGTCCATCTAGTCAAGGCTGTGGTTTTTCCACTGGTCATGTATAGATGTGAGAGTTGGACTGTAAAGAAAGCTGAGTGCCAAAGAATTGGTGCTTTTGAACTGTGGTGTTGGAGAAGACTCCTGAGAGCCCCTTGGACTGCAAGGAGATCCAGCCAGTCCATCCTAAAGGAGATCAGTCCTGGGTGTTCATTGGAAGAACTGATGTTGAAGCTGAAACTCCAATACTTTGGCCACCTGATGTGAAGAGCTGACTCATTGGAAAAGACCCTCATGCTGGGAAAAATTGAGGGCAGGAGAAGGGGATGACAGAGGATGAGATGGCTGAATGGCATCACTGACTCGATGGACATGGATTTGGGTGGACTCCGGGAGTTGGTGATGGACAGGGAGGCCTGGCGTGCTGTGGTTCATGGGGTCACAAAGAGTTGGACACGACTGAGCGACTGAACTGAACTGAACCAATCTATGGCTGAGATAAAATCTTTTTTCTAAACAAAGAGTGAATATTTTATATTTCTTAATTTATATAACTGAAGAATCTGTATCTTGCCTACTTATTTTAATCTTATTGACTTGTCTCTTTTCTGACACTTGGGGAAGTCAAGGAAATTAAATTGCCAGATTTTGTTTTTATTTCTGTTTGGTGACATTTAAACTTCCTCCAATGATACACTGTGCAGATTTTTCTATTCAGGTAGGAGTCAAGGCCTCTGCAATCAGTATTCTGTTTTATTTTTGCAGAGATCATCTGCTTATGAAGACTCATTAAAGCATGATGAGTCAGATATGTTCTAGGGTATATTTTAAGTTAATTATGTTCTGAACCCTTACCTTTGCTGCTTTGGGCATAAATTAAAAGCATATAAAGCAGTTTTTTTTTTTAATTTTTTTCAAAAAATGTTTTTAAATTAATTTAAAAAGATATTTTCAGAGGAAAAATGCATCCATTTGGAGATCTGTATATAAAAGAGAAATACTACTTCTTGCAAGCTCTCTATCACAACAAATAACCATGATTTTATTATGGCAAAGGGTACATTTCAAGGTCACTGCCTTGCTTTGCTTTTGAAGTTTGTTTAGCAACTAGGAGAAAACACAAAAGATTCAAATTCTGGCTTCTTTTAAGTGACATTTGGCATAAAAGTATTTGATCATAAAGAGAAGTATAGACTCTACCAGGAAGACATGCAATCTGAATCTGCAATGCTTTACAACAAAACCTTCTACTGTAGTGTAAATAATATTATGTGTGCAGACTTTTCATTTTAATGTCAGAGAATATATTTTCTATTTAAGAAAGAATAAACAGTTAAATGCCAAGTATACATTGAAATTCAAACTTATTTTTCTATTTAGGTAACTCAAAGATTTGTTTTTCTTATAGTCTATTGAGTTCCTAACCCCAGATAGTGAAGTTCAGGAAATCCAATGGTTTAATCTTGAGTCTTATGGTTGGAAAGTCTCCTATCTCAATAATACTTTTAATTTTATTTCACTCAGATATCATATCAAATTAAATAAACTCATTAATACTGAAATAGGGCATTTCAGCAATTCACCAACCCAAATGAGGAGAGTGTTCTAAACCCTTGGTAAAGTCTCTCAAAAGAGGAGAAACTAATTAAATTAACATCATACACTCTTCTGATACTCAGTGGCAATAAGAGCTTTCTTTGTGGTGTGATTTTAAAAGACTACTTTAGTAAAAAATAACTTCCTTTTCTCCAACACTTGCCTCCAAACCATCATGATATTCAAACGTTCCATAGAAAACCCTTTAGGGTTTAGGAGTTTAAAGACCTCCCACGAGATGTAAATTTAGTTAATTGAATTGAGATCTAGGTTCTTGTCTGGCCATCAGGTGATCTTAGGAAAGACACTCAGAGCCTCATTATCTTCCCTGCCTAGTGTGTTGTTGTACTAATGGTACCTAAGAACATGTGAGCTGTTTAGCTTTAAAATTCTATGCTAAACTTAACAGTATCTGGGGCTATTAGCTAATACATCAAGATTGCCTCAGTCATTAGCATCATGAACAAAACAGATTAGATTGGTTGAAGCTAGTTGCCTAGTGATGTAGCAAAGGAAAGCATTAATGACAGATGACATTACAGGAAATATTTAGCATCATAAAAGAAACACATGCCTGTCAGTTTGGGCTGCAAAATGATTTAGAAGATAGAATATTGTCATTTTATTGAGTTTTGTACCTTAGAATTCTCTCTAAATATATTTTGATGTGATGATGTGCATATTATTTATTCAGTTTTTCCTATAAGGCATAGATTGAACCAAAGTAAGTGTCATTTCAATGAATGTATGATGGTATCAGTCAATTAATAAGAAAACTTGGATGCACAGGGAGGCCTGAGTTAGGAATCTAATAGACAAGGTTCCTGGACATTTAACTGCTCAGTCCTTGAAACCTTAAAACTTTCAAGCAAGAATCTTGTAGGCTTACAGGACAATTTCCAAAGAGAGAAATAATTCAGGAAAACATCTAGTATGAGTTGTAAGTTAGAGAGCAAGTGAACTATATAATTCTCTAAAAGTGAATGACAATAAATAATGAGAAATGAGGTAAGCTTGAGAGTTAAACCAGCACTAATTAAAAGTATGATAAACTAGGATTACACACCCACACACTCCTTTTTATGCTGTGTCTCTTCCTTAATCTGGAGTCCTCTATAATCTGTAAGGTAGCTCATTTCATATACACTAAAGTACAAGTTGTCTATTAAAAAAAAAATAATGATGTGTTTTGAATACATCTAGGGACACGGGAACCTCTTGAAGACTTAAGAATCTTCAACTCTGGAATAGTAAGTCTCTAATTTTAGAGTCTCCAGAGAACCCCTGATGGAACTGTTTGGTGCGATGATTTTGAAGACGACCATCACTGTACACTCGCTTGGGCTGTACTCTATTTGAGTGGTGCATGTGAATATTGGAGGCTCCTGAGTACACCATAGCATATATTTCTCTGTTAACACCAACAACACATAGCATATAGTAGCATCTTAATTTTCTGTTGATTCCTGTCAGCTTACTTCTTTTCCCTGGTGGCTCAGATGGGAAAGAATCCGCCTGCAATGCAGGAGAACCGGGTTCCATCCCTGGGTCGGGAAGGTTCCCTGGAGAAGGAACTGTAAACCCACTCCAGTATTTTTGCCTGGGAAATCTCATGGACAGAGGAGCCTGGCAGGCTACAGTTCATGGGGTCTCAAAGAGTTGGACATGACTGAGTGACTAATACACACATTTACTTCTCTAGTGTCGATGGAGCAGAGTGGCAAAGAGGTCAGTGGTTAGTGGCTGTTGAAGGACTATGTTCTTTTTCACATTTAGTTACTAACTTTGAGGCCTTAGGCCATCACTTAACCTATTACTTTATTATTATAAGATTCAAGTGTTTATCATTATAAAGAAAAATAAGAAAGTGCATATCAAAATTTCTTCACAAATATAAAGATATTACCACTCCATCTGTTTTGAGTTAAAATAAACCTTGCAAAATAGTTACACTTTAGAAAAAAAAATTAAAGTCCAGAGTAGTATCATTAGAGCATTTTCTGTAATACTTCTGCAGGTAGCTTAAGCTGAAACAGAAACTGTATACTCATCACGGGAGCTAAGAGATAAGACCAGTAGAATGGAAGGAAAATAAAAAGAGACAGTATGAGGGAGAAAAAAAAAAAAAGTACTGAATAAGACAGCAGGGAAAAAAAGAAAGAGAATGGATAAGGGGAAGCTGGAAAAGAAGAGCATCTATATGGGAGAGTGGAAGAATACTTGGCATAATAGACTTCTTCCTTTAGGGATTTTAAACTTGCCTTGCATAGCCGAGGTTGGGGCCACAGAAGATTAATAAAGCATAAGGGTTAGGCAGAGGCTTACATCATTAAACATACTGCTTAAAAGAAAAAGTCTTCTCCTTTCTTCTTTCAGAATGTAGAAATTCACTTATTTGAGTCCACAGCAACTTTACATGGAAATTGCTATAGCAATATATAGAAACAATCCAGTCAGCAATCTTCTTAACATATATCTGATTCTATAGAGAAATACTTAAAGAAATTTTTAAAGTTTCACCAGTTTGCCTTGTAGTGCTATGTATTGTTTAATATTTGATTAAAATGAAAATATGAAACCAATATCAAAGATGTTTTCATCAGTATTTGTGTGCCAAAAACATCACTTGTAATATATTGAGAAATTATATTGTAGAGTGATTATAGCAAAATAGCATAGTGGTTGGAACACAATTTTGTAGCCAGATTACACAAATTTTTGACCAACTGATTTGTTCACTGTGAAATTGTGGACAAATGCTAACCTTTTCCCTCAGATTCCTTACTTTTAACATCAAGGTGATAAAAGCAGTATTATACAATTTATACTAAGAGTCAATCCACACAAATTATATGTAGAACAAGTAACTGTGAGTTTTTCTTTAAATTTATTTTTAAGTGAGACTATGCAAGAGTAAGTTAAGGTTGATTTTTATTTTCATACTTCAAGCGTCTTCTATTTTTAAATGATGCCCTCCTAAATAAAACTTAAAAGTCTAGAATATAAGCAACTAGTTAGGCTGGAAGATACACCATAACAAAAAAATAAAGAAAAAAACTTTTTCTAGTACATCACAGCTTCAGTAAAGAAAGACAGTAAAAGGTAACATTACTTCTTTGTTTATTAATATTTTATTCATGTGCATTTAAAGATTAAACATGTTTTTTAAGCCACGTCTTTATCAGCTTCATGATTGCAGCTTCTTCCTCTACTAGTAACTTGAATTAGTACAAAGAACTATCAAACCTCTTGACTTCTTTAATTTACTTCTCATTTTGTGTTGAAGTGTAATTACTCAATTTTCTTTTTTTTTAAATTTCAGTTTTATAGTTAGCATGTCAAAGTCTTTGTCATCTCATCAGATTTCACTTTACACAAAATTTTAATATATAAATATCACACTTTAATAAAAACATAACCTTAAAGAATATCTTCTAATACTATTCTCGGTATACTAGTGGCTAAATAAATAAGAAAAATGTAAGTGCTCAGGATAAATCCTTCTGTAGACTATTTAAAAATAATCAACAGTACAAAAATTCAAAACAGCTGAAAAAAATTTAAAACAAATGCAAAATGAAACACTTTCTCTTAATGTTAGCAAAGACACAGCAACCAAAGAAAACTTGTTTACCATGTACATTTTCCCAATGATTAAATCACAAGGTAGCAATATTCTTATAGTTTCATTAAAGATTACAGGTTAAAGAAATACTGATTACAGATATATATGCAAAACATAATTAATTTCTAAGATTAGATTTCTTTACTGATGGAACAAAAGCTGCTGATTTCCTTCCCTTTTTAATCATTCTTTTGATCTTGTTCTATGTAAAGGATGAAAAATAATTTTCCTTCTATCCTTCTAGATTCTAGACCAATCAACGGAAGAAAAACAAGTTTGATAATATATGTACCTACTGTCTACATGGAAGATTCCCAGGAAAACTGAATAACTCTCCAAAATGGCTCAAGCTACCACCTTAAATACTATCTCCAGCTAAAAACAACAGAAGATCTTGTGGTGGGAGGTGCCAGTCATGGAAAGTTATCAAGAAAAGCACAGTAAATGAAAGTAAGACTGTTAATGCAGATTTAAATCTTCTTCATTGATAAAGAATTTCTAGAGATTTAGAATCATGCTCTTTTCCTGGTGCAAAGATACTCTTACAAACAGAAATTTCCTTTATAAATCTCTCTTACAAAAGGGTAACTTCTACTACCCATTTTCAGAGCTCTTCCTATGCCTGCTGTTTCTTTAAAAATAAACAACTCAAAATAATCCTCATGCCCAGGAGGCATATTTGGAATGACATATTTTGCTCCTCTTCAGCTGCTACTGACTTTTCAATTGTTCTATTGTATTGATACTACTAAACTTTAATCCAAGTAAAGCTAAATAAAAGTACTTTTCAGATAAAGTCTTTAGAAAACATATCTGCAAAGTATGGAAGAGAAGCCAGGCAAAGCATTATTTAAAGGTGATTTTTTCTTTTACCCCTTCTTACCCTCCTCAATGCCCAAATAAATTTGTCCAAATAGCAAATTCAGATCCCATGGGATACAGCAGGAAAAGGAAAGGATAGAGGGCTGTTGACCTGAAATAAATAGCCTGCCAGATATTTCTCCAGCCAAAATGGGTTTATTTGAGATCACTGGAGAATTGCTACTCCAGGTCTGCAATACTGAGCCACATCCAAGACCCCCACAGCTTGGGGAAGGAGAAGCTTTTATAGAGGGAAGTGGGAGGGCTGTAGTTAACAAAGTGTCTATGGCTTTTCATTGGGTGAGTCTTGTGAGGAATGAAGTCTTTCTTCCTCTTGTTGGGCTCTGCTATGTTGCAGGGCATGAGAGCTCCCACTTCTGATCTCCAGACTCTCTTTAGTTAAGGTTTCTGCTATTAATTTTTACATAGCTTAAAGTCAGTTTTGGGAAATAAGCTCCCCTGGCAACCAGAATTAAATGCTTCAAACAGACACTGGGAATTCTCTTATCTGCTTGTGCAAAAATTACAACTATACCAAAGTCATTAGAACGCCTACTCTACTTCTCTCATCCTGCTCTTGAACTTGAAACAGACTACCATAAGCATGCTTTATTCCACGATGGTTTCGAAATAAAACAAATGTATTGCTAAGTCACTTCAGTCTTGTCCGACTCTGCGCGACCCCATCCTTGGGATTCTCCAGGCGAGAACACTGGAGTGGGTTGCCATTTCCTTCTCCAATGCATAAAAGTGAAAAGTGAAAGTGAAGTTGCTCAGTCATGTCTGACTCTTAGCGACCCCATGGACTGCAGCCTACCAGGCTCCTCCCTCCATGGGATTTTCCAGGCAAGAGTACTGGAGTGGGGTGCCATTGCCTCCTCCAATGTATTCTTACCTTTTGTTAAACATCAGAAAGTTGTCAGCTGAGCAATGATGGACAGTCTTTCTTCCATAGAACCTACATATAAAAGTGAAAAGATGTTAAGGTTCTAAATATCCAGAATATTTCATAATGAGCTTCCAATTGCTATACCAATGCATTTATTTCAACTTCTATAAATAAAGCTATAGAGAAAATAAGACAGCATATTGATTCAATCATATGCTTATATTTGCATCAATCTTTCCAAGTTCTAATATTTATAAGTAAGGTTGT
This sequence comes from Cervus elaphus, assembly GCF_910594005.1. Classification (NCBI taxonomy): domain Eukaryota; kingdom Metazoa; phylum Chordata; class Mammalia; order Artiodactyla; family Cervidae; genus Cervus; species Cervus elaphus. The sequence goes on along the minus strand of NC_057828.1, from coordinate 20,074,377 downwards.
CAGGGTGTATTCTGCTTAATGGTGCCTGGCCGATGGGACTGGCAGCAAGAACTATAAAGTAGCTTTCGTCTTCTTGGCCCAACAGGAATTCTGTGCGAACACTGGGCTAGCTGTGCCCAGAAGGAAACCACCCTTTTTTTTTTCTCCTTGATATACTCAAAGTTGGGGGAGGGGGAGGGGGGCAGGCTTTTGCAGTCTCTTCAAAGGAAGGTAACTTTCCATTCTTTATCAGTACCAGCTGTGCTCTATGAGACACTGCAAAATAGACACACAAAAAGAGTGAATTTTTCTTTTATGAGCAGTATTTAGCTCAGTGTCTGAAATACAGCTGTTAAAAGAGTAAAGAGATGATATGAATTCATTAATAAATGAAATGCTGCTGACTTTTAATTTTTTTTTTTTTTTACTTATTTATTTTGGCTGTGCTGAGTCCCAGTTGCAGGATGCATGTAGGAACCTAGTTTCTCAACCAGGGGATCTAACCCAGGTGGCTTTCTGGGAGCTGCAGCCAGTGATGGTTCTTGACCCCAGCCAGGGTTGACCACCTTCATGAGACATCTCTTCTGTGATGGTGCCTGTCCCTGCTCCCTGTAACACTAACTCTCTGGGCTTTGTGGACACCACCATCCTTACCACAACAAGGGAACTTGCTCTGTGCCGCAGACCTGACAGATGCTGACCCAGGGAGTTCTCCACGTGTGTGGTTCCCTCTCCCATGAGCATCCATGGGAGTAGCATGTGGATCCCAAGTGTGTCCCCACGGGCTCTGTACTTGAGCCAAGATCCTCAACAGTTGGTTAAGCAGGGGCGGGCTGCAGCTGAGAAGGCTGTGACCAAGGAGGAATTAAAGGTTAATGGGCTGCCCCAGCTCCTGAATTGTTGCTCCACCCACCTGAGGGTGTAGCCTGCTCTGAGGCTGCAGATGCCCTCCATGCAGGTTCACAATCTCTGACTCAAAAAAAAAAAAAAAAAGGAATTGATAAATTACTCACCAAAAAGCAGGAAGTGACACATATTGGAGAGAATCAAGACTCAAACCCTAGTTCTTTTGATTCCACATGCTATGATCTCTAACCCAACACAACGATTTCCCACATTCAGTTCAGTTCAGTCGCTCAGTAATGTCCGACTCTTTGCGACCCCATGAATCGCAGCATGCCAGGCCTCCCTGTCCATCACCAACTCTCGGAGTTTACTCAAACTCATGTCCATCGAGTCGGTGATGCCATCCAGCCATCTCATCCTCTGTCGTCCTCTTCTCCTCCTGCCCCCAATCCCTCCCAGCATCAGGGTCTTTTCCAAAGAGTCAGCTCTTTGCATGAGGTGGCCAAAGTATTGGAGTTTCAGCTTCAACATCAGTTCTTCCAGTGAACACCCAGGACTGATCTCCTTTAGGATGGACTGGTTGGATCTCCTTGCAGTCCAAGTGACTCTCAAGAGTCTTCTCCAACACCACAGTTCAAAAGCATCAATTCTTCGGTACCCAGCTTTCTTTATAGTCCAACTCTCACATCCATACATGACCACTGGAAAAACCATAGCCTTGACTAGAGGGACCTTTGTTGGCAAAGTAATGTCTCTGCTTTTTAATAAGGTGTCTAGGCTGGTCATAACTTTAAGTATGACTACTATACTTATTGAAATAAATCTGCCTATAAATGAACCAGAAGAGTTCAAACCTTTGTTGTTCAAGACTCAACTGTATTACTGTTAATATCATGAGTGAATGAATCAAGGAATATTGAATAGAAATATTACCCTCCTACCCAGGTTTCTTAACATCTGAACATCTAGCTCTGAACATCCCTTGGCAAGATGATTTTTTAACAGGACACAATAATTTACTCATTTTATTGAAATATTTTGTTTGTTGTTTTTATAATTATTAAATTATTTTCAATAGTTGCATAGGCTAAAATTTTACAGAATAATTAAGTTGTTTCTTTTTTGGCTACTAATAACTTTGCTGAAATAAACATATTTTATATATTTCTTAGTATATATGAGAAGAGGACATTCCTAACTATGAAACTGATAGGCCAGGAAATACCTGATATTTTACATTTCACATACTTTAATTATCCTGATAATTTTTTACAAAGGTTGCACTAGAGATTATTAATATTTTATATGTTTACACAATTATATAATGCTCTTTTGACTTGCATTAATTTAATTGCATGTGAATTTATGCATCATTATGTTAATTTGTGTGTAAACTGCTTATTCATTTCTATGCTTATTAGATTATTCATGTTTTTCAAATAAATGTATGTGTCCTTTCCCCTAATTTTGGAAACACCGTAGGAAAAATAAGAAGTTTGTTGGAACTCAAACTTTATTTAGCAACTAACAAAACATCCTGATCATTGAGATCCACCCATCTCTTTCTTCTAAGGGTTATGGATAGGACACAAGCACCCCATATACCATATTTTAATAATTGTGTTTTTCTCTTTTTCTCTTTCCTGTAGTAGTTCTCTTTATGTTCTTGATATGAATATGTTCTTTGTTGATGTTATACGCATTGTAGGTATCTTTTCTCAATCTATGGCTTGTCTTTTACCATTATATATGGGAACTTACAAAATTAGATTTCTAAGCTTTTCAATGTTGCCCAGAGAGAGATCCATACAGCATTGTTCTGGTTTCCCAGCATACCTTAAAGGGACATTTTCACAATGTCCAGAGCCTTTGATGTCCTCAAATTCTTTGCATCAGGAACCCCCTTAGGAGGCATTAAGCCTAGACTTCCAAATGGAACAAGTCATCTATAACAGAAGGGACTGTCCACCGGCTCGAGAGGCATGTTCTGTGAACTTGCCTAACCCTGTCCCCTGTAACACACACTAGTCTCTGTGCGGTGTGGACACCGCCATCTTTACAACAGCAAGGGAGCTGGCTCAATGGGTCTGACGTGATGGACGCTGACCCGGGAAGTTCTGGGCAGGCGTGGTTCCCTCTCCCGTGAGTCCTACGTGCATCTTGCATGCCTCCCACACACTCTCTACCGGAGCCAAGATCCTCAACAGGTTGTTCAGGAGGGGTAGGCTGCAGCCGAGAAGGCTGTGAGCAAGGAGGAATTTAGGGTGAATGGGCTGCCCCAGCTCCTGAAGTGACTGCTGCCCAACCCACCAGAGGTACCAGCTTGGTCTGAAGGTGGCAGGTGCCCTGCGTGCTTGCCCAGCAGACCCCACTGAGGATGACAGCGTGCAGACGCCAGTGAGAATGCCACTGAAGATGGGCTATAACTCCCACAGCTCGGGCCACGGAAAGGGAGGCACACTCATTGCGTGGTCTTCAGCTGTACTTCCACAGACTTCTAACCCAGAAAATGGAAATAAAAGTGATGGGGAGAAAAAAAAAAAAAAACAGCCTCTAAAATAATTTATAAATTATGCAGTGGATTCAGCAGCTCGGGCCACCAGTTGCCAGTAAGTATCCACTTTTCATTTGCAAATAATTCATAAAGGCGTTTGTGATACTGTTTATATCATAAAATAAATTCAACATTTATACAAATGATTTGCTAACTCTTATGATCTTAGCTACTTTTTAGTTTGTTTTTTCCACATTTAAATAAGGAGATATATCTCACTAGTATTTCAGATGTGATATCTTGCTGTTCTATACCAAAAAAAAAAAAGAAAACTTTTTATAATATAAAGGCCTAAGTAGCTGGAGGTATATCTCTTGTTAATATATAAATTGTAAAAGATTTCTATTTTGGGTTTCTTTCCACAATATTTCATATAGAAATGGTAGCAAAAGAAGTTCTTTTTCCTGTGACTTTGTTTTATCCCTGTAAAGAAATACTCTCTGAATTATCTGCTTTTTTTTTTTCCTATTCACAGATTAATGAGGCAACCTTTTGAAGCATGGAGTCAAGGCTGTATTTTTCCTTGGGTTTACATACTGAGTATATATCTTCTGGTAAGTTGCACCTTTTGTTCTTTTTTTTATAGCTTATATATATTGTTATTCCATTTGTACAAGGCTAGCTATTGCTACAAATGTCCCACAGAGAGAATATTTTGGTGACTTTCTTGATGATGCTAAAAAGTCTTTGTTTAGCATTCAGTCTGCCTTCTAATTCTGTGCTCATATCACTCTGCGTTCCAATTTAATTCAGGTTGGGTTATTCTTATCTTTCAATCTCTAATCACTAGCTCTTCTGTATTTCAATTATACAAATATGAGCACAGCTTTGGTCTGAACTCACATGAGTTTGGTCTGTCACTTGAGTTTAGGTCCAAAGTAGTTTTTGATGTTTGCTACAGCCATTAATTCATTGTCAGCCCTAGATAAAGTTGTCAGAAATTTGCTGCATGATTTGGTAGAGTTTTACCTAAAATGAATTTCATTTGGAATAGACTTATGGAAAAATATGCCGCTAAAAATATTAATTTAACAGAAAGTAGATGTATTAAAATAAATCTACATATTAATAAAATTATTTAAATGTAATGAGTATTCATTGGCACAGTAAGAAGATTTTTGTGAAAATATGTACTTCAAGACTTCTGTAATTTCCTAAGGTGAGTGATAATAAAAGAATATTGAATAAAACTTTCTCAAGACAAATGTGCAAATAAAGATGATTTCTAAACAATTTTTCTGATTATTAATCAAACTTTGATATTGCTATTAGTCTTTGATTGATATTACCACATTTATTTGAAATTTAGCAAATGTGTTTTTAAAAAATGCACTTTGTAAAGCCTAGAGCAATGGCAAAAAGAGAAAAAACAAAAATATAGTTACTAAGCTAATAGTAACAAAGAAAATACCATGCTTAAAAAGTATTAAATGAATCCATGTAAAGGCAGAAAAAGAGGAAAAACTGTATCGAAGAACAAAGGTAAAAATAAGAAATAAAAAGCAGCTGGTATATTTAAACTCAGTCATGGTGATATTAGTATTATATATAAAAGGTTTAAACTCCATGAGCAAGGCAGACATTATCATAATGGGGGAAAAAAGGGCTAAGATGTAAGTTTTCTACATAAAAAGCACTTTTAAAATTAATACATTTAAATCTAAAAGGATCAAAAGATGTATTATATCAAACTGATTCATAAAATGCATAAGAAGTAACATTAATACTAGACATGGTAGATTTTAGAATAAGAAAAATTACTGTGGATTAAGAGGAAAATGTTAAACAGAGGGGATGATTTATAAGGAAGATATAACTATCTTAATTTTTATGCATATACTAGATATTTTGCATAAAGTAAAAATCAGTAGAACTGATTGGGTAACTAGATAAGACTACAACAATAGATGACGTTTTTCACTAGTTTTCTCACATTTTAGCATCAAAACACAATATACCACTATTCATAATTTGTATAATCTTACAAGAATATACTTTAGTGATCTCCTTCTTGTCCTATGGACAATAATTATTGTATAGTTTGTGTCTACTTAGGTTATAAACAACACAATACTTTTTAATGTAATTTTTAAATATATTTGGAAGTCCTGCATTATTCTGTGGATGGATATTTCCTTAAATGACCAATGGAGGATGTTAGAAAACCACTCATCTGGAAAAGATCCATTCAAAATACAAGATAGACCAATGAATTTTAATGTAACAAATTACAAAAAGTACATGAATATGGTTTCAGATTCCTTATTGAAATTAACTTCTAAAAAGATACCACTTAGTAAGTTTTGACATTGTATCAAAGAAAAATATCTATAATTATCTGAAAAGTCTTTAAAAACTTCTAACTTTTCAAATTACTTGTCTGTGTTAAGATTCTCTTCATATACTTGAGCTTAAAAAAATACAATGGACTGAATGTAGAAAGAAATATGCTAATCCAGTTATCTTGTATTTATACATACAAACATTATAGAAACTTTCAAACCCTAAAATATTATTCCTCTAATGATTTCATATATATAATTAACTTTAATTAAACTATTTGTTTGCATTAAATATAGCAATAGGGTAGATTTTATTGCTGTTTTAAAACAATTATATATGCATTAATTTTTTTTCATTTTTTATTTTGGTAAGTACACTACCTTGAGATCTATCATCTTAATGAAGTTTTAAGTACACAGCTCAGTGTTAAGTGTTGTACAGCAGATATCTAGAACTTGTTCGTTTTCAAGTCAGTTCAGTTCAGTCACTCAGTCGTGTCTGACTCTTTGCGACCCCATGAACCGCAGCACGCCAGGCCTCCCTGTCCATCACCAACTCCCGGAGTCTACCCAAACCCATGTCCATTGAGTTGGTGTTCATTTTATCTAGATGCAAACTTATACCTGTTGAACAACCTCTCATTTCTTCATCCTCAGTCCCTGGCAGCTACAATCCTACAGTCAGTTTCTATGAGTTTGACTACTTAACTACCTCTTATAAACCACGCCAGTGGAATTCTGTGTCTGGCTTATCTCACTTATAATGTCTTCAACTGTCATTCATATTGTCATATAAGGCAGGGTTTCCTTCTGTTTAAAACTGTTGGGAAGATCCCATGTAGAAGGACATGGCAACTCACTCCAGTATTCTTGCCTTGAGAATCCCATGGACAGAGGAGCCTGGCAGACTACAGTCCATGGGATCACAAAGAGTCAGACACCACTGAGCAACTAACACTACTACTACTACTACTAAGCTGAGTAATATTTTCATTATATGTGTGCCTCATGTTTTCTTTATTTGTCTGTCAATGGGCATTTAAGCTGCAATGGACATGGAGCTGTGGTTCTCTCTCTGAGGTCCTGATTTCAATTCTTTTGGATATATAACCAGAAGCAGGATTACTAGATCATATGATAGCTCTAGTTTTTAGTATTTTGAGAAACTTCTCTACTGTTTTCTGTAATGGCCACACTAATTTACATTGCCACTATATCACTGGCTTTATCAATGGCTTAAAGTAACAAGAAGGCACTTTTCTCACATACAGAACTGTTAGCCAGTTTCGCCTCAGGTTACATGTGTTAGCTGCTTTTAGCTTCAAATTTCTGTTGGGATTCAGATCTACTCCATATGACTCCACATTTTTTCTTGGACAGGTGACTGTCTGAGACATGCTATTTTCATAGCAGCCAGACATACTGTTTTCATAACCAGGCATTTTTAATAAATCTTTTCTCATCGTTGTTGTTCAGTCGCTCAGCCGTGTCTGACTCTTTGCAACCCCATGGACTGTAGCACACCAGTCTTCGCTGTCTTTCACCATCTCCTGGAGTTTGCTCAAACTCATGTGCATTGAGTTGGTGATGCCAGCCAACCATCTTGTCCTCTGTCATCCCTTCTCCTCCTGCCTTCACTCTTTTGCAGCCAGCATCAGGATCTTTTCCAATGAGTCGGCTTTTTGCATCAGGTGGCCAAAGGTATTTCACTGGCTCAAACATTTAATGCTCAGTCACTCATTCATGTTTAATTCTTTGTGATTCCATGGACTGCAGCCCACCAGGCTCCTCTGTCCATGGAATTTTCCAGGTAAGGATACTGGAGTGGATTGCCACTTCCTACTGCAGCAGATCTTCCCAACCCAGGATCAAACCGATGTCTTTTGCATCTCCTGCATTGGCAGGCAGATCTTTACCACTGTGCTACCTGGGCCCACACATGAAACATGGTAAATCCCAGAGTCAACTTGTAAAAAAGTACATTGCTCCTATCATGCAGTCATGGAAAAGAGAGTAAAATATGATACTAAAAAAAATCTTGAGTGAAGAATTAGAGTTAATATCTCTCAAGACATTAATGGGTGTCTGTACCATTTAGTAAAGTTAAGACAGCCAGCAGGCATACAGTCTTGACATAGTATTTTTCTTCACTTAAATAATTTGCATTAGACAATTGAAAGGGGCTGGAAAGTGTTATGCCCAATGACTTCATTTGATAAATGGAAAAACTGATGTCCCAGAGTATTTAAGCGCTTTTCTAAATTTGTACAGTAAGTCATTGATATCTGACAAGGAAATAACTTATCTGACATTGTACCTGAGTTCACTGTTACATTGACTTTCTCTTACTATTCATGTGCACTTTCAATATCCCAATACGTTTCTAGTAGACAGGATTCAAGCAGGAAACAGATGGCAATCTCAAAAGGGTTTAACAGAAAGTTAAACAAGATGAAAGAGATTTAACAAAGAGCTCTTTAACAGAGGTGATGGCAGTTGAAAAGAATCCAGAAGAAATGAAACAGAATCTGTATTTAACAACTGCAGGAGTCACCACCACCAGGTCTGAATGGGCAAAAAGGGGCAAGGGTTCTAGGACCTAAAAGAGCTGAGGTCAAGGGTGAGGAGCTTTACTTTACCTTTGGAAAGATGTAATCCCAGTAGAATCCCAGAATCCTTACTGTAAGAAAGGAAGTGAATAAGAAGAGTAATAGTCAGACACGACTGAAGCGACTTGGCACGCACACAACAAATGTTTATTGAAACCTTGCTATATGTCAGATTTGTCTCCAGGCATTGACACTGCAGCATTGAACAAAACATAAAAATTACTTCTTGGAGCTTATACTCTAGAGAGGGATTCAGTTCTTAAGCAGGCAAAAATCCAGTAAAATTATATTATGTTAATAGTGATAAATATCAAGAAAAAATCAGGCAAACAGAGTAGGAAGTTGATTCTGAGGGGCCTTGGGCAGAGTGTAAGATGATCTGACTTATGTAAACAGGAAAATTCACTGCTGAGTTACAGATTAGCTTAAGATGGGCAGGGGCTGATGCAAGTGGAATTTTGTAAAATATTAATTATATGATAGGTATATTTAGAAATATAGCCATTTTTTATGTTTTAGAATATTTTTATTTATTTTTTAACTTTTTATTGAAGTAGAGCTGATTTACAGTCTTGTATTAATTTCTGGTATACAGCAAAGTGATTAAATTTTACATATACATACATTATTTTTCATAACTTTTCTCATTATTGTTTAATGAAAGATATTGAATATAGTTCTCTGCAATATATAATAGAATCTTACTGTTAATCAATTCTGTATATAATAGTTTACATCTGTAAGTCCAAAACTCTCAGTCTAACCCCCCTCTGTGCCCCCACTTCCTTGGCAACCATAAGACTATGAGTCTGTTTCATAGATAAATTCATCTGTATCATTTTCTTAGGTCCCACAGATAAGTGATATCATAAAGACATTGTCTTTCTAACTTACTTTGTTTAGTCTGATAATCTCTAGGTCCATCTATGTAGCTGCAACTGGTATTATTTCATTCTTTGTTATGACTAAGTTATATTCCATTTTATATGTACCACATCTTCTTTATCTATTTGTCTGTTGATAAACATTTAGGTTGTTTACCTTGTCTTCACTATTATAAATAGTACTTCTATGAACATAGAGGTGCATGCATTTTTTTGAATTGTAATTTTATCCAGATATATACTCAGGAGTAGGATTGTTAGATCATATGGAGTTTTTTGAGGAACATTCATACTGTTTTCCATAATGGCTATACCAATTGACATTTATACCAACAACATAGAAGGGTTCCTTTTCCTCCACACCCCTTTTTATCCACACTTACTCCAATATTTATTATTTGCAGACTTAATGATGGCTGGTATGAGGTGGCACCTCATTGTAGCTTTCATTTGCATTTCTCTAAAGATCTCCTTTTCATTATAGGGGACTGGAATGCAAAAGTAGGAAGTCAAGAAATACCTGGAGTAACAGGCAAATTTGGCCTTGGAGTACGGAATAAAGCAGGGAAAAGGCTAATAGAGTTTTGCTAAGAGAATGCACAGGTCATAGCAAATACCCTCTTCCAACAACACAAGAGAAGACTCTACACATGGACATCACCAGAAGGTCAACACTGAAATCAGATTGATTATATTCTTTGCAGCCAAAGATGGAGAAGCTCAATAGAGTCAGCAAAAACAAGACCTGGAGCTGACTGTAGCTCACATTATGAACTCTTTATTGCCAAATTCAGACTTAAATTGAAGAAAGTAGGGGAAACCACTAGACCATTCAGGTATGACCTAAATAAAATCCTTTATGACTATACAGTGGGAGTGAGAAGTAGATTTAAGGGACTAGATCTGATAGACAGAGTGCCTGATGAACTATGGATGGAGGTTCGTGACACTGTACAGGAGACAGGGATCAAGACCATCCCCATGGAAAAGAAATGTAAAGAGGCAAAATGGTTGTGTGAGGAGGCCTTACAAATAGCTGTGAAAAGAAGAGAAGTGAAAAGCAAAGGAGAAAAGGAAAGATATTCCCATTTGAATGCAGAGTTCCAAAGAATAACAAGGAGAGATAAGATAGCCTTCTTCAGCGATCAATGCAAAGAAATAGAGGAAAACAATAGAATGGGAAAGACTAGGGATCTCTTCAAGAAAATTAGAGATACCAAGGGGACATTTCATGCAAAGATGAATTCTATAAAGGACAGAAATGGTATGTAACTAACAGAAGCAGAAGATATTAAGAAGAGGTGGCAAGAATACACAGGAGAACTGTACAAAAAAGATCTTCATGACTCAGATAATTATGATGGTGTGATCACTCACCTAGAGCCAGACATCCTGGAATGTGAAGTCAAGAGGGCCTTAGAAAGCATCACTACGAACAAAGCTAGTAGAGGTGACGGGATTCCAATTGAGCTATTTCAAATCCTGAAAGATGATGCTGTGAAAGTGCTGCACTCAATAGGCCAACAAATTTGGAAAACTCAGCAGTGGCCACAGGACTGGAAAAGGTCCGTTTTCATTCCAATCCCAAAGAAGGGCAATGCCAAAGAATGCTCAAACTACCACACAGTTGCACTCGTCTCACATGCTAGTAAAGTAATGTTCAAAATTCTCTAAGCCAGGCTTCAGCAATATGTGAACTGTGAAATTCCAGATGTTTAAGCTGGTTTTAAAAAAGGCAGAGGAACCAGAGATCAAATTGCCAACATCTTCTGAATCATCAAAAAAAGAAAGAGTTTCAGGAAAACATCTATTTCTGCTTTATTGACTAAGCCAAAGCCTTTGACTGTGTGGATCACAATTAACTGTGGTAAATTCTTAAAGAGATGGGAATACCAGACCACCTGACCTGCCTCTTGAGAAACCTATGTGCAGGTCAGGAAGCAACAGTTAGAACTGGACATGGAACAACAGCCTGGTTCCAAATAAGAAAAGGAGTACATCAAGGCTGTATATTGTCACCCTGCTTATTTAACTTAGATGCAGAGTACATCATGAGAAACGTTGGGCTGAAAGAAGCACAAGCTGGAATCAAGATTGCCGGGAGAAATATCAATAACCACAGATATGCAGATGACACCACCCTTATGGCAGAAAGTGAAGAAGAACTATAGAGCCTCTTGATGAAAATGAAAGAGGAGAGTGAAAAAGTTGGCTTAAAGCTCAACATTCAGAAAACTAAGATCATGGCATCTGATCCCATCCCTTCATGGCAAATAGACGGGGAAACAGTGTCAGACTTTATTTTTTTGGGCTCCAAAATCACTGCAGATGGTGATTGCAGCCATGAAATTAAAAGATGCTTACTCCTTGGAAGGAAAGCTATGACCAACCTAGACAGCATATTAAAAAGTAGAGACATTACTTTGCCAACAAAGGTCCATCTAGTCAAGGCTATGGCTTTTCCAGTGGTCATGTATCGATGTGAAAGTTGGACTGTGAAGAAAGCTGAATGCCGAAAAATTGATGCTTTTGAACTGTGGTGTTGGAGAAGACTCTTGAGAGTCCCTTGGCCTACAAGGAGATCCAACCAGTCCATCCTAAAGGAGATCAGTCCTGGGTGTTCATTGGAAGGACTGATGCTGAAGCTGCAACTCCAATACTTTGGCCACCTCATGCGAAGAGTTGACTCGTTGGAAAAGACCCTGATGCTGGGAGGAATTGGGGGCAGGATGAGAAGGGGACGACAGAGGATAAGATGGCTGGATGGCATCACCGACTCAATGGACCTGAGTTTGAGTAAACTTTGGGAGTTGGTGATGGACAGGGAGGCCTGGCGTGCTGCAATTCGTGGGGTCTCAAAGAGCGGGACAAGACTGAGCAACTGAACTGACTGAACTCAATTGAACCATTACTGACCTTGAGTATCTTTTCATGTCTCTACTGGTCATCTTTATGTCTTTTCTGGAGAAATATCTGTTTAGAGTTTCTGTCTGTTTTTGATTAAGTTGTTTGTTTTTTTGTTACTGAGTCATATGAGCCATTTGTAATATTGGAAAATAAGCCCTTGTCAGTTACATAATTTACAAATTTTTTCTAGCAGTCCGTAGGTTTTTTTTTGTTCTGTTTATTGTTTCATTTGTTGTGCAAATCTTAAATGTTTGATTAGGTCCCGTTTGTTTATTTTTCTTTTTTTTCTTTTGACTTGTGGGACTGACCTAAGAAAATGGTACAATTTATGTCAGAGGATGTTTGTACCTATGTTCTGAGTTTTATGGTGTCATGTCTTATATTTAAGTCTTTAGGCCATGAAATAGAATTATTTTTTGTCATCTATTTAAATAGTATGATAAAGGAGAGATAAAATGTGGCATTTTTAAATATAAGTAAAAGAACACCATGGAATATTACTCAGCCATTAAAAAGAATTCATTTGAACCAGTCCTAATGAGATGGATGAAGCTGGAGCCCATTATACAGAGTGAAGTAAGCCAGAAAGATAAAGAACATTACAGCATACTAACACATATATATGGAATTTAGAAAGGTGATAACGATAACCCTATATGCAAAACAGAAAAAGAGACACAGAAATACAGAACAGACTTTTGAACTCTGTGGGAGAAGGTGAGGGTGGGATATTTCAAAAGAACAGCATGTATACTATCTATGGTGAAACAGATCACCAGCCCAGGTGGGATGCATGAGACAAGTGCTCCGGCCTGGTGCACTGGGAAGACCCAGAGGAATCTGGTGGAGAGGGAGGTGGGAGGGGGGATCGGGATTGGGAATACATGTAAATCCATGGCTGATTCATATCAATGTATGACAAACCCACTGGAAAAAAAAAAATAATTAAAAAAAAAAAAAAAGAAAAAAAAAAAAAAGAATTATGTCATAATTTACTTCTTAAGTAAGTCCAGATATTTACATATTGATTTTCTTAAATATAAAGAGTTGTTGACTGACATGAGTGATGTAAGTTTATAGATAAGCCTGAGCTACTTGTGAATTTTCAGAAGAGATATTTTTAAAGCAAACTCTAGGCTTTCGAAGAAAATTTTTAAATAGGAGACAGGAAGTAAAGACACATTATTTGTAACAGATGAAAGCTATAAATTGTTTGGAAGATGAAATAGAGAAGTAGATGTTATTTAATAACAACATATACAGATATAGACATAAACTTTTATCTTCCAAAGATGTTCATTTGTATCTTAACCTGTAAGCCAAAGAATTATGCAAATGCTCGTCAAAAATTACCTGTCATTGATAATATAAAAAACATATTTATTTTATTTAGACATTTTTCCCATATGAAGACATTTGTAGCTATTAAATTTTCCAGGGAAGTTAATACAATAGACTTTCTTTTAAGTATTTAACTATGTAATAAATATTTGATTATATATTTCAGGAGCAAAACCAGAACTCAGTTGTTAAATATTTCACTGCAGTCTGATAAACTCCAGTGCTAGGCTCTCTGGAATTATAACAAATGCAAATATTTGTTAGAAAAGAATTTACAATAGCCAATTCTATCTGTATAAGGAAAAGATAACAGTGTCAACTCTAAAGACAATAGTTCCATTCAGCAAGCTGGCTCTATGAGACTGAATGCAGCCTTGTTTGTGCAGCACGATGGGATGAGCTGTAGCAAATAACCACGGTGCTCAGATTGCCTCCAGCTCCACCTGGTGCAGCCTTAATGACAATAATTCACAGAAGCCAGAGAGAGGAATTTAACAACAGCTTCAAGCTGTATATTCTTCCAAGTTAGGGACCTCACACTTTCACATTAAAAACTCTATCTTGAAACTCTATAAATGCAGATAAGTTCTCACAAAAACATAAGAATTTTGTGCAGGGCACTACCTGGTGTGATCACTCACCTAGAGCCAGACATCCTGGAATGCAAATTCAAGTGGGCTGTAGGAAGCATCACTGTGAAAAAAGCTAGTGGAGGTGATGGAATTCCGGTTGAACTATTTAAAATCCTGAAAGATGATGTTGTGAACGTGCTGCACTCAATATGCCAGCAAACCTGGAAAACTCAAGAGTGGCCACAGGACTGGAAAAGATTGGCTTTCATTCCAATCCCAAAGAAAGGCAATGCCAAAGAATATTCAAACGACTGCACAAATGTACTCATCTCACACGCTAGTAAAGTAATGCTCAAAATTCTCCCAGTTGGGCTCCAACAGCACGTGAACCGAGAACTTCTAGATGTTCAAGCTGGATTTAGAAAAGGCAGAGGAACCAGAGATCAAATTGCCAACATCCTCTGGATCATCAAAAAAGCAAGAGAGTTCCAGAAAAACATCCACTTCTGCCTTATTGACTATGCCAAACTTTTGACTGTGTGGATCACAGCAAACTGTGGAAAATTCTGAAAGAGATGGGAATACCAGACCACCGTACCTTCCTCCTGAGAAACCTGTATGCAGGTCAAGAAGCAACAGTTAGAACTGGACATGAAAAAACAGACTGGTTCAAAATTGAAAAAGGAGTACATCGAGTTATGCTGTATATTTTCACCCTGCTTATTTAACTTATATGCAGAGTACATCATGTGAAATGCCAGGCTGGATGAAGCAGAATCTGGACTCAAGATTGCTTGGAGAAATACCTCAAATATGCAGATAACACCACCCTATAGTAGAAAGTGAAGAAGAACTAAAGAGCCTCTTGATGAAAGTGAAAGAGGAGAGTGAAAAAGTTGGCTTAAAGCTCAACATTCAAAAAGCTAAGATCATGACATCTGGTCCCATCACTTCATGGGGAATAGATGATGAAACAATGGAAACGGTGACAGACTTTGTTTTCTTGGGTTCCAAAATCACTGCAAATGGTGACTGTGGCCATGAAATTAAAAGACACTTTCTCCTTGGAAGAAAAGCTATGACCAACCTAGACAGCATATTAAAAAGCAGAGACATTACTTTGCTAACAAAGGTCCATCTAGTCAAAGCTATGGTGTTTCCAGTGGCATGTATGGATGTGAGAGTTTGACCATAAAGAAAGCTGAGCACCATAGAATTAATGCTTTTGAACTGTGATGTTGGAGAAGACTCTTGAGAGTACCTTGAGCTGCAGGATCAAACCAGTCAATCCTAAAGGAAATCAGTTCTGAATATTCATTAGAAGGACTGATGCTGAAGCTGAAGCTCCAATACTTTGACAACTGGATGCAAATAACTGACTCATTAGAAAAGATCCTGGTGCTGGGAAAGTTTGAAGGCAGGAGGAGAAGTGGACAACAGAGGATGAGATGGTTGGATGGCATCACCAACTCAATGGATATGAATTTGTGTAAGCTCCAGGGGTTGGTGAATGGGCAGGGAAGCTTGGTATGCTGCAGTCCATGGGGTTGCAAATATTCAAACATGACTGAGTGACTGAACTGAACTGAACCTGCTTGAGATGTTGTCTTAGTCTGTTTGGACTACTATTGTTGTTGTTTAGTTGCTAAAACCAGCTGGACTCTTTCGTGACCCCCCCATGGACTGTATCCTTTCAGACTCCTCTGGCCATGGGATTTCCCAGTTAAGAACCCTGGAGTGGGCTGTTGCACTACTATTACAAAGTACTATAGATTGGTCAGCTTATAAACAACACAAATTTATTTCTTCCTGTTGTGGAGGCCAAAAGGTGGAGATGGGTTCACCAGCAAGTTCAGGTTCTAGTAGGAGCCTTCTTCAACTTTGCAGACTGCCAACTTCTCCCTGCATCCTTATGTGGCAGAAAAAAAGAGTTAGCCAGCTCCCTGGCTTCTTCTTAGAAGGACACTAATCTCATTCATGAGGGCTCCACTCTCATGACCTAATCACCCCCTAAAGTTCCACCTCCAAATATTATCACTGGGGTTAGGGGTTCAATAACTAAGTTTTGGCAGGTGGTGAACACAAACAAATGCATTAGGTTGGATTTAGCTATATCCTTTTATGTAATTTTTAGTAATAAAATCACACCTTTAAAATTTTTGAAGTTACAAAAATTCTGTATCTATGTTCATGTAGATAACTAAAAGTTTATTCTATTACATTTCTTTTCCTTTATTTCTTAAAATCCCTTCAAAATTTCATGTGATACCTGGAGTTCTTTATATTTAATTTTTTTAACATAACATTTCTCCAAGTGATTCACCTTATTAAAGAAAACAACTATCTTCACAAATGTGGTGCTGTTTCTTAAATTTCCAAATCTCTGGTGTTAAATGATTATGGACACTTTTTGGTAATATAGGTAAAATATAAAAAGAAACTTACACTTTTCCTGAAAGTAGTCTTTCTTGAACTTTAGGGTATCCATCTCAATCCAGGAAATATTTCACATATCAGGGATCCAGCTTAGTCTATAATAGAGTCATTTGGCTTCTTCATGCAGTAAAGTCCATAAGGCACTCCACTGGCTTAAAAATGTGGGGATAGTTCCTCCCTAAGGTTTAAGTCCTCTTTTTCCACTGACAGTGGAATACTGATTGCTTACGAATAAAACACCCCAAAAGATTTAATGCTATTCTAAAGCCCAGAGTTGGCATTTATAATAAGCAATGATATGTTACCAAAATCTGTTGGAATTAACAGTCATTTGAGGTTAGGAGGCTTTAGCTAAAGTTTTACCCAATTTATATTATTTAACAGAGCATATCTTTACTGGTCTGTGGCATCTAATTTAATTTTTTGTTGACATCACAGTTTTTATTTTAAAATTATTGAGTATCATTATTTACTTTATTATCAAGAGGAGATGCTTCCACAAAAGCATCTATCATCATGCCTATGGAAACCTAGAATTGCCAGGACAGGGACTGGGCAAAAAGTTCATTCAGGTTTTTCCATAAGCTCTTAACAGAAAAATCAGAATGAACTTTTTGGCCAGCCCAATACTAAGGATCAGGATTTCAAAAGAATAAAATGAAAATATGTCATTCTTTATCTTGCACAGGAATCCAAGGGCACACAGATGTGTCTTGTTGCATTTGAATCTCTGTGTGGCCTTATTTTCCCAAGCAGGCTAAAATTTTTCTCATTTATTCATTTCTACTGGTTCAATAAGAGTTGTTTTTACCTACAACATAAAAGCATTAATGTTTAAGTTTCTACCAGACAAGGAAATTTGATAACTGATCAATCCTCTGCCTCAAATTTAGTACTCCTTCCCTGACAACACTCAGACTTAGTTGGCAAGTATTTTTTATCTATTTCTACAATACAATACCACATATATGATATATTATAACTATAATATATAGAAAAAATGTAGAAAATGTTATATATAATGTCTTCTATATATAATGTGCATAGTCTTTATACATTTTTCTATGTGTCTATATTCAATATAAAGAAAGTATGTACTATATTTTTTTTTCTGTGTGCAAATTCACACTCCACACACATATGATTACTATATAAATAAAATATTCAATCCACTAAAGTTAAAAGTCCTTGAATTTTTTAGATGAGAAAACTTTGCCCAGTCTCCATAGAGTAAAGAATCTGAACACCCCAAAGTAGAAACTATAGTTTAAAGTTAACACTGGGGGAAACCTAAACCTGAAGTCTGGATTCTGGTTTAATGTTTTGACACCTCATTATTCTATTTCCTCCAAGAGATTCTGATAAGCCATTCCTGGAAATTCCAAACTTAGAAGCTTAAACTGAACAATTTGTCTATTGGCTATATTTAAAAAGGTATCATTTGCTTGAGGTTTCACTTAAAACAGATTCATAGAAAATAATGCATGCTATAAACATTGTTTATAGGTTGTTATATTATACCAAATAAAATATGTATGAGAATATTAAGGTACTTAATTGCTTTTGTGTTTTTAATCATCTTAGCTTTTTAAATAAAAAAGCATCACTTCACCACTACTACAATTCTTTGCCAGGCTGTAAATATTAACATATAAATGAGTCAATATCCTGATGATGAGAATGTACTTCAGAAAACTTTCTTTTAACAGTTAATTTTTGAATGACTGCTCCTTCCCAGGCCCTCATAAAATGGCATATTATGACAAAATTAACATTTCCACTATTTCTCTAAAGTTATCACTACCATAATGTTCAACTGCATTACACTCATTCATTTGTAGAAAGTGACTATATATATATAACCTGCTGTTTTGCCCTCAGTGACCAGGGAGAACTAAATTTATTAACAAAAACAAGTTAAATCTTTTAAAATGCATAAAAGTCTTAAGAAGTTTAAATCCAACTTTCTAAAATATGATTTATCAAAGAAAATCCTGGTATTCATATATATCCATATATCTTAATAATAACAAAACCTTAACATACATAGTACCATTATAAAATAGACAGCTTTTAGAAAAACACATACAAAACTCTTTTTTTAATCTTGTTTTTTAACATGGACATATTATTATATATTCATTTTACATAGAGGTAAATATCAAAATTAGAGGGAATGATATAGGAAAAAATAATACCCTTTTTAGCTTCTGTGGAGACTAGCAGAAAGATAGGCCCTTTGAAAATCTCAAATTTTCGCAGTATTGTTCATTGTAAGCCCTAAGTTTTTAATTCCTTTCTCTATAAACCTGATGTATATTTGTAAAGTAGTTTTATTCCTTATTACAAAAAAACCACATATTTTTAGATCTCATTCAGCAATATTTGCTATTCACTAACAGAATATGATTAGCATTCTTAACATTTATTATATTCATATCTGTATAAGTTAAACATTTATTCATGGGGCCCTAAATATTTTTTTCACAAATTCTGACTTGATTGCTTTAAATGACTTCTAATCTAAGTCTCCTAACTTGTCATAAAAATTAGACTGATTCACTGTCCCTCTGAGAGTATGATATAAAAGCCCATCCATCACGGCATATCTAATTAAGAAACTAAGTTAAGAGGTGTTTGAACAAGATATTTGAAAATCTCAGGGGACTAGACAATTGAATTGGTATTTCAGACATATCAAATTAGTTAATGATTTGGGAATCTTTATTCTGCAAGAGTATGTAAATTAAAAAAGAATAATGAAATTCATTAAAGCCTGGTATCAGGGAGAAGAAGGACCTCGTGCACCACTGCATGTAATTATAAGTACCTGCTTCTTTCAGATAGAAAGACAGGAGACCAGGGAAACAAAAAAAGCAATTTGGACGGATTAATTTTCATATTGGACATAGATAATTACAATTATTTTTCTTTATATTTTTAGGGTATCTTTTTCATAATTGACAAATCCATATTTGGTAACCAGGCTTGCTTTCCATTTTCAATTCACCATATGAACTTGTAAGATAAATGTCTTGCCATTCAAAATGACAATAGATATTGCATTTTCTCTTGAAATTTAACAAAGTGTTTTATTTATCCTGTCAGCCTATTTTGATACCAAAGAGTCAGAAGACTAAAACTATACAGGTTTATTCAAACAGTAAAAGAATGGAATATTAAAGCTCATCCAATAGATGACTGGAATATATATTCTAAATCAATCTATTCTCATTCCAAAGCCACATCCTCATGATTCTTTTAAAGCACCTAAAATAAGAATACAACCAGTGATAATATTTTATTAAACAAAATACAAAAACATTTCTTCCCTTTCGTATCACTTCTGGTGTGTCCATCAAAAAAAGCAGTCATTTTTGTATGTATCATTTTAAAAACTTAAACTCTGATAAAATATAAAAAGTGTTTTTCAAAACTTGAATGCTTGTAACATATCCTCTTTTTATAAAACAGTGTACTTTTCCTAAAATTTTATGTATAAGAGAATTATAGTACACAAAAATCAAATGTTGCTTTGAACCTTGATATGCCATGAAACATTATACTATTCCAGGGATAGAGAATCAATATATTTCTTCCCAGTGCCTCCCTCCTCCACTGTCCTCCCTTGCTATTCCCTCCAACTTGCTAGCTTCCATGGAACCTATTTGACTTTTATGAGGTTTTTGCCTTTTTGACTTTTCAACATCAGGGACACAGAAAATTGTAAACATTTGCAAAATGATAATTTTTGTGCCCACATCATCAGATTGCTATATACCCAGTTGATATATATCAACATCAAAACAGGTGAGAATAGAGTGACTAAAGTATTGATTTTCCATAAAATAAAATCTCATTAAGATGGAGCAACAGTAAAACAGGAAGCATATATTCCCAAAGTAGGAGTATTATTTACAAAGAAAATCCTAAAATAAAAATAAAGAATGTGAGCAAAGGTTTATGAGTAAGCTTATCCATTGCAATATTATTCTTGGTAGTGATGCAGTTAACAAAGCAATAGGGAAAATGCTTAAGTATACAGGGATGAATCAATTCAGTAAACATGAATTGATTAAACAAACTTTGGAGGAATATTTAATGACAGTATTAAATGCTAATAATTTAATACTATAAGTGAAGAAAGCATATTTTGATATAAAATATATATCAGTTCAGTTCAGTCACTCAGTCGTGTCCGACTCTTTGCGACCCCATGAATCGCAGCACGCCAGGCCTCCCTGTCCATCACCAACTCCCGGAGTTTACCCAAACTCAAGTTCATCAAGTCGGTGATGCCATCCAGCTATCTCATCCTCTGTCATCCTCTTCTCCTCCTGCCCCCAATCCCTCCCAGCATCAGGGTCTTCTCCAATTAGTCAGCTCTTCGCATGAGGTGGCCAAAGTATTGGAGTTTCAGCTTCAGCATCAGTCCTTCCAATGAACACCCAGGACTGATCTCCTTTAGGATGGACTGGTTGGATCTCCTTGCAGTCCAAGTGACTCTCAAGAGTCTTCTCCAATACCACAGTTCAAAAGCATCAATTTTTCAGCACTCAGCTTTCTTCACAGTCCAACTCTCACATCCATACATGACCACTGGAAAAACCACAGCCTTGACTAGATGGACCTTTGTTGGCAAAGTAATGTCTCTGCTTTTTAATATGCTATCTAGGTTGGTCATAATTTTCTTTCCAAGGAGTAAGTGTCTTTTAATTTCATGGCTGCAATCACCATCTGCAGTGATTTTGGAGCCCCAAAAATAAAGTCAGCCACTGTTTCCACTGTTTCCCCATCTATTTCCCATGAAGTGATGGGACCAGATGCCATGATCTTAGATTTCTGAATGTTGAGCTTTAAGCCAACTTTTTCACTCTCCTCTTTCACTTTCATCAAGGGGCTTTTTAGTTCCTCTTCACTTTCTGCCATAAGGGTGGTGTCATCTGCATATCTGAGGTTATTGATGTTTCTCCCGGCAATCTTGATTCCAGCTTGTGCTTCTTCCAGCCCAGCGTTTCTCATGATGTACTCTGCATATAAGTTAAATAAGCAGGGTGACAATATACGGCCTTGACGTACTCCTTTTCCTATTTGGAACCAGTCTGTTGTTCCATGTCCATTTCTAACTGTTGCTTCCTGACCTGCATGGAGGTTTCTCAAGAGGCAGGTCAGGTGGTCTGGTATTCCCATCTCCTTCAGAATTTTCCACAGTTCATTGTGATCCACACAGTCAAAGGCTTTGGCATATAGTGTGAGACGAATCATTTTTTCAATTTTATAATTACATTTATACATAGAAAAAATTCTGAAATAAAACACACCACTATATTGGTACATTGAACTCTGTAAACCAGAATTAGCAATGATATTAATTTTATTTTTTACTGAGTCTTATATTTCCAATTGTTTTAAATGGACCTTTATTATTTTATCAGAAAACTCAATAATACAAATGTAATTTTTATAAGACTCTTTTTTCCATTTGAAAATGTATTTAAATATTGTCTTTTAATAATATTGGTCATGTAAAAACAAATTTGTCTTCCCAAGTATATGGGGAGTATGTTTTATTCTACCAGGAAATCCGCAGTTATAGATGAGTGATCTATATATATCATTACATGTGAGATATGTAACCTGCTTCTGTCCATGGAATTCTCTAGACAAGAGTATTGAAGTGGGTTGCCATGCCCTTCTCCAGGGGATCTGACCCAAGAATCGAACCCATATCTCTTACAATTCCTGCATTGGCAGGTGGGTTCTTTAACACTGAGCCACCTAGGAAGCCGTGTGTGTGTGTGTGTGTGTGTGTGTGTGTGTGTGTGTGATGTTTAATTTTCTGGTTCTCAATCTTTGGTAAAATTTCAGTTAACATTTACATTTCCTGAAGAACTCCTGGTGTAATACTTTACCATTATTGTTGATATTGTGGCTATCATCAAGTTTCATGTCATCTAATCTAGTTTTGACCCTATCCCAGGTTCCTTGGTGGTCCTAAACACTCAAGGTAATACCATTACCCTGGTCAAAACAATCATATTAAAAAAGACTCCTAGTGTATTTCAGTTAGAACCTGGAATTCTTCAGTAATCATGACTGACTTCAGGCATACTCACATAGGAGAAATCAGTCCAATAAGAGCAAGGCTCAGGGAAATGGTCCTATCATTCAGAAAGATGTTCTCCATTTCCTTCTAAAAGTGTGCAGGAAATCTAGCCGCCATGGTTTCAGATCCTAAGAGCAAACCAGAGGAATAAGCCCACTCACAGAGAAGAGCAGATATGGAAGTATCCTACCACTTAACTGATTTATGCCTGAAACTCACCTTACTTAAGGATATTTCAGCTATATGAGCAGGTATCTATTAAGGCAATTTAACTTTTTTGTGGGTTACATATAATCATCGGCATGACAACTTAAATAATATCAAAATTTTAAATTTATAGTTGAGTTCTTAAACCCTGATCCAGTTATATTAAACTATGGTATAGATCAGGTACCCTACCTTTAAAATTACATAGGACTTTTTTCCTTACTATAACGTGGGAAACTAGTAATATGAGTATGACCATATTCTGCCGCACTAAATTGTAGTATTAATTCTGCCTCATTTGAAGTACATAAATGTCAGTGTAGTTTTCAACAGGGGCATGGTTGCTTTTTACAGGCAGAAGTCTGTATTATTTTAAAAATAACATTTTGATATAATTCATTTGGAAGGATATACATGGTGGATAGGTTATTAATTGCAAGGAAGATATTTTATATGGGGGAGTTTACTTACATGCTTATCTCTGTATTTTAGTGCAAAAACACTTTATAAACTTTTAAACACAACCTGTTTTTATTTTCCTTAAAAATGAAATTTCCTTGTAATGATATGTTCCTAATATAACTCAATGATGTGTAATATTTGTGTATATTGAATTAAAATTCTCATCATGCATAAAACCTAGTGAAGGTATATTTTTTGAATGGAACAACATGGACAGTTGCCCATGCCTTCCATAGTTTCTGAAATGTAGCATGAAAATTATTGCAATGAGTCTAACAGTGATATTAAATGTTCTTAATAAACATGTTTGCTTTTTTGAATGACTCTAAGATCTTAGTTCAAAACTTACTAAAATAATACATGATTTCCAAAGAAGTATGCTATTTCAAACCTGATTATCTTACAAAGAAATCACATTAATTAAAATAGCAAAAAGAGTGTCATGACTTGAAAGACAGGACTAAATGTTATAATATAACAACAATGTTAAGCATTGGAGAAAATGAAGAAATAGAATAGCCGTTACGTAATTCCACCTGAGGGAAAATTCTTGGTGAAGTGGTGTTGGGTATGAGCAACTGAACTTATAAAACCCAAATGTGTGATTTTTTTTTTAATTTACCTGCTGAATGGTAAAGTCACAGATCTGCTGTATGGATATAGTAAAACTTATCTTTAATTTTAATATAAACCTTTTTACAGTGGGAATTTCACATAAGTATTGAATGTGTCTCGGTTTTAATTTAGAAACAAATGAGGTTTCCAAGATGAATAAACCAAGTAAGCACAGATTTTAGGACCTAAAATTTCTACATAAGTTAATTATATCCCAGGTAATGTTCACCAGGGATGTGGTGATCCAAATAAGAAAGGGGTAATATAAATACTGTGAAATAATTTTTAATTTATTCAAATATGTGGATTAGGGCCTGAAGTTAAGATCCAAAAGATGTAAAGTGCAGCCTTGACATCCAGGAAAATTAGGAGGGTTCCAAGTGGCCACACAACCAGTTCCTCTCCTCACCCCCACACCCCATTCCTGCATGCACAGATTCTGCTTATCCTTGAGGAGTGGGTCTAAATTCCCTGACAGCACACAGATTATTCAAATAAACCAGAATAATTGGTGACCAAGGGTCCCACCACACTCTTTTACTACAAAGCCTGCCTCTTGCAATCTCTATTTCTTTACTCAGTTCTGGGTTGAAACCCCTTTGTGGCCCTCCATAACATTCACAGTCCTATTCTCTGAGGCTGTGAGTACATGTGACGAATAAACTATCATCTGTCTCATCTCATCCATATTGGACTATTTGGATTGATGATTCCTCCCTCTCCCGTGGGGTGAACAGTTGGCCTTCAGAACTAAAGATTCAGCCTGACAAAATATTAGCTCTCATTCAAACCATGAGGCTGCTTCTAAGACATTTTAAAAGGACCACTGCAAACACTGTTAATGTTTCTTAGAATGAATTTTATTGTCTGTGTAAATCATCACTTGGAATTTTCCAGTTTTCATGATCTTTATGCCTTCTCCCCGCATTCATACTCCACGCATTGCTAATTTAAAGTGCTGATGCTGTGATTATTATAAAGTTGGATCGGAAACCATGCCATTCAATCTTAATGACAAGTAAATATTCTGGTTCCGATTGGGTTGATTATTGTACACTTTACATTCAGGGAAATGTATGCATTTGTGTATTGTGTATGACAGTAGACTGATGGTATGCCAGTATCCGATGTCTGCTGCATTGCTCATGCGACCCTGAAAACATAAGAATATGTGTTTACCCTTCTAAGGTATTATTTTCTTTGCATTTCTCTGAACAGGTGATTTTTTTCAAAGAGAGCACTACCACCATAGGATGAGATAATATGATAAAACTTTGTGAGAAGAATCTCTTTATTGGATAAGGTTAGCAAACTAATGCTGTCAGGGATTGTATTACACTGTCCCCTGTGTGTGCTTGTAGTGTGATTTTCAGAAAAGATCATTTCAGAGAAGTAAAGAGTAAATTGCTGTATTCTCTCTCCAAAATCCTTTTCAAAATAGATTTGACAGTTGAGTGATTACATCTCTAATAGAGACTGTGATAGAATAGGGGAGATTAAAAACTCAGCAGTTTCATCCTTGAGGCACTGAACAAAAGGGGTCAACAGAAACACGGAACGCCCCAGTCAAACCCAGATAGCTAATCAACTTAACTCTGCCCCCAATACCTGGAGGTTAAGGTGTGTGCCTTCCACAGTCTTTGTTGTTCAGATTTCAAAGCCCTATAGTTTTTCCTCCTACAAAGATCTTATCCATTAGTTCAAGAACTTTGAGCTTGAGATTAATAACATCTGAATGTAGGAAGGAATACCTGTAGAAATGAAATTCTCTAATTCTCTTTAAACTTCCTAAAGAGCTGATGGAGGGACATGTATGAAGAAAAATATGTCTAGTTACTTTTCGTTTAGACTTTAGGCTTTAAAACCTCAAAGCGGGTAACTAAAAAGAGAAATGATGGAATATCCAATACGGATATTGCACTGGAATTTGCACACACATGGGCTCATTCCCACATTTAATTTATAGAATTATTTATGTTCAGAATTACAGGAAGCATATATCCCATACTGGTGTCTTCTGCATTGCAGGCAGATTCATTACTGCTTAAGTCATAAGGGAAGGTAAGGGAAGCCCAAATTAAGCCATACCATAAAGTAATTCTTCCTGGGTGGCTCAGTGGGTAAAGAATTTGCCTGCAATGCAGGAGACACAGGTCATGCAGGGTTGATCCCTGGGTCAGGAAGATCCCCTGGAGTAGGAAATGGCAACCCACTGCAGTATTCTTGCCTGGAAAATTCCATGGTCAGAGGAGCCTGGCGGGCTACAGTCCATGGGGTCACAAAGAGTTGGACACAACTGAACCTGTGACACACACATAAAGTAATTATCTACTGAAAAGATAGTTCAAAGATTCAATTTCCTACCTAAAGTTTTATCTTTCACCTATTTAGCTATCCCACAAAGAAATATTAACAAATTGAATTTAGGTAAAGAAACATAGATGTAAAACAAAACTATATAACTCAGAATAATATAAAACATATTGCAATCTCTCTGTTGTGGTCAGAGTTCAGATATTTTTATGTTCATTTCAATATTTTGATTGCTATATTGAAGAAGTAGAGCTGTAATTCTTTCTATTGCTTTTATGCTCCCCCCACACCCGACTTCTACACAAGGCTCCTTCTGAGGTTACAGCTAAAGGCAGGCACTCGTAATCTTGTCTTTCTTTGTAGATATTAACCAAATACAGAATATCAGCTCTCTCACTCTTATCTCTACAAAAAAAAAAAAGGTAACTTTTTTTCTTCCATGACAACAGAGCACACTTCAGAATCACATGAATTGTGTATCTGTCTATAAATTAGAGCATCCGGGGTTACCCCAGACCCACCCCATCATTACCTTGGCTGGAGCGGGGCCCAGCAGGTGTATTTTTCAACAATCCCTGGTGAAGAAATCATGCTCTAGGGAGCGGAGATAATTACATGCTCTTGGCAGCTGGGGTTTTCCTGTAGCTGTCATCTCTGTTGCTTCTTGCTCTGCTGCCTGAGCATCTATTTCAATAACAGGACCACAGCCAGCATGGGTAGAGACCAATGCCAGCATCCTGGAGCTGGGGGCTTTCCTGATGCAGTGACTCGCCTCACACCATTAATTCTGACTTGAGGCCAAAGAAAGAATTCTTTTTAAAGGTGGGTTCATTTTCAAAATCAAGGAGTATCAAACTCTCCATCATAATTTGGAGTCTGAAATCACAGTGAATAAAACTCCACATCACACTTTTTAATAACTAAGTACTTGCTTAGTTAGTCCTTGGCTTGCTTGTACTGGGTCATGAATCAGGTCTCCTCAAGAGAACGGAGGAAAGGAGACAGACTTCCTACAAGTGTGCAGTGAACAGTGAATGGTGAAACCAGGAGTCATGACTGTAGTCAATCCTGTGGCGTCTGTGACTCAAAGACCAAAATGGGTAAGAAGAAGTCAAATAGTAGGAGCTGGTTACTCTAATTAATACTTGTATTCGTGATAGCCTCTTGAATAGTGTTTCCATAACCACAGAGATATCCATGAATCCTGTCTTTCACAGATAGAAAGCGGGATTTGAATTCTCAGACTCCATAGAAAATAAAAGGTGGATATGTGACTGGTACTCTGCCAACCAGACTCACACAGATTTGATTCATAGCAAGTGAGGATTTTGGGCACAAGGCCAGTGTTGCTTCTATAGTTTGTAACAAAGTATTGGAAGAACATTGGAAGTTGTGTGATTGATTGATTTGCTGAGGCAGAAGTGGAATTGGTACTGGGCAGGGGTTTCATACAGGTGAACACCTTTCATTTTATGCCTGACGATAGAAAGTGAAGCCCCAGCACTCTGCTCAAGAGGTCAGTTCTCTTGAGACTTGAGGTTGTGTTTCTGGAGGAGGAGAATCAAGAGAATTCCTGTGTATTTTCTATAATCAAGACTTGTCTTAATATTCTTTAATAAATCCAATTTTTGCCTGCATGAGTCAAAGTGAATTTTCTTGTTGCTGCTTAGGTCCTGAGCATACATAGGAGGACTATAAGTGGTTTCAGGAAACATACCTCCAACTCCTGGAGAAATTGTATTTTATTATCTGGCAGGACAATCCCAAAGACAGTGAGAATTCAGCAAGCATGAAACTTTATCACAGGGCATGCAGTGACAAAATAAATACATGGCGTTTCTTGTAGCTGTTTTGAATGCAGTGACTGTTGAAAGCAAACCTATGGGGGAATGAACAGGTTATTCAAATACATTGTATAAGAATAAGGGATTGGTTTCATGTTTTTAATTGTGCAGGAAGGTTTAGAGAAAAGAAATGATATACTCAAAGTCCTAAATTCTCAGAACAAGGCATTGTCTAAGACCCATGGAATTTATATAACCATTCTAAAGAATATCAGCATATGCCATCAAAACATTAATGTAGCCAAAATACAAACTCAGCATTTGATGTGCTCAAATTTTTTTTTTATTTTTTTACTTTTTTAAAAATTATTTTTACTTTTTACTTTTTATTTTTTTTAATTAAGAAAATTATTTTATATTGGACTATAGTTGATTAACAATGTTGTGTTAGTTTCAGATGTACGGTAAAGTGATTCAGTTACACATATATATAATCTATTATTTTTCAAAATCTTTTCCCATTAGGGTTACTGCAGAGTATTGACTAGAGTTCCCTGTGCTATACAGTAGGTCCTTGTTGATTATCTAGTTTATATATAATATTGCATATATGATAAACCCAAACTTCTATTTTATTCTCCCTTCCCCGTTTTCCCCGTGGTAACCGTAAGTATGTTTTCTAAGTCTATGAATCTCTTTCTGTTTTGTAAATAAGTTCATTTGTATTGTTCTTTTATATTCCACATACAAGTGATAATCATATGATATTTGTCTTTGTCTGACTGACTTCACTTAGTTTTATGATCTCAAGATCCATTCATGTTGCTGCAAATGGCATTATTTTATTCCTTTTTTATGGTTTGTCTATGTGTACTACATCTCCTTCATCCATTCATCTGTTGATGGTGATTTAGGTTGCTTCCGTGTCTTGACTTTTGTAAATAATGCTGCTACAAACATTGGGGTGCATGTATCTTATTTAATGTTGGTTTTCTCTGGATATATGCCCTGAAGTGGAATTGTTGGATCATATGGTAGCTCTTTTTTTTTTTGGTGGGGGAGGGGGGTGTTAGTTCTAAAAGGTCTTGTAGGTCTTCATAGGACTGTTCAACTTAAGCTTCTTCAGCATTACAGGTTGGGGCATAGGCTTGGATTACCATGATATTGAATGGTTTGCCTTGGAAATGAAGAGAGATCATTCTGTCATTTTTGAGATGGCATCCAAGTACTGCATTTTGGACTCTTTTGTTGACCATGATAGCTCCTCCATTTCTTTTAAGGGATTCCTGCCCACAGTAGTAGATACAATGGTCATCTGAGTTAAATTCACCCATTCCAGTCCATTTTAGTTCGCTGATTCCTAGAATGTCAATGTTCACTCTTGCCATCTCCTGTTTGACCACTTCCAATTTGCCTTGATTCATGGACCTAACATTCCAGGATCCTTTGCAATATTGCTCTTTACAGCATTGGACCTTGCTTCGATCACCAGTCCCATCCACAACTGGGTATTGTTTTTGCTTTGGCTCCATCCCTTCATTCTTTCTGGAGTTATTTCTCCACTGATCTCCAGTAGCATATTGGACACCTACCAACCTGGGGAGTTCATCTTTCAGTGTCCTAAATTTTTGCCTTTTCATACTGTTCATGGGGTTCTCAAGGCAAGAATATTGAAGTGGTTTGCCATTCACTTCTCCAGTGGACCACATTCTGTCAGATGTCCTTTTCATTATAGGGGACTGGAATGCAAAAGTAGGAAGTCAAGAAACACCTGGAGTAACAAGCAAATTTGGCCTTGGAGTATGGAATGAAGCAGGGAAAAGGCTAATAGAGTTTTGCCAAGAGAACACACTGGTCATAGCACACACCCTCTTCCAACAACACAAGAGAAGACTCTACACATGGACATCACCAGATGTTCAACACCAAAATCAGATTGATTATATTCTTTGCAGCCAAAGATGGAGAAGCTCTATACAGTCAGCAAAAACAAGACCAGGAGCTGACTGTGGCTCAATTCATGAACTCCTTATTGCTAAATCCAGATGCAAATGGAAGAAAGTAGGGAAAACCACTCAGAGAAGGCAATGACACCCCACTCCAGTACTCTTGACTGGAAAACCCCATGGACCGAGGAGCCTGGTAGGCTGCAGTCCATGGGGTCACACAGAGTTGGACACGACTGAAGTGATTTAGCAGTAGCAGCAGCAGCAGCAGCAGGGAAAACCACTAGACCATTCAGGTATGACCTAAATAAAATTCCTTATGATTATACAGTGGAAGTGAGAAATAGATTTAAGGGACTACATCTGATAGAGTGCCTGATGAACTATGGACGGAGGTTCGTGACATTGTACAGGAGACAAGGATCAAGCATATCCCCATGGAAAAGAAATGCAAAAAAGCAAAATGGTTGTCTGAGGAGGCCTTACAAATAGCTGTGAAAAGAAGAGAAGCGAAAAGCAAAGGAGAAAAGGAAAGATAGTCCCATTTGAATGCACAGTTCCAAAGAACAGCAAGGAACAATAAGAAAGCCTTCCTCAGCAATCAATGCAAAGAAATAGAGTAAAACAACAGAATGGGAAAGACTAGAGATCTCTTCGAGAAAATCAGAGATATCAAGGGAACATTTCATGCAAAGATGGGCTCGATAAGGACGGAAATTATATGGACCTAACAGAAGCAGAAGATATTAAGAAGAGGTGGCAAGAATACACAGAACTGTACAAAAAATATCTTCATGACCCAGATAATCACGATGGTGTGATCACTCATCTAGAGCCAGACATCCTGGAATGTGAAGTCAAGTGGCCCTTAGAAAGCATCACTATGATCAAAGCTAGTGGAGGTGATGGAATTCCAGTTGAGCTATTTCATATCCTGAAAGTTGATGCTGTGAAAGTGCTGCACTCAATATGCCAGCAAATTTGGAAAACTTCAGCAGTGGCCACAGGACTGGAAAAGGTCCGTTTTCATTCTAATTCCAAATAAAGGCAATGCCAAAGAATGCTTGGACTGCTGCACAATTGCACTTATCTCACACGCTAGTAAAGTAATGCTCAAAATTCTCCAAGCCAGGCTTCAGCAATATGTGAACCATGAACTTCCAGATGTTCAAGCTGGTTTTAGAAAAGGCAGAGGAACCAGAGATCAAATTGCCAACATCTTCTGGATCATTGAAAAAGCAACAGATTTCCAGATAAACATCTATTTCTGCTTTATTGACTATGCCAAAGCCTTTGACTGTGTGGATCACAATAAACTGGAAAATTCTGAAAGAGATGGGAATACCAGACCACCTGACCTGTCTCTTGAGAAACCTATCTGCAGGTCAGGAAGCAACAGTTAGAACTGGACATGGAACAACAGACTGGTTCTAGATAGGAAAAGGAGTACGTCAAGGCCGTATATTATCACTGTGCTTATTTAACTTACATGCAGAGTACATCATGAGAAACGCTGGGCTGGAAGAAGCACAAGCTGGAATCAAGATTGCCGGGAGAAATATCAATAACCTCAGATATGCAGATAACACCACCCTTATGGCAAGTAAAGAGGAATTAAAGAGCCTCTTGATGAAAGTGAAAGAGGAGAGTGAAAAAGTTGGCTTAAAGCTCAACATTCAGAAAATGGCATCTGGTCCCATTACTTCGTGGGAAATAGATAGGGAAACAGGGGCAACAGTGTCAGACTTTATTTTTGGGGGCTCCAAAATCACTGCAGATGGTGATTGCAGCCATGAAATTAAAATACGCTTACTCCTTGAAAGGAAAGTTATGACCAACCTTCATTGCATATTAAAAAGCAGAGACATTACTTTGCCAACAAAGGTCCATCTAGTCAAGGCTATGAGTTTTCCAGTGGTCATGTGTGGATGTGAGAGTTGGACTATAAAGAGAGCTGAGTGCAGAAGAATTGATGCTTTTGAACTGTGGTGTTGGAGAAGACTCTTGAGAGTCCCTTGGACTGCAAGGAGATCCAACCAGTCCATCCTGAAGGAGATAAGTCCTGGGTGTTCATTGGAAGGACTGATGCTGAAGCTGAAACTCCAGTACTTTGGCCACTTCATGTGAAGAGTCGAGTCACTGGAAAAGACCCTGATGATGTGAGGGATCGAGGGCAGGAGGAGAAGAGGATGACAGAGGATGAGATGGCTGGATGGCATCACGACTCTATGGACTTGAGTTTGAGTAAACTCCGGGAGTTGGTGATGGACAGGGAGGCCTGGCGTGCTGCGATTCATGGGGTCATAACGAGTCGGACACGACTGAGCGACTGAACTGAAATGATGATAGTTCTATTTTTAGTTTTTTAAGGAACCTCTACACTTTCATCTATAGTAAATGTACCAATATACATTCCCACCAACAGTGTAGGATAGTTCTCTTTTCTACACATCCTCTTCAGTATTTATTGTTTATAGACTTTTCGATGATGACCACTCTGATTGGTGGGAGATGATACCTCATTGTTGTTTGATTTGCATTTTGCTAATAATAAGGGATGTTGGTCTTATTTTTATGTGCCTTTTGGCCATCTGTATGTCTTTTTTGGAGAAATGCCTATTTAAAAAATGGAGCTGGAGGAATCAGGCTCACTGACCTCAGATCATGCTATAAAGTTACAGTAATCAAAACAATATGGTAGTTTCACAAAAACAAATATAGATCAATGGGCCAGGACAGAAAGCCTAGAAATAAACTCATGCACCTATGGTTAAATAATCTGTGACAAAGGAGGCAAGAATACATAATGGAGAAAAGATAGCCTCTTCGATAAGTGGTGCTGGAAAAACTGGACAACTACTTGTAAAAAAAAGAAATTAAATTAGAATATTTTTAGCACCAACCCCAAAATAAACTCAAAGATGGATTTAATATTTAAATGTAGGACTGGATACTAGAAAACTCTTAGAGGAAAATATAGGCAGAACAGTGATTGACATAAATCACAACAATATCTTTTTGGACTCACCTCCTAGAGTAATGGAAATAAAAACAAAAATAAACAAATTGGGCTTAATTAACTTAAAAGCTTTTGCACAGAAAAGGAAACAAAATGAACAGAGAACCCACTGATTTGGATGGAGAAAATATTTGCAAATGATCCAACTGACAAGGGATTAAGATCCAAAATATACAAATTGCTCATGTAGCTTAATATCAGAAAAACAAACAGACCAATCAAAAATGGGCAAAAGATCAATTTTTAATTACTTTATTTTTAAGGTACAGTTAGTTTACAATATTGTGTTATTTTCAAGTGTACAGCAAAGTGATTCATATATAATAATGTATGTATATATTTATATATATATATATATACATATATATACTTTGTCAAATTCTTTTCAATTATATGTTATTACAAAATACTGAATGTAGTTTGCTATGGTATACAGTGCTATATAGAAGGTCCTTGTTGTTTATTTACTTTATATATAGAGTTATATATATTATATTTGTATATGATATATTAAACATTGTATACTATATCAAAATATAGTAAATATTTATTTTATATATAAACAGTTATGTTTATTATATTAATATATGATATAGTATAATTAAATAATATATAAATATTTATTAAATGCAATATAATTTATATTATGAATAATTAAGATTTTATATTAAATAGCTAAATTTTTAAAAATATTTACCAAATTCCTTCAGGAAAAGTTAGAGTATTTTTGAGAAGACATATAACTCAAAGGTTTGGGGGGAAGGAATAACATATAGAGGAAGATTCAGGTGACTCAAATTTCCTTGAATCCACATGCTTCACTGGATATCCCATGCTAACCCTCCCTTACTGCATAATGAAGATATCATTGCCTTGTTTGAAGACTGAAAAAAAGCCTGCCTGAGACAGTCACCTGGCAAGAGAAATTCAATCCTTCTTATGTTCCACCTTCACCAACTTTCCTTCCTAGATTTATAAAGTCAAATCCCAGCATGAACTTGGTGTGACAGATGGAGCACTTTAAAATAACAAAATAAGAAAAAGGTTTTTACAGTTTTTACACAGTTGCAAGATTTTTCTAACTGGTTAGCTATAGATGTGTATGGCACTAAATTCTGAGGATGCTAGATACAAGACGGAGAAAAACAGTTTAGGTATGACTGATCTTATCAAAATGGTTGCAACCACTGAAATTCTAGATTCAATGTATTAATACAAAGTTCATGATATAACTGATTGAACAGTTGCTTGACTGAAAGCTTTATTCATTTGTGATTTTGCTAAATGAAACTAAAATGTCAGATATTCCTTCATGTGATGTGGAGAATTAGAAGTAGAAGTAGAATGAGTGCATCAAGTACAAACCTCTCTCAATACAGAAAGTCACAGAAAACACTTTTATCCAAAACAAACAAACAAAAATTTAAAAAATGAGAACTACATGAAAGAAAGAAATAGTTTCTCAAAATATTCTGGTGGATGTTCTATTTAAGCAAGGAAGGTAGAGGAATGATGAGATTCCCACTGAAAAGATTCCTTGAGAACAATTAGATTTTAATTTAAGAGGTAAAGTGTGGTTAGTCATAATAATAAGTAGTAGGGACCTTCAAAAGTGCCTACTTGATCAACGGGTTTCTAGGATAAACATAAATGGTCAGATACTAAACTGTTAAGCCAGCAGAAGAAAATAAATAATAAATAATATACCCCGCCCTCATAGCACTGGATTTGAGCTCCCTGTGTCATATAGAAAATTCTCACTGGGTATCTATTTTATATATGGTAATGTATATGTTCTAAAAGAGATGGGAATACCAGACCACCCTACCTGCCCTTGAGAAATCTGTATGCAGGTCAGGAAGTAACAGTTAGAAATGGACATGGAACAAGAGACTGGTTCTAAATAGGAAAAGGAGGATGTCAAGGCTGTATATTGTCACCTTGCTTATTTAACTTATATGCAGAGTACATCATGAGAAATGCTGGGTTGGAAGAAGCACAAGCTGGAATCAAGATTTCCAGGAGAAATATCAAGAACCTCAGATATGCAGATGACACCACCCTTATGGCAGAAAGTGAAGAAGAACTAAAGAGCCTCTTGATGAAAGTGAAAGAGGAGAGTGAAAAAGTTGGCTTAAAGCTCAACATTCAGAAATCTAAGATCATGGCATCTGGTCCCATCACTTCATGGCAAATAGATGGGGAAACAGGGGAAACAGTGTTTGGCTTTATTTTTTTTGGGGGGGGGGCTCCAAAATCACTGCAGATGGTGACTGCAGCCATGAAATTAGAAGACACTTACTCCTTGGAAGGAAAGTTATGACCACCTAAACAGCAAATTAAAAAGCAGAGACTTTACTTTGCCAACAAAGGTCCATCTGGTTAAGGCTATGGTTTTTCCAGTGGTCATGTATGGATGTGAGAGTTGGACTATAAAGAGAGCTGAGCACTGAAGAATTGATGCTTTTGAACTATGGTGTTGAAGACTCTTGAGAGTCCCTTGGACTGCAAGGAGATCCAACCAGTTCATCCTAAAGGCGATCAGTCCTGGGTGTTCATTGGAAGGACTGATGTTGAAGCTGCAACTCCAATACTTTGGCCACCTGATGTGAAGAGCTGACTCATTTGAAAAGGCCCTGATGCCGGGAAAGATTGAGGGCAGGAGGAGAAGGGGACAAACAGAGGATGAGATGGCTGGATGGCATCACCGACTCAATGGACATGAGCTTGAGTCAACTCTGGGAGTTGGTTATGGACAGGGAGGCCTGGCATGCTGCGGCCCATGGGGTCACAAAGAGTCAGACACGACTGAATGACTGAACTGAACTGAACAGAATGTATATGTTCAGTGCTACTCTCGATCCTACCCTCTCCTTCTCCTGCTATGTCC
Organism: Cervus elaphus; assembly: GCF_910594005.1. NCBI lineage: Eukaryota > Metazoa > Chordata > Mammalia > Artiodactyla > Cervidae > Cervus > Cervus elaphus. Next base: position 20,038,625 of record NC_057828.1, on the reverse strand, counting down.
ACAAGTGTCTTCTTTATGTCTGCGGTTCCATTGCTGCCCTGTAAATAGGATCATCAGTACCATCTTTCTATATTCCATATATCTAAGTTAATAAATGATATTTGTTTTTCTCTTTCTGACTTAGTTCACTCTGTATAAAAGGCTCTACGTTCATCCACCTCATTAGAATTACTCAAATGTGTTCCTTCTTGTAGCTGAGTAATATTCCATTGTATATATATATACTCCACTACTTCTTTATCTATTCTTCTGTTGATTGACATCTAGGTTGCCTCCATGTCTTAGCTGTCTGAATAGTCCTAGCTATGTAAATTGTAAGTATTGCTGAGAGGTTTAAGAGGGAGAAGACATACGTATACCTATGGATGATACGTCAGGAACCAACACAATACTGTAAGGCAATTATCCTGATTAAAAATAAATATTTTTTTTTAAAAAGAAAAAAACAATTAATGCAGAAATAAATTAATTTAAAAACAAATTAAATGAAACCAAGAGTATGTTCCTTGAAAAACTAAGATTTATCATAATCTATCCAGGTAAAGAACAAAAAAAGAGAAGACACAGATTCCTAATATCTTAAATGAAAGAAGGGGAATAATTATCACTTACCTCTTTGATATCAAAATTATAATAAAGTAAATTTATGAGAATTCTATGTCCACAAATTTTATTTATAGGAAACCCAGAGTAATTCTTGATAGACATAAACAATCAAAATTCACACAAGGAGAAATATATAATCTATATATGTCTATATTTATTAAAGAAATTGAGTCAAAAATTAATAACTTCCAAAAAAGAAAGCACCAGGTATTAATGGTTTTCCTGGTGAATTTTACCAAATATTTAAAGAGATGATAACAACTCTTTACAACTTTATCCAGAGAGTAGAAGCAAATAGCCACTTCCTAACTTGTTCTATTACGTCAGTATAGCCCTAATAATAAGGTGAGATAAAAACACTATAAGAAAGGAAAACTGTGAATACCATTTCTCAAAAAAATGTAGATACAAAAATCTTTAACAAAATCTTAACAAATCCAACTCATCAATGTATAAAAAAAATGATGCACGTTGACCAAGTGGGATTTATTCAAAGTATGCAATGCTGGTACAATATTTGAAGACAGATTAACACAACCCACAACACCATGAGGCTAAGAAAAGAAAAATAATATTATCATATAAATGGATGCCAAAAAGCCATTCTACAAAATTCAACACCCATCCATGATAAAACTTCTCAGCAAACTACACATAGAAAAATATCTTAATTTGATGAACGATGGCTACCAACCACCTATAGACAACATCATCCTTGATGATGAACAATTGGATGTTCCTCACTAAATGTGGCAACAAGTAAAGGATGTTTTCTCTCATCAGTCTTATTCACCATTATAAAGGAAATCTAAACTAATGCATAAGATAACAGAAAGAAAGAAGAGATATAAACATTTTGAAATGAGAAATAAAACTCTATTTGTTCACATATGACATAATTGTCTAGGCTCAAAAATCACAAGAAACAGACAGAAAACTGAAACTTAATAAGCAAATTTAGCAAAGTCATAGAATATAACATTAATATATGAATGTCCATTTCTTTGTCAACATATCAGAAATGGAACAGTTGGAATTTGAAGTTAAAGACACAATATTGTTTACATTAGCACCAAAAAATGAAATACTTTACTATAAATCTAACAAAGGATGTTTAGGACCTGCATGCTGTCAGCAGCAAAACTGTGATTAAAAAAAGAAAAAAAAGAATATCTAAGTAAGTAGATATTCCATGTTTATGAATTGAAAAACTAAACATTGTCAAGGTATCAATTCTTCCCCAATGTATTTCATGAACTCCAGATCAACATACCAGCACACTATTTTGAGAATTTTGACAAACAGATTCTAAAGTAAATATGGAAAGTCAAAAGACTGAGAATAGCCAAGATTATATTGAAAAATAAGTTTCGAAGAAGAACACTATCTGACTTTATCTGAAAGCTGCTTTCATCAAGACAGCATGTATTGGTGAAAGAATAGACACATCAATCAATGGAACATTGTAGAGAGCTTGAGATAGACCCAGACATATCTAGTTAGCCAATTAGAGTTGCCAAGGTAGTTCGATGGATAAAGGATAGCCTTTTCAACAGATGGGAGTGTAAAAATTGGATGTGTGTATGCCAAAAAGTGAAAATACAATAAGGATATAAAAACAGATCTTATACCTCTCAAAAAAGTTACTCAAAATTAATCACTGACATGAATGTAAAATTCAGAACTATTAAATTTCTAGAGGATAGCGTAGGCTGAAGTCTAGCTCTGCTTTGATTTGGCAATGAGTTTTAAATATACCACCAAAACCATAATCCATGAAGAAAAACACATTGATATGTTGAATTTATTAAAATTAAAAATGACTCTTGGAAAGACACTGCTGAAACCACTTTGGAAGGCAGTTTTGCCATTGTCTACAAAGCATATCATGTCATATTCTTAATATATAATCCAGTAAGTGTGCCTCTTGATCTTCACCCAAATGAGCTGAAATTTTGTCATCAAAATACCCTATGCACAAATATTTATAGAAGCTTTATTCATAATTGTAAAAATGTTGGAAGTAAAATGCCTTCAGCAGGTGAAGGGTTAAGCAAGCAGTATGCTAATACATTGCAATATTATTCAGAGCTGAAAAGAAATGAACTGTCTAGCCATGAAAACACATAGCAGGATCTTAAATGCATATAGCCCAGCAGTAAAGAATCTGCCTACTATACAGGAGACATAGATTCAATACCTGAGTGGGGAAGATCCCCTAGAGAAGGAAATGGCCACCTACTCCAGTATTCTTCCCTGGAGAATTCCATGAACAGAGAAGCCTTCGGGCTACATCAATGGGATCACAAAGTGTCAGACATGACTGAGTGACTAACACTACAATTGAAAGACTCTGAAAAGGGCACATGTTGTATGATCCCAACTATATATTAATAACATGGCTTGAAAGGTAAAACTACCAGGGCAGTAAAAATATCAGTAGTTGACAAGGGTTTGGCATAGCAGGGGTAAGGGGAGAGGAGAAAAATAGATGAAGCACAGGGAATGTTTGGGCCGGTGAAACTATCCTATGCAATATGGTCATGTTGGACATTTTGGCATCTGTCAAAAATCCATATAACTGTATGATACAAAGAGTGAACACTAACTTTAACTATGGACTTTGGTTAATAGCAATGTGTCAATATTGGTGCATTAATTGTAGCAATTGTACTATACTGTCTACACAAGAGGTATATGAGAATTCTGTATTTTCTGTTCAATTTTTCTGTAAGCTTAAAATTGCTCTAAAAGTGCTCTATTAATTTAAAAACCTATCAAGCAGGAAAGCATACGGAGAAATCTTAAGTGTATGTTTACAAATATAAGACACCTATCTAAAAAGTCTACATAGTGTATGATTGTTGAAGTATGTCACAGAGAAGACGTGACTGACATTTAACCCTTTAGCTGCACCCAGGCAATTTGAGGTTCTCCACCTACTCCTCTGTCTTTGGAGTGTATATTTTGTTCACCTTCCCTGTTCCCAGAAGTTGCCTCGAGAATACAGCCTCCAGATAAAGATGTGGTTCTGAGACAATCTGGATGGCGTAGGTGCCTGAACCAGGTGAAGGCTTTTATATAAAGGCTTAAGATTTGGTAAGTAGGTGAGGGAATCTACTGAAGTCATGACCCCACCCCACCCCCAGCCAAGCCTTCTATGTAAGTCCCCTTCCTTATTAGACTTGCCATCTGCCAGTCTGGAGTGGTCTGGCTTATTCTTTGGTCTGTCTTTGCCCTGTGTATACAGGGTCCAGTTACAGATTATTCCCAGGAAGTTCCAAAGAGGTTGTGAAGCAACATTTATTCTGGAATAATTGAAACTACAAAGACAGTAAAAATATCAGTGGTTGCCAGGGCTTTAGAAAATGGTGGAAGAAAAGAATGTTGACACACAAGGGATTTTTAGGCCAGTAAAAGTATTCTTGCTGATATTGTAATGGTGAAATATGGCATTATGCATTTGTCAAATACAACTCTACTGCAAAAAGAGTAAAACTTAATATATGCAAATTGAAAAGAATCATTTGGAAGTTCAGGGACTCTCAGTGAAGAAAATAGACTTTGACAAGAGAATTTAACTTTATTACAAATGTATTAAACAACCTCACTGAAGGAGGTGGGAGAAAAGGTGCTGACCTCAGTAAGCTTAGAAATGAATTGAGTCTGTAACCTAAAATCAAAAGAAACTGACCATAAGCACTTTACTGTAGCTGATAAAGTATTCTGAGGGCATATGGGTTAACAATTTTGATACTGCTGTGTACTGTAAAGTTGATTTGAAAAAGTAAGTAAATTGATGATACACAACAGGAACCTGATTTCTTACTTTTTAAAACTAAAGTATTTATTTATTTGGTTGCACTGGGCCTTAGTTACATCATATCAGATCTACAAGTTTCTTTACATCATGTAGGATCTTTAGTTGAAGCATGTGGGATCTTTAGTTGAGGTAGGCAAATTCTTACTTTTTGAGTAAGGGTTAATGAATAATACCTTTGCCATCTGATGCAAAGAACAGACTCATTGGAAAAGATCTTGACCCTGGGAAAGATTGAAGGCAGGAGGAGAAGGGGGTGACAGAGGATGAGATGGTGGGATGGTATCACCGACTCAATGGACGTGAGTTTAAGCAAGCTCTGGGTGTTGATGACAGAGAAGCCTGGCATGCTGCAGTCCACTAGGCCACAAAGAGTTGGACACATCTGAGCGACTGAACTGAATTTGAACTAATGAATAAGCAAGTGAAGAAGGCCAGAATAATCCAAAAGATAATGGGCTAAAAAGATGGAGACATCAGAATGAATTCATGTTTAGTTAATATGAACAAAGATAGTTAGATTTAGATGTTTATAGATACATGCATATACACAGGTTAGTATACACAAATATTTTCTTGCTCAAGGAACTGCAAAGGCCCAAAAGAATCAAAGCCAAACAGGACCCAATGGGGCCCCCAGATACAAAGCCTTTCTATCCCCATCCTTTTGTTGGTAGAAAATAGGCTTCATTCAGCCTCTAAGTCCTTCCCTGGGATCCAAAGGTCAGGTTCAAACAGTTGTTAATCAGGGAATAGAAGGGATGCAAGAAGAAAAAAAGTGCAGCCATGAAGCAGAGTCCTAGTTCTTCCAGAAGGAATATACATAAAAACACCTTTAAGTTCTGTAGGAACTAAGGCTCCCACCCAGGTGGAGGATGATGACTTAATGCTGAACGCAGGATTCCTGGAGCACCACCCTCCTACCTCACCATCAACCAATCAGAAGAAAGTCACACACCCTGAAGCCCTCACCCCAAATACTGCCTTTAAATATTTCTCCCTGAAGATCATTAGGGAGTTCTGCTTTTCTTGAGTACATGCCATCTCTTTTCCTTGCTTGGCCCTGCAATAAACCTTTCTCTGCTCCAAACTCTGATGTTTCAGGTTTGTTTGACCTCACTGTGCATTGGGCACACAAACTTGTTTTCAATAACAAAAAGACCCCAGTAGCAGTGAGCACAACTTATGATGAAAATTGGGTAAACGATAAGGTCTTCATAAGATACTCTCTCGTGTTCGTTTGTAGTTTATTTTAAGATTTCAATGTTTATTGAAGTCAAGTCTAGGAAATTATGCTGGAAGCTCAGCCTCTGTGCACTGGCTAGAAATCACATCTCAGAGACAGAGTTTTGGGTGAAGTAGCAAAGAGCCGCTTTCTTGCTTTACCAGACAAAGGTGGACACAGCAGGCTCATGCCCTGAAAAACAGTGTGTCCCAGCCTGGAGGGATCTGGTGAGGAGTGCTATAGCAGTTGTCAAGAATAGGGTTGTTGGTAAGAATCAGGGCCTGCACTCCTTTAAACTGGCATCACTTGGTCTCTTGATGAGTTTCTCTGGTCACCAAACTGTGACCTTCGCTGGAATGCAGAATGCTGACATCTTGCCTTTGCTGGGTTCTCTAGCTCTGTAAAAAGGCTTCTGTGCCTTGGCGCCCCACAGGCTCCTGCCTGGTTCCAATGATGCCTTCATCTTGGGACACCTATACATGGGTTACCATGTGGCTTAGTCTTCTCACAGCAAGATGATTGGCTATAAAGCCATTAGAGAATGATGATTCCAGGAAAGCCAGGTCAAAGTTGTATTGCCTTTTTGTGACCTATCACTCAGAGTGCTGAAACCACAAAACTCACGTGTGACTCAAACCCAGCTAAAAACGGACATTGGGACTTGAACCCTCTTTTAATTGAGATGACACACCTGGTCTCAGGATTTATTGAAACTCAGGTTCTTTATTGGAGAAGGAAATGGCACCCCACTCCAGTACTCTTGCCTGGAAAATCCCATGGACAGAGGAGCCTGGTAGGCTACAGTCCATGGGGTTGCGAAGAGTCGGACACGACTGAGTGACTTCATTCTCACTTTTCACTTTCCTGCATTGGAGAAGGAAATGGCAACCCACTCCAGTGTTCTTGCCTGGAGAATCCTAGGGATGGCGGAGCCTGGTGGGCCCGTCTATGGGGTCGCACAGAGTCGGACATGACTGATGTGACTTAGCAGCAGCAGCAGGTTCTTTATGTCTCAGCACAGGCAGGATTCAGCAAGAAGCAAAGTGATAGGTAAGAAGTGGATTTATTTAGAGAGATATATATTTTATAGACAGAATGCAGTCCACCATAGAAGTTAAGTGTGGCCCAGGGAGAAACATACTTCATGGACAGAGTCTGGGACATCTCAGAAGGCCAGAGGCTTTGAAATATGTTTTTTTTTTTTAATAGACTGAGTAATTTTGTGAGACTGTCAAGACTAGCACCATGACAGGCGCCCTGAACTAACAGTAGGCCTAAGTTTCAGTTTCTCCCGAGGGTAGGGTAATTATCTGCCCTCAACAGGCCACCAGAGACCAGCTAATCAGTACGCGCCCAGTAAACCTCTGAGAAGGTCCCCTGGAAAGTCCCGCGCGCACAAAAGTTTGTACCAATAAAATTGCTTTGCAAACATGTAACCAATCCGCTTGCGCCCACTACCCACTGCTTATGTTTGAAATCGAGCACCTTATAAATGTGCGTGGAAACTGGGGCTCGGGGCTCTCTGACTTTGCACCACTGCGTTGGTTGCAGCAGGGGCCCAGACTCGAGTCTGCAATAAATTTCCCTTCCTTTGCGTGTTGCATTGTCCTGGAGGTCTTCTCTTTTCCTGCTGGGGGATTCGGACAGCGGGCATAACAATTTCATAGGCTGTCGAGTGGGAAGATTATTCCAACTAGTTTGGGAAAGAGGTGAGGATTTCCAGGAACTGGGTCACTACCCACTTTTTGGTCTAGAACTGTCATGGAGCCTGTGGGTTTGTTATTTAGCATGCTAATGTATTACAGTGAACATATAATGAGGCTCAAGGCCCACTGGAAATGCAGTCTTCCACCATTTTGGACCCAGTTGTTTAAACCAGTTCATGTCACATCCTCAACATCTATGTCATTCTTTTAAAGAGTGTGTCCTGCCTCCTTTCTTCCTATTTCAGTCTCACTTTGTTGCATTCTTTTGGTTACAAGCAAGGAAGAATTGATGCTTTTGAACTGGTTGTTGGAGAAGACTCTTGAGAGTCCCTTGGATGGTAAGGAAATCCAACCAGTCCATCCTAAAGGAGATCAGTCCTGGGTGTTCATTGGAAAGACTGATGCTGAAGCTGAAACTCCAGTACTTTGGCCACCTCATGCGAAGAGTTGACTTATTGGAAAAGACCCTGATGCTGGGAGGGATTGGAGGCAGGAGGAGAAGGGGACGACAGAGGATGAGATGGCTGGATGGCATTACCGACTCTATGGACTTAAGTTTGGGTAAACTCTGGGAGTTGATGATGGACAGGGAGGCCTGACGTGCTGCGATTCATGGGATCGCAAAGAGTTGGACACAACTGAGCGACTGAACTGAACTGAGCTGAATTGAAACCAGCTCAGATTCAAGGAGAGGGGCACAGACATCACCTCCAAGTGTTGTTAGTGGTAGTGTTTTCCACAATCAGAAGATAAATCAATAGATTTCCTTTTAAGCATCTTCAATTCAAATGTAAACATTTTATTACCTCTAATTTAAAAAAATATAAATAAAGTTATATTAAAAACATCAATAGTTACTGTTTCTAAACTGAAGTTTAAAGGAGAATTTAAGACTAGTAAAAAGTGTTCCCTTTCTTTTTGTGTTATTCTCTGAGAACTTTTTCGAGAGTGACCTTGCTTCATTCCTGCTCTTAAGCAACTCTCTAAACTTTGATCCAGTATTTTCTATTAACCCAAAATCTGTGGGGCCATCTCAACAGTAAGATGATCTCTGAACTGGCTTATGAATGGCCCCAATTCCTTGAACGTTAATAACCTCTCTACTTAGGGTCTCCATTAATAGTCTTTCCACCAGAGACGTGCCTTTCCACTTACAGACTTGAAAAGCTCCAATAATGGTTTCCGGAGCTAAAAGTCAGGTGGGAAGAAATATATCACCATGCAGTTGCTGCCTTGAAATCGCCCAGTAGGATACAAGGTTTCTAAGGAACTGTCTGAAGTTAATTGCACATTTTTATTCCCCTTACAAAGAGAGGTGGTAATACCTACAGTAAGTTAATACTTCCACTTGAGAGCTAAATAAAAGAAAAATCTTTCTGAACTTTGCAAGACCGGGCAATTAATTTTGTCTGTGAAGATGTAAATTCAGTGTACAGCTACTAGTTAGGCTTTTTTAAAAGCAAAAAGCTAGTCATTCTTAAACCATAGTAGGGTGCCTGTGAAACACCAGATAAAGTAGAATTTCTTCATTATGTGAATTAAAATTCATGTTTATCTCCTAAATCTTATCAACACTTAAAGTCCAATGTATAACTTTACAACACCTTCTGCATTAACTCCAGTTGCTTATGAATTAGCCTCTTTTACCCTCATTCTGTAATACATACATAGCATTGTCATACAATGAGATTGTAGGCATATACTGCATGTCCTCTTCAACACTTAAACTATCTGTGTAGCTTTCCCAACTTTGTAAGTTTGAGTGGGAAAAAATAATATATCTTTTAAATGCATTGAAAAGGAATGGGTGTTGCATTTGGTGTAGTCTTTAAAAAAAAGACAACAGGCTCAAAATAGATTAATTTACCCTCCACACCAGTAAACTAAGACTTAATTACAGTTTAACACTTCACAGAAATATGGCATTTAAAACTATCAATCTGAAATTTCCTGATCACTGCTAGTGAGGTAAGGCTTCCCTGGTGACTCAGATGGTAAAGAATTTGCCCATAATGTGGAGACATGTGTACCATCCCTGAATTGGGATGATCCCCTGGAGAAGGGAATGGCATCCCACTCCAGTATTCTTGCCTGGAGAATTCCATGGACAGAGGAGCCTGGCTGTTCATGGGGGTCACAAGTGTAGGACACACACACACACATGCACGCACTGGTGCTAGTGCTAATGAGGTAACCCTCTTGATTAAGATCCCTGCCATTGCCTTCCCCCAAGTGAAGCTGACCTGGCCTGAAACAATCCTTTCTTTTCTTTTGCTAATACCTCCTTAGTCCACACTTTTCTGCCTGTGAAGCCTTCCATTTTGAACAATCCTTTGAAGTGTCTTTCTATTTACTATATGGGATGCTGGCCAATTCATGAATAGTTCAATAAAGCCAAATAGATCTTCAGATTTACTCAGTTGAATTTTAAGAAAGCAAATTAACTGTAGTTGTTAAATAATGTTGAAAGATTGTAAAAAATGTGCATAACATTATTTGTTAAGTAATGTAATAAAAAACATGGGGAGACAGTGCTTGTCCATCTCTCTCTCCCCTGCACATACCCCCATACTTTTCATTCATATCCAATTTGCATCTACATTTTCTATGGCCTGAATGTCTGCCCCCTCCGTGAATTCATTGATTGAATCCTTAACCCCCAGTGTGATGTTATTTGGAGGTGGGGCCTTTTCAAGGTATCTAGGTTATGAGAGTGGAGCCTGTCGCGGTGGTCTGTGTGCGGGTTGGAAAAGAATTTCCAGACATGAGGCAGAATGAGAAGGAAGAAAGTTTATTAGAATGGGAGATGCTGTTAGAATAGCAGATTGGCTCAAGGGAGAGCCGGCCCTTTTGCAGGCTAGCAGCCAATTTTTATAGCCTCAAGATAGAGAAAATTCCTACTGGAATGGTGGCATTAGCTATTTGGCTAGGATACTATAGGGTGGGTATTTTACCTAATATAGGATCGGGAACTGACCAGTTTAGATTGAGAGGCTCATGACAACAGTTGTTAGGAACTTGGTCAGTTCCAGAGATTCTTATCCTGTGACCTTGGAACAGGACTCCATACCTGTGACCTTGGTACAAGGCTCCACGGAGCCCTCATGATAGAATTAATGACCTTCTAAAAAGAGAAGACATATGATCTCTCTCTGTGTCTCAGCAAGAAGGCAGTCATCTGAAAACCAGCGAGAGAGACCTCACTAGACATCACATCAGCCAGCACCTTGATCTTGGTCTTTTTAGCCTTCAGAAGTGGGAGAATTAAATTGCTGTTGATAAATAAATACCATCCAGTTTATGGTATTCTATTAGAGGGGTCCACACTGACTCAGACAACATCTGTGTTGATAAACATATATTTTACAGCTTTTCCACTTAATCTCTATAAAAATATAGATATCATAGAAGGATTTCTATGGGCAAATAAGTAAAAATGAATGTAGCTATGTCACTAATTGAGCTACTTTAAAAGATTTACATGTAATATAAATAAAGTTTTCCTTGTTTTGTAAGAAACAGACTGAGGCAAAAATTTGAGACTCTCAGAGCATTAGTGAGACATCCCAGTGAGTTCACTTAGAACATGTTGGTGATAAAGATGCTTCTTCCTTTTTCAGCTTGCTTTTCACATGGTAAAACTTTACTGATATTTCCCTTAAAGATATTATGAAGCTAAGTAATTTTGAGATAATTAGTGTTTTGTTTTTTTTTTAACTTTGGAAATTCTCGCCACCAGACTTCTTTGCAGTTTCCCAGTTTCATTTGTTGGTCTGCCCATTTTAACATTTCCTTCACTCTTATCATAGCTTCAAAGAAAAATAAAATATCTCCCCAAATAGCTAAGTGACAATACCTTTGATGAAAGTTACTGTTGAATGTCATAGGCCCAGAGTAGGATTTCCTCAGAGGTTCTACACACATCGGATCAATGATAAAATCTTGGAGAATTTGAAAATCCTATTTATTGATAAATGCAGTACACAATCTAAAGATCAGTAAATTCAATACATGAAATGAACCGCTACAAAATGTAATATTTTAAACATGGTAAGTGATTGGAGATAGCTGGATGGCATCATCGAAGCAATAGACTTGAATTGGGAAAACTTTGGGAAATGGTAAGGGACAGGGAGGCCTGGCGTGCTGCAGTCCCGGGGGTCACCAATAGTAAAACACGACTGGGCAACTGAACAACAACAAGAAACTGGACTTATGATTAAAAATAGTTAATAATATTTTCCTATTACATGTTCATTAGCTAATCTATTTGGAGAAGGTAATGGCAGCCCACTCCAGTACTCTTGCTTAGAAAATCCCATTGACAGAGGAGCCTGGTAGGCTGCAATCCACGGGGTCGCTAAGAGTCGGACACGACTGAGTGACTTCACTTTCACTTTTCACTTTCATGCATTGGGGAAGGAAATGGCAACCCATTCCAGTGTTCTTGCCTGGAGAATCCTAGGGACGGCGGAGCCTGGTGGGCTGCCGTCTATGGGGTCATGCAGAGTCGGACACGACTGAAGCGACTTAGCAGCAGCAGCAGCAGCTGATCTATCCATCACATATTCTCCCATTTTTTAGGATTTGGTGTTAGAGAAGACAACAATCCTATGATACAATATTTTTAAGCCTAAGTTTCCCCTTATGTATATTAGGGATAATAATGTATATGTCAAATACTTCAAATTTATATGAATACATACAGGAATTATTTTTTAAAAAAATTAAGTGATAGATATGTATATTATTATAAATATATCATAATCTTACTCTTTCGTTCAGTTTTTGTGTTTTAAAGAAAATATTTAAAATCATTTTTTTAATCAGACAATTCCAACTCTAATGTCAGCCCTCTAATTTACTTTGGGACATCAGTTCATTGCTTAATATCTCTGACTTGGTTACTTGGTTAAAATATTAGGATAACAATATTTACTTAATTTACAATTATCCAAATATACAATTAACATTGGAGAAGGAAACGGCAACCCACTCCAGTGTTCCTGCCTAGAGAATCCCATCAACAGAGAAGGCTGGTGGGCTACAGTCGATGGGATCACAGAGTCAGACACAACTGAAGCAACTTAGCACACACACATGTACAATTAATGCACACACACACACACACACAACACAGATGTTCAGACATGTGTTCTGCCTCTCTCTCCAGATCTTAAATATTAGATAATTTTCTCCTTCATCTCTCATACTAAATACAATGGATTCATGGTTATTTCTGAGATATGTAATATCCTTTACATCTTTCTTTTTGCTTGTTTCTTAAGACAGTTAAGTGATCCCTCTCTTTTCTTCTATTTTTTCATCTATTTAATTTTAAATTTATTTTCTCTAAAAACCCATACTATAATAGAACTATTTATAAATCAGTTATACCAGAGTATTTTCACTTTGCTTCACATATAAGGGCTTTCCAGGTGGCTCAGTGGTAAAGAATCCAGCTACAGGGCAGGAGACCTGGGTTTGGTCCCTGGGTCAGGAAGATCCCCTGGAGAAGGAAATGACAATTCACTGTAGTATTATTGCCTAGAAAAATCCCATGGACAGAAGAGCCTGCAGGGCTACAGTCCACGGGGTCGCAAAGACTCGGACAAGACTTAGCAACTAAACCACCAACTGCCACTACTTCAAGTAAATTCCATCTATAGCCTTTCTTATGTCTGTATCACATTGTTGCTTTAGTTCCTGTTTAGCTAAAGCATGAAGAAAATTAATCCTAAATTGACAAGAAAAAAGTTAGCCAGATTGAAGCATTTGTTTTCTGATTATATATATGCTGTATGGTTTTCAATGATATGAATCAAGTCTTTCTTTTCTCTGCTTAAAACTAATTTGAGTTTTCTGTGACTTAAAATTCAGTTGCTATATTGCAATAGTTGTACCATTTATCACATTCTGAGGCTATCTTAGGGAAAGGGGGGAAAGTAGCATGAAAAAGAATTCTTTCCATCTTGTTTAACTCTGAGAGTGGTTTGTACTCTATATGGACTCACATAAAGTAGTTTTTTTTTTTAATTATCTTTTTCAATGTCTTCTGTCTCAAGGACCCAAATCTATGTATCTAACAGCTAGATAGTTTATAATTCCTTCTCTTTACTGACAAGGAGGTTTGGGGGCAGATTCAACACAGTATTTCATTCCTTCAGATGAGTTCACTCCTAAGGGCTCCTCACATGTACTGCAAATCTTCTGCTGGGCTCTCCTCACAAATTTACACTAGACTAGATACTGAAATGTTTTTCTGGCAGACAACTCCTCAGCCTGTACACTTTGCTACACAGAGTTAAATCTCTCTCACTCATCTAAGCTATGATTATTTCCATCTGTGTGTGTTCTTCCCAAAGTGTTTCCCTGCATCTAAAAAGAGGTCTTACATTTTCTGTACTGCTCTGTATAATAGTGATTTGAATCTAAAGTAGTTAAACATAAATAAAACTTAAAAGACAGATCTCCAGCTTTACTAATCCCATTCCAAGTGCTGAGTAACCAAGTGGGTCTAGTAGCTACTGTTCTGGAAAACACAGATATAAAACATTACTATCATTGTAGAAAGATCTTCTGAACAAAGCTAGTCAAGACCATGTTTCAGAATCTGGTTTAAAAAAAAAAGGCACATTTAAAAATGATTTAGTATAACCCATCCCACTTCAGATTCTTCCTCCTCTGAAAATAAACTATCTGTTATTTGTTATTCAGTGATATCTAGTGTCTCCAGCTCTCTTCTAGTACTTAACTTTGATACAATACAGTTTAAAATCTAAAGATCATCAACTTATGTTTTATTTGTCAACTCAGCCATTATTTTATAATCTTGAGCAGATTTATATATACACACACACAAACACACACACATCTGTGTGGACATGAAACAACAGACAGGTTCCAAATCGGGAAAGGAGTACGTCAAGGCTGTATATTGTCACCCTGCTTATTTAACTTATAGGCAGGGTACATTATGTGAAATGCTGGGCTGGATGAAGCACAAGCTGGAATCAAGATTGCCGGGAGAAATATCAATAACCTCAGATATGCAGATGATACCACCCTTATGGCAGAAAGTGAAGAAGAACTAAACAGCCTCTTGATGAAAGTGAAAGAGGAGAATGAAAAAGTTGGCTTAAAGCTCAACATTCAGAAAACTAAGATCATGGCATCTGGTCCCATCACTTCATGGCAAATAATTGGGGAAACAATGGAAACAGTGAGAGACTTTATTTTCTTGGGATCCAAGATCACTGCAGATGGTGAATGCAGTCATGAAATTTAAAAAAAAAATTGCTTCTTGGAAGAAAAGCTATGAGCAACCTAGATAGCATATTAAAAAGCAGAGATATTACTTTGCCAACAAAGGCCCATCTAGTGAAAACTATGGTTTTTCCAGTAGTCATGTATGGATGTGAGAGTTGGACTGTAAAGAGCTGAGCAACGAAGAATTGATGCTTTTGAACTATGGTGTTGAAGAAGACTCTTGAGAGTCCCTTGGACTGCAAGGAGATCCAACCAGTCTATCCTAAAGGAAATCAGCCCTGAGTGTTCATTGGAAGGACTGTTGCTGAAACTGAAACTCCAGTATTTGGCCACCTGATATGAAGAACTGACTCATTTGAAAAGATCCTGACGCTGGGAAAGATTGAAGGTGGGAGGAGATGGGGATGACAGAGGATGAGATGGTTAGATGGAATCACCGACTCCATGGACATGAGTTAGAACAACCTCTGGGAGTTGGTGATGGACAGGGAAGAATAGCGTGCTGCAGTCCATGGAGTTGCAAAGAATCAGACATGAATGAGAGACTGTACTGACTCATATATGTATATATACACACACACACACACAGCTAGAGAGAGAGAGAGAGAGATTAATTTTACTCCAAAATCTGCAAGGCAGACTGAAATGCTGGAGACCCAAGAAAGAGGTGCTATGACAGCTCAAGTCTGAAGGCACTCAGGAGGTAGATTTCCTTCTTCTTCAGGGTACCTCAGTCTTTTCCTTTAAGATTTTCAGCTGATTTGTTGAGGCCCACCCACATTACAGAGGGTGATCTGATTTTCTCAAACTCTAAGGCCATAGATTTTAATCACATCCAAAAGCTACCTCAGTCTATTCCATTTTTCTGGAGAACCCTGACTAATACAATATCCTTGGTAAGTCCCTATTTATTTCATTAGATGTGTGTGTGTGTATGTGTGTGTACTAAGTTGCCTCAGTCATGTCTGACTCTATGTGGCCCTATGGACTGTAGACCTCCAGGCTCCTCTGTCCATGGGATTTTCCAGTCAAGAATGCCTGAGTGGGTTGTCATTTCCTCCTCCAGGGAATCTTACTGACCTAAGGATTGAACTCCTATCTCCCACATCCCCTGCATTGGCAGGCAGGTTCTTCACCACTAGCACCACCTGGGAAGCCCCATTAGCAGTAAAATGTGTAAGTACTTGAAGACGGGATCAAGTAAAACCTTAACAAATATAGAAAACAAATTCATATAACGTGTAGCTAATGTTAGCTATCAGACAATCACGATAAAATTCATGACTTATTTAAAAAGATCTTCACTTTTCTAGGAAGAATTTCTAATAGAAAAATAATCCACATACTCCTCCTAAAATATGATATTTAATCTAAATGCAGCATGACTATGTCAGTAACAGTGTGTATACAAAATGTATAAAGTTGGTGGGGAAAAAAAAAGCCCTGTTCCTAAAAATGAAAAATGAATGCCATGAATTCATATATGTGCTACAAGCTCAATTCTCCATCCTTGATCAGTTCCCTTGGATTATCTGAAGCACCTCATTGTCTGCCAGCTGTCAGACGTATTTTTAATTAGGCACTAATGAAGTAATATATGTATGTAAACCATTTAAATCTTGTTCCAGTTTGCAAGGACATCTGTGAGGTGGAAAGTGAGAAACCTTGATCTTTGCCAGACGTTACAAATTATAAAACTATAAAACATGAAGCTCAGGTACTCAGAATGACTCAATTTAAAATAGGGGAGAGTGCTATTAAGAAGGTTAAAAAGGACATTTTGCTTGACTTAGTGTAAAATAAGAGGTTTCTTCTCTTCCAGTTTTTCTCTATAGCTATATTTTTGGGCTGCTTTATTGCTCGGTATAATATACAACTAAGTGTTTCTGAGTGTCTTAATATGCCTGAAACTTAGACTTTGAATAGAATTTTTTTGGAAAACAATTATGTTTGGTTCAATTTATTTCAACAAATGTTATTCTATAATTGTAAATAACATTAACACTTTGGCTCAGATAAGAAGAAAACTATCACACAAACTACTTTGCATGCAGCAGATTCCAAACAATGTCTTTTTTGTTTAATTTTAGCTAGATTACTCACAAGTCCTGAGAAAAGTTAGCATATATTTGTTAATTCAGCCATGTTCTACCCATCCCACCCCCCCACCCCCACCTAGGGAGTTTCAGTGTAAATGAGGTCATTGTTAAAGGTAGGAAATAAAGTGTTATTAATTTTTTAGAAATCATTGTCTTTTGTGATTCAAATTATGGTCCTTGACAGACTCACAAATATTTGCAGCAAGTATTCGTTTATTTTTCTATTTTTATTCTAAGTAACTAATGGTAACCAATTCACCATTTCATTTGCTTTTCATTGTCTATAAAGTATCACATCCACACATGAGGCCATGTCACCAGTTGCCTGTGGCTGAAGGAGACCAGTAACAGTGTGCATGGCCCGTGTGATGTCAGAATATGCCAACCTCTGATGGGTTCATCTATAGGGTCCAGTCAGCCCAACAGTCAGTTGATACTGCACCTTTAAAAAGAAATGCAGGTTTAACTCATACTAAGCGTGAGTGAAGGTTTCCCATGTGGCACAGTGGTAAAGAATCCACTTGCCAGTGAAGGAGACACAAGAGACATGGGTTCAATCCCTGAGTCAGAAAGATCCTCTGGAGAAGGAACTGGCAACACAGTCCAGTATTCTTGCCTGGAAATTTCCATGGACAGAGGAGCCTGGAGGGCTACAGTCCATGGGGTCACAAAGAGAGTGAATGATCTTGCCAATTAAAAATCATCAATTAATGACTCAAAACTCAGTGATGGTAACCTTGGCTGCACATTACAACCACTTGGAAAGCTTTATATAGTCAAGGCTATGGTCTTTCCAGTGTCACGTGCAGTTGTGAAAGCTGGACCATAAAGAGAGCAGAGCGACAAAAAATTGATGCCTTTGAACTGTAGTGCTGGAGAAGACTCTTGAGTGTCCCTTGGACAGCAGCTCAACCCAGTCAACCTTAAAGGAAATCAACCCTGAATACCCATTGCTGAAGCTGAAACTCCAATATTTTGGTCACCTGATGCAAACAGGCAACAGCACTTTGGAAAAGTCCCTGATGCTGGGAAAGATTGAGGGCAGGAGAAGAGGGTGTCAGAGGATGAGATGGCTAGATTGCATTACTGATGCAATGGACATGAACTTAGGCAAACTCTCGAAGATGGGGAGGGACAGGGATGCCTGGCATGCTGCAGTCCATGGGGTTGCAAACAGTCAGACACAATTGGGTGACTAAACAACAACAACAAAGTAGCAATACCACACCCACCCCATATCACAGTGAAGGTATTGATTAATTTAGGTATTTTTCCTTAGATATCTAAAATTATAGACAATATAGAATAATATAGTGTATTTTAAGAGTTCAAGAAACAATAAAGAACAAAGCTAGGAATTAGAAATACTAAAAAGTTAAGAACAATGATTGCCATGTAACATGCATTTATTGAGCACCACATACAAGGTGTCTAAGGAATACACAATTACTATGTTACACCTCTCCTTAGAGATCTGATAATTTAGCCAGGTAAACACACATGTGTGTAACTTACAATCCTAGGTAGTCTCTCCTACCTGCTATAGAGGCAGGGATAATGATTATTTTGGAAAAACAATTAACATGATTGATTCCATTTGGGGAAAACACTCCAAGTACATCTGCGTTAAGGCTCTTGATTCATCTTGTAGAGGTTGAAGACCATGGCAGCAGAGATACAGGTGATGACATTAGAGGTAAAGAGAGGAGTATGATTGAATAGTTAATGGTGATTGTGAAGTATGAAAGAGCCACACAGGCTCACTGAAAGGCATGAGTTTTGGAGATTTGGGGATTTATGCTGGGAAAGGGACGCAGCTGAAAAAACAAATCAGTTTAGTGCTTGGTAGGTCCTGATTTTATTCTGAAATCATGGACATGGCATGATTAGGTCTCTATTTTAGGCTGTGAACCAAAGACTGGCAATATTGATATCATTAGCATGACTGCTGCAATAGATACTACAAGACTTAGTGGCAGCCTAATCCAGTGTGTGACAGATGAGAGCAATTTGTCTGGTATAATGTTCTTATATTTGGTATCATGTAAACATTTTGTAATTATTTTCTATGCTCTTATATTACATAAAAAAGATACAAAATAATTGCATTGCCTTTTAGAAACCTATGCAATATAATTAAGCCTGAAGCAAGTAGAATTTAACATTATATGTAATTACCATTTTTTCCCAGTGTATTTAGGGGTTAACAATCTAACTCCCCACTTGGTACTCATTATGAGATAATTAGAAACATTTGGAGTTTTGATAGTAAAACATATGTTGTCAATCATGGTTGTCTAAAAATAATAGAAAAATAAATATCAAATTAAAAACACTATAGGCCATAAGCATTGTATCTAGTTTGAGGAATGATTACTGTGTTCTGTCATTTAAAAAAGGAGTTGTAGAAACTATTATTACTTGTTTTTCAAAGCAGCATCAAAACATTTTGGCAGAAATAAACCATAATACCCATTTAACTAATCTAGGTGACTAAAATATGTTAACAGGCTGATAAAAAAGCAAAGCTAATTTGCTAATTTCCCTAAAAAATATCAAGTTATAATTGCAGTATTCTACTAGGCTCAACATAAACTTTTGTATTTTTTCATAAAAAATATTTTTAAGTGACAAAACTATATTCAATGCTAAATCTTACACTCTTACCAAAAGAGATGAAATGCTTTCCACCCTCATTCCTTGTTTCTTGACCAATCTGATCTAAAAACAATGCTTCAGAATTTAGTAATAGGAAGAGAAGAGTACGTGAGGAGATGCAGAGTGTTAAAGAGATAGGGAAGACAATCAGGAGATTTAATATTCATACATAATAAAATGTTCTATATTATGTTTTGGGCAGTAATTAAGAATGGCTTAATATGTGTCATATAGATAAATATTATATCTTTATATATATAAATTATAATAAAAACTTGATTTTTAAGTTTAAATAACATATACACTCCAGATTAAATAGAATCAATACAGTTGGGTAAAAAAGTAAAAAAATTCAAAAGTGAAACAGTGGAAACAGTATTTTCTGTTTTTCGTTTATGTAATGCGTGTTCAAAACTGGAGTCAGTAATGTTTGCATGGGATTATATGATTATAGCACTGTATAAGAGAATCTAAAATATTCTATTGAAGAAAAGAAGAATGTGAAAAATATTATTGGTTTTTTTGAATATTGCCAATTTTTCTTTTTTACCTGTACCTATTATGTGAATGTTATTAATCTCCCCACACTGACTCTACTTTTCTTTACATAAATGAAGATGATTTTAAAAGCAAAATAAGAATCTAGTACATCGAAAGCCAACAAAGAAGCTTTTATCTAAGAAATTATTCCAAATATGTAGCTATATATTAGAACAAAAGGCAAAGTCAATTGCTTATTAAGACAGTCTTGTCTACACTGAAGACTTGCTTATGGAAGTATTTACTAAACTTTCTATTGACAAAATTATCACATTATTAAATATCACTGCAAGCAATTGTCATGTGTATATACATACATACATACAGACTAGATAAACTACTGGCAACACCAAAGTAGTTAATTGTTTTGGTACTTGAATTAATGCATAGCCAATCTGATGGACTGCAAAAGATGTAGTCCTTATAACTCACAGTACCCCTCCCCACTGGGGTAGCTACTGCAAAGTCAATTCAGCAGTTCTCTGTACACTCAGCCTGTGTCTCTTTACTTTCCATATAAAATATGACTTAATTAAAAAGCTGCACTTGAAAAAGTAATCTTCAGAGTATCTGGTGACATTTAAAGTAGAAGTTATGGCTCAAAATGGTGTTGGACGGCAGTTTCAATAATGCATGCAATATTCCTATGGTTTGTGATGATTTTTAACACACTGTAATAGGAAAGTTCTAGTTTGGTTAGCACTTATAAGTCTATTGGTTACTTTAATAAGTCTTGGGCCTGCAATTAGCAAAGAGTGCAAGGCGTTTGGTGATATAATCTTAACAGTAGAATATATAATTCCAGGCAGACATTTAGATATATCTTGAAGTAGAAAATTAAAGAAGTGACATATTTATTTATGGAAAGGAAATTTGTTACATATAAGGCCCATCTTTCTCTATTCAGGTTTTATCAGACAGTTTGAGCTTAGGAAAACCTTCATCTGTCTTATTTATTTTTTGCTGTTTCCATTCTTTGTACAAGGAATAAACATACTACTAAAGTGTACTGGGTGGAGAAGGCAATGGCAACCCACTCCAGTACTCTTTCCTGGAAAATCCCATGGACGGAGGACCCTGGTGGGCTGCAGTCCATGGGGTCCCGAAGAGTGGACACGACTGAGCGACTTCACTTTCACTTTTCACTGTCAAGCATTGGAGAAGGAAATGGCAACCCACTCCAGTGTTCTTGCCTGGGGAATCCCAGGGACGGGGGAGCCTGGTGGGCTGCCGTCTATGGGGTCACACAGAGTCGGACATGACTGAAGCAACTTGGCAGCAGCAGTAGCAGCAAAGTGTACTGGGAAAAGGCTTACATAATGAGAAATGAATCTAGTTACCGCTTTCTTGTGAATTAGCATGAGACCTTGGGCAATCACTTCAGCTGTTTATACTTTAGTTTTCATAACTTTATTAGTAAGAGATTATATTGCATAATCTGTAAGGTTTTCTCAAGTTTTAATTGCTAGAAATGTAGTTTAACACTGGATTCTATGATTCTGTTTGATACCCTAAACATTGAGCCAGAAGACAGATTATCAAAGACCTATGAAGGGCAAATAGAAGAGACGCTTCAAATTGAGCCTTATTTTACCTACTAATGGAAAATTTACTGATTCTGGGTTAATGGGTCCAATCATTAAAATACAGCATAACACTCAAATACTGATAGAAGCATTTTCCATGAGCCCTTTATGATCTCAAATATCTATTGTCTAATGACCCTGTCATAGCTGTGTAGCAAATACATTAACCGACAGAGGTGGTAATTAGTGATTCAGGACTCCAGAGGAGAGGACTCAAAGGGTCTTCGATTCCTCCTGAATTTTATGGTTTAGTACTGCATTTGCCAATTGTGGGACGTAAATACAGTGGATTCTGAATGGTCTTAGGCAGCACATGGGTAGGTCAGTAAAAAGACATAGGAAAAATATACTGTTTTATCAACTCCATTAATTCTTTTCTGATGAACTCAAATATAAAAGTCTCATACAGAGCTTATGTTTTTAATATTTCTCCATCACTTGTTAATCTCCATTTTAACAGAGCTACTTGGGTTCAAAACATTTGTCAGCATTATTGTGTTGCCATTAAATTTATTTTTACAATTACAGTTTATTTATATAAGAGGATATTTGTCTTAGTTTATGAAAATAACATTTCATTTAAAAATAAATCCATTTGATTAAAATACTAAATACAGTAGTAAATAGAAGAAGTGTATACAGAAATAACAAATAAGATAGTTCATAAGAAAAAAATTTGGATGGTGTAATATAAAATATGTAAATTTATGAAGCACAAATTTTATGGGAAAATCACAAACTTTGAAATAAAAGAGACTAAAGTTAAATCTCCCTTTCTCCTTCTATTGCAGATTACAAGTTGTTGAAACTTTCTAAGCCTCAGTTTCCTCACTTATTTAAAGATAATATTATCAGTTTTTCAGAGTTGTTGTGAGGATGAAAGTAGATATAGGTAAAATATCAACTGTTTGAAGATGCTGAAATACATCCACTTTCTCCCCCATATTAGTCTGGCATGGATGCACTTCCCCGTGGTTACCAAGATGACCAATACAGCATTCGACAGTTTAAATAGCAGGAGACATATATAAAGTCCAAAGAAATTAAATCATTAATTTATCCAACCTTTGACCTCTTGATTATTTAGTAGTAAATAAGAAAATGGATGGAAAAGAAGGGGTAGACATGAGGAAGGAATACATATTTAATGACTATATTAATAGATTCCTACTTTGTAAACCATTTGAACAGCAGAGACAATCAAGAACGTTTGTGCATAGACTTAAGTTTCACACTGACATCTTATTGTCAGTGGTAAATATAAGTGTAAAGATGTGAGTAAAATGAACATAACAAGCTTACTGCTGTAGTATAAAGTTAATACTGTACAGAGAACAATGAAAATAATGGGTTATATAAGGCACTAGGGGACTAGGGGGTCTTCCCTGGTGGCTCAGATGGTAAAGAAACTGCCTGCAATGTGGAAGACCTGGGTTTGATCCCTGGGTTGGGAAGATCCCCTGGAGGAGGGCATGGCAACCCACTCCAGTATTCTTGCCTGGAGATTCCCCATGGACAGAGAAGCCTGGTGGGCAACAGTACATGGGCTTACAAAGAGTCAGACATGCCTGAGTGACTAAGCATAGCACAGGGGACTAGGGAAGAGAGGAAAGGTTGGACATATATAGCGAAACATTAAATAAGAGAGTGTTGACTTTTGGTCAACAAACTTAAAATATTTACCAGGATTATTAAACACAGAAATCTTCCAACTGCTCAGTTTTATGACAGTAGGTATAGATAATCTAACTTGTTCATCACCATTGACTATTACCTACCACATTTTCCCAGATACTAATATGTTAGTGGTTTCATTTGTCCTCATGGTTTCATTAAAGACAGACTAGAGAAAGTCAAGGGGACAACTCTCATGAAGTTTGCAGATAACCTTTGAACTGCTTTCATTTATCCCACTAGCCACATGTTATTAGAGCTAACATGTTAAATATAACATGTGGGTTTGTTTTGGGGCTCTTTATTTTGCTTCAGTGATCCATATGTCTGGTTTTTGGGTCAATAACACACTGTTTAGATCACTGTAGCTTTGTAGTATTCTCTGAATTCTGGGAGGGTTATGCCTCCTTCTTTGTTCTTAATCCTCAGGATTGCTTTGAAAATTCTGAGTCCATATGAATTTTAGAATGATTTGTCCTAGTTCTGTGAAAAATGTCATGGGTAATGTGATAGGGACCACATTAAATCTGTAATCACTTTGGGTAATATGAAAGTGCAAAAAGTAAAAATGTTAGTCTCTTAGTCATTTCTGACTCTTTGTGACTCCATGGACTATAGTCCACCAGGCTCCTCTGTCCGTGGAATTCTCCAGGCTAGAATACTGGAGTGGGTAGACATTTCCTTCTCCAGTGAAATCTTCTCAATCCAGGGATCAAACCCGCATCTCTTATGTCTTTTGCATTGCATGCAGCTTCTTTACCATCTGAACCACAAGTATGGTCATTTAAAAATACTAATTCGTCCAATCCAAGGGCATGGGCTATC
The DNA here is from genome assembly GCF_910594005.1 of Cervus elaphus. Lineage (NCBI taxonomy): Eukaryota > Metazoa > Chordata > Mammalia > Artiodactyla > Cervidae > Cervus > Cervus elaphus. The sequence goes on along the minus strand of NC_057828.1, from coordinate 20,014,617 downwards.
TTTTCATTTCTTTGAATCAGCTTCAATTTCCTTTGTTAAAGTTTTCTAGTTCTCAGCTTATAAATCTTTACCTGCTAAGAGAGCTTTATTCCTAAGGATTTTATTTTTGTGGTTGTGATTTTGAAAGGCATTGTTTCTTTATATTCTCTTTCTGAAATTTCATTGTTAGTATAAAGAAATGCAACCAATTTCTGCCTGTTAATCTTTTATCCTGCTATCATATTGAATTCATTTATTGTGGAACCAACAATTCTTAAAACCAGAGAAATAACCTACATGGAAAGTACTCAAACCTAAATATGACTTATACTTAATATGTAGTGTGCAGATGACTATTTCAAGTTGATTTTTATTATTGATTATGCTTTTGGAGTATTACATGTTCAGAGTACATGTGTCTATTTAGTAAAATGATAAATGAGTAACACCATGTGAAACCTAAATCTCATTAAAATAAATAAAAAACCCACAATATATTTCTGTGATATTAAAACCAAAATCCCTTTGAAATCATCTTACTTGAGTGCAATGATTTATATTGTAAACAACTTTTCATAATGAGATTTGAATTTAACAATGTCTGGTCAGTTATAAACTAGTGCTCCTATTGACAGAGAGTATCTGTGCAGATATTGGGTTATAACTTCCAAAATTCTAGTTACCTAATAAACACAACTGAAAGTTCAAATGCCAGTTGTCCACAGGTAAATAAATGTTTCTGTTGTTCCATCTCCAATGCCTGTCCATGACAGAGCCAGTTATGCATGTGGACTGGGGAAAGAAATCACGAGAGAGAGAGAGGGAGAGACAAGAGATTTAAAAAGTCTACACCATAATTAGGAAGCCATATGTTTTCTTGCTGCCTTATTTTTTCTTGCACTTTAAAATATTCTCCTGAGTTCAATTATCTTAACCTAGGCTCACAGCAGGTTGAAATTGAAGAACATTTATAAAAAGAGAATGAACTTCATCCAAATCTCACAGCACTGAAAGGTGAAGAAATATTAGCCAAGAAATATTGATATCATTGGGGAAATATAAAACTAGAGATAAAATTTTATTTTATTAAAGAAATGCATTATTTGTAAATTTTATTATTATGCAGACTCAAAGCATTATTTTTATAAGAAAAGCATCAATACACAGTCTTTCAGCACTAATTTATCCTTTAATGTTAATACCTTCATTACATGCAAAATGTTGGAATTATGATAACTGTATCGTCATCAAATGTGTAGGTTTTCTCCATACAAGGGAGATCACATAAAGTTAACACTACAGCAAAATCTCAAGAATACTGCTAGCAACAAAAATAACTTCACGTGAAGCAAATATATTTAGAACCATTCCAAAATTGATTCCCTGGTAGCTCAGCTGGTAGAGAATCCACCTGAAATGCAGGAGACCTGGGTTCGGTCCCTGGGTTGGGACAATGCCCTGGAGAAGGGAAAGGCTAATCACTCCAGTATTCTGGCCTGGAGAATTCCATGGCCTGTATAGTTCATGGGGTTGCAAAGAGTCGGACAAGACTGAGTGAGTTTCACTTTCAAAATTGATTTGTAATTTAAACAAACATAAATACTATTCACTTCAAGAGATGATTCTTTTTTTATTTTTTCCAATATACATCTTTGCTAATTATTGTAAATTAATAACTCCAAATATCATCTTTCAATAGAATTCCAATCCTGTGTTTCCAACTACCTAATTAATATTCCCACTCAAATGCTTGGTTGAGTCCTCAGACTTCAAAAGTAAAGTGATCTTCCATTTCAGCATGTCCTTTTATCATACAAAATGGTTATTTTCATTAATATCTGCAATCCCAGCACTGGAAGTTTCTTCTATCTTTCTTCTTCTCCTCATTCCACGCATCTTGTCATGAAGTCTTATTAAATAAATATTTCTTATGGCTCCTCAAAAAATCATATTTCTTCAAATTTAATTACACTCATATAAACTATTATAGGGCTTCCCAGCCCTATAAAGGCAGTAAAGAATCCGCCTGCCAATGCAGGAGACACAGGAGAGGTGGGTTTGATCCCTGGGTCGGGAAGATCCCCTGGAGGAGGAAATGGCAACCCACTCCAGTATTCTTGCCTGGAGAATCCCATGGACAGAGGAGCCTGGTGGGCTACAGTCCATGGGGTTGCAGAGTTGAATGCAACTGAGCACACACAAGCTATTATAATGTTTTACCTACAAGACCAGCTTCATAGTACTTCCAGTTTCCTCAGTGTTCCCCAGGTTTGGGGGAGGATTTTTTTGTTTTTGTAAATTAAAAACTGGGTTATAATTCAATTCTCCAACCCATCATTTATAGACCTCTATAATGTACCTACATGCTAGCATAAAATATTTTTCTCATTCTTTCATATGCATCTCATACCTGAGCAAGTATTTTTCTTCATTTTCCCTCCTCTCCCTCCCAGGCTTAAAAGTACCTTTGTCCCATTTCCTTCATCCTCCTTTCCGTCTACCCTTATCCCCATCATCCTGAAAACTGTTGGCCATGCTACTCTTCTCTTTTTTTTTATATTGTTCAGCTACAAAAATTGCATCCATTCTGCCAAGCCAGATCAAGAGTCCATTTCTTTTCAAAGAGTCTCCTATTTCATTCATTCCTTCACACATTCATTCATTTATGCAGTCAACACATACTAACTGAGCACCAAACCCCATTGACCCAGACTGACCTGCTGCTATCATGAGCGTGCTGACCATTAAGGATGAAAATCTTCCCTTTGGGGACTTCCCTGGTGGTTCACTGGCTAGGACTGCACACTCCCCCTGCACGGGGCCCAGGTTCAATCCCTCTTCAGAGAACTAGACCCTGCATGCCACAACTAAAGAGCCTGTGTATACAACTAAGACCCAGCACAGCCAAATAAAGAAATAAATATTTAAAAAGTCTTACCTTTCCAATTTCCTTTGCCAACACTGATTTCTTTCTGCTGCACACCATTGTACATATTCTATGGTGGTGGTGGTTTAGTTGCTAAGTCATATCCGACTCTTGTGACACCATGGACTGTAGCCTGCCAACCTCCTCTGTCCATGGGATTCTCCAGGCAAAAATACTGGAGTGGGTTGCCATTTCCTTTTCCAGAGGATCTTCCTGACCCTGGAATTGAACCCAGGTCTCCCAAATTGCAGGCAGATTCTTTACCGAACGAGCTAAATAGTAACCTATAGGAACATATTATATAGTTTAGGATTTGTATTTTGTTTCACTTGTTAATGGTTGAAAGTTCTATAAGCTTGAAATTTAGGTGCTGGAAGAGACCATGTGACTCACATCATTTGTGTACACCAAATAGCCCTGAGCCCAATATACTTCTAATATATTGCAGTGTTGCAAAGACTTCCTAATTAATTACTGGATTAGAGTGAAAAATAATCCCATACCTTTGCCTTTATGTTTTAATGAATCATAAGGACAGCAGTCTAGTGAATATTTGATGTGTTAGTTCAAACATTAGATCCTCTACTTTTTATGAGTTTAATATATCAGAGAAAAACAATGACCATCATTTAAAAGAGTGATGCAATATAGTTATGACAGTAAAATTCCAACTCTGGCAAGGTAATTTTCTTCTCAAGTTTTTCTTAATGCCTGCTTCTTCCAGTTTTTAAATTCAAAAAGAGAAAAATGGCATTAGAGTCAATTTCCTTAAGTATCAAGTAATCTGTATTTTGCAAAAATGATTATTGCAGACAGAGAAAGAAGAAAAAGAATATTTCAAGCATCAAAACCTCTCTAGGGACAGGTTAGAGAAACTGAAGATCATAACAGATGTTTTCAGCTATCTAGTTAGCTAGGGCTATGATGCAAATAATTGTTACTGCCATTATCTTTGAAAACAGATGTCTGATGTCCCTATGAGAGACAACAAAATAATAATAATAATGGTATAGATAATTTTCAAGCTATTGCTGAGTTACAACTTAATACTGATTTTTGCCTGTATAACTGCTGACAGACACGTGAAAATGTTGAAACAAGAAACACTTTTTCTTCTAATTTTCACTAGAACATCATTTACAATTAAGATCTAATTTATTATTAGTGATGACTTCTACTGTCACAATATGCTAATCTGATTACCAAAACAGGAATAGAGAAGGGAAGATCTCTCCAGAAATTCTCTGTCAACTCATTTGAGTTTGAGAAACTCTTAATATAATCACATGGCAAGTTTATACAGAATTTCCTCTCTGGAGGCAGCTTAGTGCCTGGCAGTATTTTGGTTACCCTGATTTTGTGGCTAGGCTCAGAAAAAGAATAAGGCATTTTCATTGGGTTTCTTCCAGGGCTCAGTTCATTTTGAACTTGGCATACTACCGTCTACCTAGCACATTAACTGGACAGAATTGAACAGAGCAGTATTACCTGCCAAAGGACAAAGGATTCCAATGGCATAACAGCATTTGGAAATGCTTGACAGACAAAAGATTATCAAATGAAGTCAATTGGAAGATAAATCTGAATGTTAAAATTTGCAAGCAATAGGTTGGTTTGCTTTATATGGCATACTTAATTATATTCTACATATGCTGATTAGTTCTTGTTTGTTTTAAAAGTTGATTCTATTTTAAATACAGTAACCCTTAAATAGAAAAAAATAAAGTTTGTTTTTACACATGCTTGTAAGCAGAGACAAATAACTTCCAAAATTATTTTTAAATTCATTAAGCATAAAGGATATATGAAAACAAAATTGTTACAATATCAAAAGTGGTGTAGCAAATAAAATGTGACTTCTGTAGGTTTTATTTGTTAAGGGAAAACTCAGATATATATCAAGATAGAAATTCTCAATTTGAAGGAAATCTATGAATTATCTAATCATAAAATCAGATAATGTAAGACTTTAAAAGGCAAGATATTGGCAAGCAATACTTCTGCCTCTACGTGAGCTCATTCACTGATAGGGAACTCATTATCACCTTAGTGAAACCATTCTATCTTAGGATCACTCCAATTTTTGAAAAACTTTTTTAGTGTATATTATTTAATCACTTTTTTTTAACATTTCTGAGACATCTTCTCTACCCCAAAAATGGTAGCTCTTCTTATAGTCATTCTTTTGTACCAATTTTCAGATTTCATTTAGCGAGTATTAAAAATAGCAGAATATGAGTACAGTAAGCCCCTGAAAGAATGCATAGATTTTAAAAAAGCTAATTAGTTTATGAAAAGTTTGAGTCTCATGTACAGCCTGGGATGGTTTACCACATTTTTCAGATGAGAATTGGTGCCATCAATAAGTTATTGTGCAAACAAGTAAACATCCTCCCCATGGTTACCAAGTAATGGGAAAATCATCACCTTGGTGCTCAAGAAACTAGACTTTTAGTTCTATATCTGCCATTAGTTCTAACCTTAGTTATTAGCTAATAATATGATTTTGGAAAAATAATCTCATTTCTTTGAAACTTGGCTTTCTTAACTAAAAATTCTTCATAACCAATAGAATTATTTTTATGGCAATGATATTATACTATTCAGAAAAAGCAATGCCAAATGATACTACCACAAACGTTTGAAGCTGGATAAACCTGCTTTGCTAAATATCAGAATTTAAAGTGAGACTTTACACCAAGCTTCAGGAATACATATTTTTAAAGGGGCTTCGGGCCAATATAATTAGGACCCAGTAATAGAAGAATGTCCTGTAAATATTTTAGAAGTATATTTGGTTTTAGTAACTGCTTTCATAGTAAAGATTCACTAAGATTGTATTTAGTCTCTTAGTTATGTCTGACACTTTGACTATAGGCCATCAGGCTCCTCTGTCCATGGGAGTTTTCAGGCTATGACACTGGAGTGGGTTACCATTTCCTTCTCCATTACTAAGATTAAGAAACAAATATAACTGAACATTCAGTTTGCAATGAGCTGTCAAATGAATGAAAGTCAAAGTAAAATACATGAAAGTCAGAACACTCGGGTTCTTCCCTCAGTTCTGCTTGCTGCCAACAAAATATCTTGAGTCTATGAATGGAAGAATTAAAAAGGTTGAAAGTGTTAATATTCAATTTGTAATAAAGTGTAACCTAACAGATTATTCAAAGAACCCAAGGGAATTTCTTTCTTTCTTTTTTTTTTATTCATTGGAGGCTAATTACTTTACAATATTGTAGTGGCTTTTGCCATACATTGACATGAATCAGCCATGGATTTACATATATTCCCCATCTTGATCCCCCCTCCCACCTCCATCTCCACCCGATCCCTCTGGGTCTTCCCATTGCACCAGCCCCGAGCACTTGTCTCATGCATCCAACCTGGGCTGGTGATCTGTTTCACCCTTGATAATATACATGTTTGGATGCTGTTCTCTTGAAACATCCCACCCTTGCCTTCTCCCACAGAGTCCAAAATTCTGTTCTGTACATTTGTGTCTCTTTTTCTGTTTTGCATATAGGGTTATCGTTACCATCTTTCTAAATTCCATATATATGCATTAGTATACTGTATTGGTCTTATCTTTCTGGCTTACTTCACTCTGTATAATGGGCTCCAGTTTCATCCATCTCATTAGAACTGATTCAAATGAATTCTTTTTAATGGCTGAGTAATATTCCATGGTGTATATGTACCACAGCTTCCTTATCCATTCTTCTGCTGATGGACATATAGGTTGCTTCCATGTCCTGGCTATTATAAACAGTGCTGCGATGAACATTGGGGTGCACGTGTCTCTTTCAGATCTGGTTTCCTTGGTGTGAATGCCCAGAAGTGGGATTGCTGGGTCATATGGCAGTTCTATTTCCAGTTTTTTAAGGAATCTCCACACTGTTCTCCATAGCGGCTGTACTAGTTTGCATTCCCACCAACAGTGTAAGAGGGTTCCCTTTTCTCCACACCCTCTCCAGCACTTATTGCTTATAGACTTTTGGATAGCAGCCATCCTGACTGGCATGTAATGGTACCTCATTGTGGTTTTGATTTGCATTTCTCTGATAATGAGTGATGTTGAGCATCTTTTCATGTATTTGTTAGCCATCTGTATGTCTTCTTTGGAGAAATGTCTGTTTAGTTCTTTGGCCCATTTTTTGATTGGGTCATTTATTTTTCTGGAATTGAGCTTCAGGAGTTGCTTGTATATTTTTGAGATTAATCCTTTGTCCGTTGCTTCATTTGCTATTATTTTCTCCCAATCTGAGGGCTGTCTTTTCACCTTGCTTATAGTTTCCTTTGTTGTGCTCTACCAGAAATTTACTAGAGCTAATCAATGAATATAGTAAAGTTGCAGGATATAAAATTAACACACAGAAATCCCTTGCATTCCTATACACTAACAATGAGAAAACAGAAAGAGAAATTAAGGTAACAATACCATTCACCATTGCAACAAAAAGAATAAAATACTTAGGAGTATATGTACCTAAAGAAACAAAAGACCTATACATAGAAAACTATAAAACTATAAAACACTGATGAAAGAAATCAAAGAGGACACAAAGAGATGGAGAAATACACCACGTTCATGGATTGGAAGCATCAATATTGTCAAAATGATTATACTACCCAAAGCAATCTATAGATTCAATGCAATCCCTATGAAGCTACCAATGGTATTCTTCACAGAACTAGAACAAATAATTTCACAATTTGTATGGAAATACAAAAAACCTTGAATAGCCAAAGCAATCTTGAGAAAGAAGAATGGAACTGGAGGAATCAACCTGCCTGACTTCAGGCTCTACTACAAAGCCACAGTCATCAAGACAGTATGGTACTGGCACAAAGACAGAAATATAGATCAATGGAACAGAATATAAAGCCCAGAGATAAATCCATGAACCTATAAATCCACGAACCTATGGACATCTTATCTTTGACAAAGGAGGCAAGAATATACAATGGAAAAAAGACAACCTCTTTAACAAGTGGTGTTGGGAAAACTGGTCAACAACTTGTAAAAGAATGAAACTAGAACACTTTCTAACACCATACACAAAAATAAACTCAAAATGGATTAAAGATCTAAATGTCAGACCAGAAACTATAAAACTCCTAGAGGAGAACATAGGCAAAACACTCTCTGACATGAATCACAGCACGATCCTCTATGACCCACTTCCCAGAATATTGGAAATAAAAGCAAAAATAAACAAATGGGACCTAATTAAACTTAATGGCTTTTGCACAACAAGGGAATTTCTTTTTATTAGATCTATCTGAGATAACCTTACCTTAGAGTTTATAGTAGCAAGCACTCAATACCTGATTTTAATGTACGTATAAAATATGTGTATCTGTATGTATATGTATGTGGTATGCTAAGTTGCTTCAGTTGTGTCCAACTCTTTGTGACTTTATGGACTGTAGCCCACCAGGCTCCTCTGTCCATGGGATTCTCTAGGCAAGAATACTGGAGTGGGTTGCCATGCCCTCCTCCATGGGATCTTCCCAACCCATGGATCAAACCCATGTCTCTTGTGTCTCCTGCATTGGTAGGCAGGTTCTTTACCACTAGCACCACCAGGGAAGCCATTCCAGGTGCAAAATTACTCAAATGTATGTATCTCTCTCTACATATTATGTTGTTACAACATATATACATGTAACTTTCTCTTTCCATTATAATACATATATTCAAATCAAACTAAATAGTGACATATATAATAATGAAAAATTTACTTTACTAATACTATTTAAATGAAATTATGTGGATGATTATCACAGCTGATGAAAGTCAGGCTCGACCCAAGAAAGTCCTGGAAGGATGGTAAGTGGGAAGAATTAGCTATACACCTGGCTGGATGATGAGATGTCTATGTATCTAGAATGAGGTGTTAGTTGAGTCTTTGTGCTCTTCTCTTGTGTTCAGTCACTCATTCGTGTCTGACTCTTTGCGGCCCCATGGACTATAGCCTGCTAGGCTCCTCTGTCCATGGGATTTCCCAGGCAAGAATACAGGAGAGGGTTGCCATTTCCTCCTCCAGGGGATCTCCCTGACCCTGGGATCAAACCAGCATCTCCTGCCTTGGCAGGTGGATTCTTCACCATGAGCACCACCAGGGAAGCCCAGTTAAGTCTGTATCTGATGCTTATTGCTCAGTCATGCTATCCTTTCTCCAAAACATGAACATAATGCCTCAAGATACATAAAGTATTATGATTACCTTTCTTAAATGTATTTAAAACAAAAAAAAATTGTTGTGACAGATGTTGTCATGCTGATATGAAGTTTCTCAGGAGTCTTCAAGAAATTAAGTATTTAATTCAATAAAAATCTGTTTGGAGGGTATTTTAATATATTTATACATTCTGATTTAATTCCCAAACCATACACAATGAAACCCCAGTGCCTTTCCTCATAGGACATGAACATAAAAGATTTGAAAAGATACAATAATGTGATAACTTCTTCAATTAGGAAACATCTTGATTCCAATAAATGTTAGAAGAGACCAGCTTTGCCAGTTGGATATTTTCCAAACTCATTTATACTCAATTAAGAACTTTATTTTTAATCTACAGAACCATTCAAATCCGTAATTAGAAAGCATGGTTGAACAACAGCAAAAGCCCACTTGCATATTGCTGTGAGAATAACAAGAAAAGAAGAGGCCATTTCTTTTTTCCAGCTGATAGCATCTCTTTCTGCCTGCATCAGAGCATGTTGAACAGAAATTTATCATCAGTATATGCTAATACCTATCCTATGAAAACATTTCCAATAAGAAAAAATGCTGTGGTTGTTTAGCACTTTGAAACAATAAGGAAAATGTACTATATAATGAAGGGCTTCCCAGGTGGCTCAGTGGTAAAGAACCTACCTGCCAATGCAGGAGACATAAGAGATGCAGTTTCGATCCCTAAGTTGGGAAGATCCCCTGGAGGAGGGCATGGCAATCCACTCCAATTTTCCTGGAGAATTCCACAGACAGAGGAGCCTGCCAGGCTACAGTCCATAGGGTTTCAAAGAGCCAGGCACAACTGAGTGACTTAGCGCACACATACACACACACACACCCACATATAATATACAAAGAAAGATATGTAAATTTTGCTTCTTACAAAGACTCTGTTCAAACACGTATTACCTATATGGAAAAGAAACCAAATCTCATATTTAGGACATATGTTCATTAAAAAAAGCCAAATCCTGCTTCCAGAGTAGGGTGAAAGAATCTCTTTCAGTTTAGAATCCTCTGATTGTACACCAGAAGCTGACACAATAATGTAAAGCAACTATATACCCCAATTAAAAAAAAAAGTCTGTGAATAACTTTGCTTTGTAGCAGAAATTAATACCATGTTGTAAGTCAACTATAATTCAATAAAATTAAAAATACATATATATGTATGTATATACATATATATAATCATCTGAAAGACATATACCAAGATAGAACTACCATAATTTTAGAATTTTAGCTTTAACAGCATGTTCTGAATTTTTATTTGAATTATCCACATTTTATAGTCTATTTCTCATTTTCCGCAGGGCTCTCACTATAGAACAGATGTGTTAGTAAGAACTGTTGGCTTTTTTTTTTTCAAAGCAATAAAAGAGAAGACTCAAGTGCTTGTAGTTGAGAATCCTCTTGTGTCAGCCCTCTGATACTTGACTTGATTTGCTAAGTTGTTAAATAGTGTCAAAAAAGAAAGTAGCATCTTCTGCTAAACATTTATGTCCTTGTTTGGCTAAAACTGTTAAGAAACAGAACCACACAGCAGTAGTGTGAAGATTTCATCTTCAGTTCTTATGACAACAGATCAACTTGAAGTAAAATAGACCACAAATACTCTGAAACCATGGATAGCATGATAAAGAAGTTAAGTTTGAGCTGTATCCAGCAATGAGTTGTGAAGATAAGCCATAAGCAAAGTATTTCATTTTGCTTATGCAATGAAATAATTGATAAGAATTTTCTAGTTCAAGTCAACCCATATTGACCAAATGCACTTCACTGTGTTAAGCTAAAAGCACAGTAAATAAATATTCAATGTGCTCTTAACTTTGGTACAAACATGCATGAATCTGTGATTGGCAAAAATGCCAAAGATTGAGACTTCATTTTATTTATTTTTTTATTTTTATTTTTTTAAGACTTCATTTTAAAAATAGGTGAAATCTATATGATTCTGGGTTTCTTCTGAGCACAAAAATTTTCAAATTTTCTGTAGTATGTAGTTCAGGTTTATCTTGCTTCTAAAACTTCATATATAGCTCAGTACAACATAGTTAAACATTTTTTAATAGGATCATGTCCAAAACAGATATGACCAGAAAGTCTGACTATTCTGATTTACATAGTGTTCTAGGCCCATCTAAGCAAATTATTAAAACAAAATAAAACTTCAGAAGTTTCATCGTTGTCCTATTGTCATCTCAATGCACTTCAATCTTTTGGATTAAAAATATTTGCACGTTTGAAAAAAAATATTTGCACATTTGACTCAAATGTGCTAATTAAAGACAGTTCTTAAATGTTCTTAAATATAGTTTTAAGGCAGAGGGCACTGTGGTTCTAATCTTAAGGCTTTTTTTTTTCATATTCTCTTGATGTTTTTGAGTGTTGTACTGAAGTGATTAACTGAAGTGATCTACACAAATAGGTGTATGTGTTCTAATAAAAAGGATTTTGATTAAAATTTCCTGGTTCTTTCTAATACAGGGAGGGCTTATAATGACAAAAACCTTTTGAACTTGTAAAACCATTTAACATTTAGTCAACTAAATTATTTTTAGGCTTTGTGCTCCATTACACATTCATAGAATGGATTTCTTTTTTTCCTAGCTGTCCTGCATTGGTAATGATTAAAGAAAGCGAGGAGTATCTTTCTTGTTGTTGTTTGTTTGTTTTTTACATCTTTGATTTGGGATGATTCCATTTTCATACAGGTAAATCAAAAGTGTCATAATCTCATCTTGATACCCCCAAGGGTACTTTTTTGGGTCTACAGAAATGATTTGTTTTCTTGTGTAAAAGCCAAATGACCTGAAAGTAGTCAGGAAATGCAAGAGTTCTATGTTGTGCCATGAATTTCCTGTTTTATAATTACAATTGTAAATACTTATCAAGTGCCCGCAATGTTTAGGTACTAAGACCTTTGGAAGTATTCCATTGCTGAAACTCACAGCAATCCTGAGATATAAATCACAATCAAGTTTACTTCAGGAAATTTGAGCTTAGAGAGAATAAGGAAGTAGCCTCTGGTCATGCAGCTAGAAGGCACAGTTCAAATGCAAGCAGTCAAACCTCCACAGCCACACTTTTAATCAACACACGTGCTGCCTTCACACTGAATCTGACAGAATGTTTGGCTGAATCATATGTCCTCAGAGCTGAGTAAATTAATAGTTACTGAAAAACTTAGGTTATTTTAAATTAAAAAAAAAAAAAAAGAGTAAGAATTGAGCAGCAGCAAGATTACATTATGGGTGAACTGTGCATAAGTTCAGTGAATCATTAAAGCATATATATCTGTACACAAAACCCTGTCTTCCTTATTCTGTTTCTGCCACATTAAAAGTCTTGTCTTGGGAGAGTCCAAGTCTTGGTCTTGAATGAGGCCACCATTCTTTTTGGTTTCAGGTTTGTGTCATAGTGCTGTCTGCAGAAGTATTTGGCCTCTGGGGACTCCTTCCACATTTGCTTAAATTGAATCTCTGCCATGCACAACATTCTGTCCTCATCACAGATGCCAGGGTTATTCTGTTGCCTTTATACTCTCCTGTCTGTCTCTATCTCTTTAAGTTTTCATTATATGGATGAATTGTGAAGACTGACTTCTGTTTAGGCAGAAAACATATGAATTTCTTTCTGTGCATTTGTATTTTACATAATGTATTGTGATCATTCATTTGGACTGGATTTCCCTGAGTTCCCTGCCACAATATTTTTTTTACTGTGCTTCCTTGAGGTATTAAATTTTATATTGGTTAGTAAAACTGAACTTAGTGGCTTCTGCTTTGCTAAGAAGAGTTCACAGATGTCTTTGATAGAGTCTGTTTACATTCTGGTAGGAGGTTTGCTACAAATACTGACCCAGTATAGGGACAACATAGGGCCCTCATGCTCACCCCTGGAGTTCTGTTTTTGGGGTTCACTCAGCCTCACAGGGCTGCCTGGCTGAGATCGGCCCTGGGCTGGTATTGACTGCATCAGCCTGAGAAGGTCAGAAGATAATACTTATGTCTTCTCTCTCACAAAGACTAAAGAGAACATACTGTTGATGTTCAACTCAGTCTTTGGGGCGAGCTCAGTTTGTATTTTCACTTGCTTGAAGGTATCTAAGATTGCCTTTCTTTGATACTGGAGTAGAAAAATAAAAGCCTGTAGATGGATTTAGAAGGGATAGGGTCCAAGCAGACTGTTCATACTTTGCCCTGTTTAAATTTCTAAGTTTGGCTGCCCCTTCCTTGACAGAAAAAGAGTCAAGTATAGCCCTCTATATGTCACTCACATTCTACTTTGACAATTGAGAAAAAAAATCTAATAATTAAATAATAGTTTCATCTTTTGCTCTCCATATTCATTCCTGATATTTCTCTGTTTTACCTGACCTTGCGTTTTTGCCATGATTCCACATGTCATTTTATTGGCCATCTATTTGAAAACTCTTCAGCATCAAAACTGCAATGTATGTGCTTGTTAATTTTAACTATATTAAAGTAATCAGTTGCTCTACTTAGGAATGCATCAGAAAGTCTACATTCTGGTCTTCCCTAAACCTCCAAATAATCATACACTTTGGAAAATTATCACATTGAATGTCTGAAATGGGTTTCTACTGGTGAAATCTGTGTCTTCTGAATGTGATCACTATTAGACTTAAGATGTTGGTGGAACTGAGGATGTATAAATTGTAATTTGGCTAAAACACTTCACTACATACCTGACCCTTAAGTGACCAAGGTAAGGATTGAGGGAACACTGAAAGCTTTATTTTTAAAGATGCCAACTGAGCCCTCATTCCTAAGCAATTCTGAGGCCAAGTTTGTAAGAGAATTTCTGGTTGTCAGATTCCAGTTATAAGCATGAGCAAGTACTTTTTCTGGAATACAATGATGACAGTCTTCAGCAAACCTTACATGCAAGAAAGTGGCTAGTTCATGGAAAAGGGCATAAAGCTGAGACATCACCAGATTTATAGAACCAGCTGAATAATGTGTTTTTTTTTTTTTTTTCCAGTGGGTTTGTCATACATTGATATGAATCAGCCATGGATTTACATGTATTCCCAATCCCGATCCCCTCTCCCACCTCCCTCTCCACCCGATTCCTCTGGGTCTTCCCAGTGCACCAGGCCCGAGCACTTGTCTCATGCATCCCACCTGGGCTGGTGATCTGTTTCACCATAGATAGTATACATGCTGTTCTTTTGAAATATCCCACCCTCACCTTCTCGCACAGAGTTCAAAAGTCTGTTCTGTATTTCTGTGTCTCTTTTTCTGTTTTGCATATAGGGTTATCGTTATCACCTTTCTAAATTCCATATATATGTGTTAGTATGCTGTAATGTTCTTTATCTTTCTGGCTTACTTCACTCTGTATAATGGGCTCCAGCTTCATCCATCTCATTAGGACTGGTTCAAATGAATTCTTTTTAATGGCTGAGTAATATTCCATGGTGTATATGTACCACAGCTTCCTTATCCATTCATCTGCTGATGGGCATCTAGGTTGCTTCCATGTCCTGGCTATTATAAACAGTGCTGCGATGAACATTGGGGTGCATGTGTCTCTTTCAGATCTGGTTTCCTCAGTGTGTATGCCCAGAAGTGGGATTGCTGGGTCATATGGCAGTTCTATTTCCAGTTTTTTAAGAAATCTCCACACTGTTTTCCATAGCGGCTGTACTAGTTTGCATTCCCACCAACAGTGTAAGAGGGTTCCCTTTTCTCCACACCCTCTCCAGCATTGGTACTGGCACAAAGACAGAAATATAGATCAATGGAACAGAATAGAAAGCCCTGAGATAAATCCAGGAACCTATGGACACCTTATCTTTGACAAAGGAGGCAAGGATATACAATGGAAAAAAGACAACCTCTTTAACAAGTGGTGCTGGGAAAACTGGTCAACCACTTGTAAAAGAATGAAACTAGAACACTTTCTAACACCATACACAAAAATAAACTCAAAATGGATCAAAGATCTAAATGTAAGACCAGAAACTATAAAACTCCTAGAGGAGAACATAGGCAAAACACTCTCCGACATAAATCACAGCAAGATCCTCTATGACCCACCTTCCAGAATATTGGAAATAAAAGCAAAACTAAACAAATGGGACCTAATGAAACTTAAAAGCTTTTGCACTACAAAGGAAACTATAAGCAAGGTGAAAAGACAGCCCTCAGATTGGGAGAAAATAATAGCAAATGAAGAAACAGACAAAGGATTAATCTCAAAAATATACAAGCAACTCCTGAAGCTCAATTCCAGAAAAAGAAATGACCCAATCAAAAAATGGGCCAAAGAACTAAACAGACATTTCTCCAAAGAAGACATACAGATGGCTAACAAACACATGAAAAGATGCTCAACATCACTCATTATTAGAAAAATGCAAATCAAAACCACAATGAGGTACCATTACACGCCAGTCAGGATGGCTGCTATCCAAAAGTCTACAAGCAGTGAATAATGTGTTTTAAATTTACTATGTGATGTGTATTTATTTAATAAATGCTGTATGCATGACAGAATTTGGACTGAGACTTAGTTTTATGATAAGCTGGTAGTGAATCAGTGGAAAAATGGCTAAACCTCATTCTACTCTAAGATTTAAGAATCTATCATTATTACCAAAAAGAATCAGAGCTATGTGTAATCAGATTGGCGTGGGTCAGACAGCAGTTTTTGTGTATAGTCTATTCTTATCCTAAGTTTGTCATCCACAAATTATCTTCCACCCTCTTATAACTTTCTACTTCTCCCTTCACTGTTTTTATTTTGATTATTTTAAAAGTATTTTCCTATGACGTTAAAAAAGAATTATTTCTCCAGTTACTGAAAAGCCTACCTTCCTTTCCTTCCCAGCAGCAATTTGTAAGCTGTTTCACTTAATCTTTCTCCTTCCTTATCTCCATTTCACTTTGCACCTTAAACTTCTCTGATACTTCCTGGGTCAGATCGCCATATGGCCTCTTTGTTAAGTAAGCCAATGAGTACTTTTCACTCTTTCTCTCATTTGACCTCCCAGAAGCATTTGACACAATTGGCCTTGCTCTAGACTTCAAGGCACTCCTCTCTCCTAATTCAATCTTTTCATTCTGATGATAATTATCAGTCTCTCATCTGAGGGCTCATTTTCTTGTGCCCAGCCCTTAAATATTTATATCCCCAAATAAACAATAAAACAATAAACCAAACATTGTGTTTACTGTAACATGTCCACACTCTTCTTCAACACTAATGAGATGCATGTTATGTGGTGCTTCCCCATCTGCAGCCTTCTGTGGGCCATGGTTCTGCAGGGGGTTGTAAGGTCTGTACACTTGGGGTTCTGTGACACTGCCACCTCCTCCCTGGTTCTTATTTCACTTGAAAATGGAAATTTTTTTTGCTCTGATTATTTCTGAAATGTTTAAAAAATAAGTACAGGGGAAAATACGGTAGGATTCTTAGCAGTCACTGTAATCAAAGTCTATGACTCTTCTTTGAAGATAAGGCTAAAGCTGACCTTTCTCGTCAAAACAACAGCAAAATCTTACAATGTAGGGCTAGTGCTAGAGAGATTGAGGGCTTGCCTTTCAGAAAGTGGAGGGTCACCCTGAGGAATGGGTGGAAAGAAATATGAAAGGGTTGATAAATAGTGTAACTTCTAATCTGAGAGACCACTGAATGATTCCTGTGAATTGTGTGTCTTTGATGGAGTAGTAATAACACTGCGAACATGATTCTCTGAACGACAGGCACAGGGAAGGAGAAATTATAGTTTGCAAAACATAATCAGTTGATTCTAATTTATGGGATTTCCACACTGTTTGCAAAACTGAGAAATCAAAGAGGGCATTTTGTCCAGTGACAAACTGATGATGTATAGGTTTTGCTTTCATATTTAGAAAATGAAAACTGAGCTAATAGAGACACAAGAATAATGTTACTTGAAATTTTATAACAGTTTTATCAGTAAAGGTAAAACATTTTGAAAGAGCTTTTTTTTTTTTTCCTAATTATGTGATTATGTCTATATTTTGGGTAATGTGTGTAGAAGGTATTCCAAAGTATTAGATATAATTTTTTTTATTTTTTTTCAATGGCTGTAACATTTTTACGCATCCTTTTTTTTTTCTCAGGATTAATCCGCAGTACTTAGCATGGTTCTTAAGAAAATTTATTTATTTTTATTTATTTATTTTCATTTATTTTTATTGGTTGGAGGCTAATTACTTTACAATATTGTAGTGGGTTTTGTCATACATTGACATGAATCAGCCATGGAGTTACATGTATTCCCCATCCCGATCCCCCCTCCCACCTCCATCTCTACCCAATCCCTCTGGGTCTTCCCAGTGCACCAGGCCCGAGCACTTGTCTTATGCATCCAACCTGGGCTGGTGATCTGTTTCACCATAGATAATATACATGTTTCAATGCTGTTCACTGGGAACATCCCACCCTCGCCTTCTCCCACAGAGTTCAAAAGTCTGTTCTGTATATCTGTGTCTCTTTTTCTGTTTTGCATATAGGGTTATCATTATCATCTTTCTAAATTCCATATATATGTGTTAGCATGCTGTAATGTTCTTTATCTTTCTGGCTTACTTCACTCTGTATGATGGGCTCCAGTTTCATCCATCTCATTAGAACTGATTCAAATGAATTCTTTTTAATGGCTGAGTAATATTCCATGGTGTATATGTACCACAGCTTCCTTATCCATTCGTCTACTGATGGAAACTATAAGCAAGGAAACTAGAAGCAAGGTGAAAAGACAGCCCTCAGATTGGGAGAAAATAATAGCAAATGAAGAAACAGACAAAGGATTAATCTCAAAAATATACAAGCAACTCCTGAAGCTCAATTCCAGAAAAATAAATGACCCAATCAAAAAATGGGCCAAAGAACTAAACAGGCATTTCTCCAAAGAAGACATACAGATGGCTAACAAACACATGAAAAGATGCTCAACATCACTCATTATCAGAGAAATGCAAATCAAAACCACAATGAGGTACCATTACATGCCAGTCAGGATGGCTGCTATCCAAAAGTCTATAAGCAATAAGTGCTGGAGAGGGTGTGGAGAAAAGGGAACCCTCTTACACTGTTGGTGGGAATGCAAACTAGTACAGCCGTTATGGAGAACAGTGTGGAGATTCCTTAAAAAACTGGAAATAGAACTGCCATATGACCCAGCAATCCCACTTCTGGGCATTCACACCGAGGAAACCAGATCTGAAAGAGACACGTGCACCCCAATGTTCATCGCAGCACTGTTTATAATAGCCAGGACATGGAAGCAACCTAGATGCCCATCAGTAGATATAATTTTAAATGACAAAAATTTGTATTGTATTAGATCTTGACTATTTAAACCAAATTTTGAAGTGTTTTATAATTTCCCATACCTATTTCTATCACTATTGTTAATAGAAAAATTATTACAGATACAGAAAACTCAAAAATATATCTTTCCAATCAAGTATCTCTGTAAGTCAATAACCGACTAAAATTTCCCCCAAAGTTATCCTGCACAGTCATAAATCCCCATGAATGACACAAATTCATCCTTTTTCCTAACACACCATTAACTTGTCTTTATTCCACATGGAGGAAATGGCAACTTTCAGAGCTGAAAACTCTAGTCATTGGTTCTTCAGCTTCTATTTAGATGGTTATTTTCTTAGTCTGTTCAGGCTGTCATGACACAATATCACAGACTGGGGGACTTAACCAACAGATCAAGATGTTCGCCAGTTCAGCCCCTGGTAAGAACTCTCTTCATGGTCTGCACGTCGTGCCTTCTCACTCTATCCTCACATGGTAGAACAAGAGCTCAGGCGTCTCTTCCTACTCTGATACAGGCAACAACCCTACTGGATTAAAACCCAATTTTTATGACCTCATTTAACCTTTATCACTTGCCTTCCCCCATAGCTCAGTTGGTAAAGAATCTGCCTGCAATGCTGGAGACCATGGCTTGACTCCTGGGTTGGGAAGATCCGCTGGAGAAGGGATAGGCTACCCACTCCAGTATTCTTGGGCTTCCCTGGTGGCTCAGCTGGTAAAGAATCCACCTGCAATGTGGGAGACCTGAGTTTGATCCCTGGGTTGGGAAGATCCCCTGGAGAAGGGAAAGACTACCCACTCCAGTATTCTTGCCTGGAGAATTCCAGGGACTATACAGTCCATGGGGTCACAAACAGTAGGATACAACTGAGTGACTTTCACTTTCACAGCCCGTATTTCCAATTATAGTCACACTGGATTTAGGACTTCAACATCTGAATGTTGGCAGGGCATGAACATTCAGTCTGTATCAGTTATGAGTTTTGTAAACTCTACTTATGCAATATCTCTTACACTGGTCATTTCTCTATTTCAAGTCCTAATTGTTTCTTGCCTGCTTTAACAAAAACCTATCCATTATCCACATCTGATACCTGATATCATGCCATGAATTTGTCCTTCATCAGTACATAATCTTTCTATACTTCCCTCAAAGTGATATTTCTAAAAGACAAATCTGATGTGTAATTTCCCCTTCTTGGGAAGCAGTTAAGGGAATTAGGAATAAGAGTGTTTGTCTGATCTTGGCTCTACCATTTATTAGCCCTGTGGCACTGATCAGTTAACTATTTAATCTATTCAAGTCTTAGTTCATTTGTTCATAAAATAAGAATCATCGTAGTACCTACCTCATAAAATTAATGTGAGAATTAAATGAAATAATGAGTGAAAGACACTTAGCATGGTATCATTACTATAGTAAGATCTCAATATGGGCGGCTGTTATTATTATCACCCAATTAAAGTTCATATGGTTCCCTTCAACTTTTAAGACAAACTACAATCTCATTTCTATGATATATGATTATGCTCTCAGGTTATATCTTCAATTTTATTAATTTGCATTTGTTTTTTGCCAGAAATTCTCTAAGTTTCCCTGATACCAATCCATTTGTGGTTCTTTACATGTCCCCATCTGACCTCTGGGGCTTCCACGATGACTCAGTGGTAAAGAAGCTTTCTGCAATACAGGAGATACAGGGGACGTGGATTTGATCCCTGGGTCAGGAAGATCGCCTAGAGAAGGAAATGGCAACCCACTCCAATATTTAAGCCGGGATAATCCCAAGAACAGAGGAGCTTGGTGGGCTACAGTCCATGGGGTTGCAAACTGTCGGACACGACTGAGTAGGTATGCACAGCACATCTGACCTCTAGCCCTCAGGACATGCATAACCTTCCTCTGCATTAAGCACTTTTCCCTCCTTCTCCGTGAGTGACACCAGCCTAATCATCCTTCAAGGCTAAGGAACTTCAAGGCTATATCTTCCCCTTCTCACCTAGGATAGATTATTTTCCCTTCTGAGACTCTGATAGCAGCCATGCTTATCTCTTTCAGGACATGAATTACATTGTATGATAATTTCCTCTTCTACACTTGATCTTAGCCAAAAAGCCATGATAATTTCCTCTTCTGAAGTCTACCCTTTACCAAGACAATGCCCATCCTACCTTTTTTTTTTTTTTTTTGCTCCCTTTGGATTTCTTTTCTTAGTTTTGTCTTTAAACATTGGGACTTAGAAAAATAATAGGTACTAAGTAAATACTCCAAAAGGGTAAATTTGCCTCCCCCCTTTTAAAATATCTATATTTTTTTTAATCTTCTTAAACAAATAGCCACAATTGCCTATTTAGCCTCCTGTTAAATACATGTGTATGTGTATATGCTC
The DNA here is from genome assembly GCF_910594005.1 of Cervus elaphus. Taxonomy (NCBI): domain Eukaryota; kingdom Metazoa; phylum Chordata; class Mammalia; order Artiodactyla; family Cervidae; genus Cervus; species Cervus elaphus. The sequence continues at coordinate 19,993,738 of NC_057828.1, read as the reverse complement.
AGTCATGTACAACTCTTTGTGACCCCATGGACTGTAGCCTGCCAGGCCCCTTGCCATAGAATTTTCCAGTCAAGACTACTGGAGTGGGATGTCATTTCCTTCTCCAGGGGATCTTTCTGACCCAGGGATCAAACCCGTGTCTCTCATGTCTCCTGCATTGGCAGGCAGATTCCTTACCAACTGTGCCACCACAGTTAAAATTAACCTCTTTACCCTGTACTGGATCCCATAACTAATAACATTTTGAACATAAATTGGTTGTTGGTTTTGTTCCTTTCAATGCAAATCTAGAAGTTGGAGGGTTTTTTTTTAATTTCTTTTAATGAGCTGATGTAGATATTCAGAATAATTCTGTTGAAGCGGGAATATTCTTTTCAGCCTTTCAAAATATTTTAACTCTATGCTGCCTCTCCAACTATGTTACATTTGTAATAAACTACAAACTTTAATTGGGTTTTTTATTATTTTAGTACAAAGAACACATGATTATATAAAAACAGACCTCTCATTTTTTCTACTATTATAAAATGAGGTTCATAAAAATGATTTAAAACTATGCAAATTTCAACAAAGAAATATGCTTTTTATGTCATCTTGAACATATGGAGTTTTTACTTTCCTGTGTACTCATATTTTTGCTTCCATTGAGTTGCTGACTGAGCTGCTGCTATATGTTGCTATTCACAGGTAGATGTTAGATGAATTTATAGGTAAAATTGCTAGTCCCTATAATAGCCAGTATAAAGTGAGTCAGCTAAAAATAACTGAACATTCCTAGGAAGTTCAATATAGGATCGAACATACAGTGGAGAAAAGTGACCTCAAATCGAACACATCTTGCACTGCTGTTTGTCAACAGTAAATTACATCTGATTTTAAACAAGAGAAGGAAAAACTGCTGGTGACCTGTGATTGCGTTTCATATAAGGATCAATACAAAGGAGAATAGCCTTTTTAGCTTTTTCCAAGTTCTCTGACTTCCTGGAGGAAATTGGCCGTACTTTTTGATCATTCTCAATTAATAGCACTCTCTCTGTAAGCCTGGGAGTCTATAATACTGTGAGGTATCTGCGGGTTGGGGGCTTCCCAAATAATGAGAATGTTACTGGCTGAAGATTGCTTTGAGTTGAAAAAAAAAAAAAAGCAATTGATTTTTACCTTCTATAAATGGAATTAGAAACTCAGAACTATGTGCCGGGAAAAGGAGCCTGGGAGGATTTTATGTATTTTGTAAGTGTTATTTTGAAGTGTACAAACCAGTGATTTCTGGAGCAATTTCATATCAAAAAGACACTAAACTTGAACTCTTTTTATAAAATTGTTTAAGACATTTCATACAGAATTTTTTTTTCCCATGATGGTGACAACAAACTATAATCCTACTCCATCCCTGAAACCAGATGTTTCGTTTTTATACATTTTTCAGCAAGTCTTTTGAATTACAAAGAAACACTGACACATGAATACCTTGAGCATGTCTCACCATTTGATTTAGAGAATGGCTTAAAATTAATCCTTTTCAGCTAATCCTAAAACCCTTGGCAAAACAGAACAAAAAATGGATAATAGGTTCCAAATTACTTAAGTTATTACCATTCCTGCTGCCAAAGTGAAACATAGTTTATTGTGTTGACAAGACAGGAGAAGTGAAGAAGAAATCAGGAAAAAGGAAATGGGGTGGGGGGGCGGGAAGTAGAGCAGAAGAGAAAGGCAAAAAGAAAAAAGAAAGAAAACCATCTGTTAAGAAGTAAGAATAAAGTGTGGTTAGGGAGGGTGGGCATTGGGACAGGTAGTCCTAAATTCTGATCCAAATTATGATAACATTTATGTGAGTGATTTTAGTGTCAACTTTTGGGAATAGTAATAAAGGACACAGTAAGCACTTAATAAATATTAGCCATTAATCACAAAATATCCTTCAGAAGCCTAAATTCCAATAAGTTCCTAAGCTTCTTTTTAGGTAACAGCAGTTATATCCTAGGGCTTTCATGGTAGCTCTGCAGTAAAAAGTCTGCCTACAATGCAGGAGCCACTGGAGATATGGATTGGATCCCTGAGTTGCGAAGATCCCCTGGAGGAGGACATGGCAACCCACTCCAGTATTCTTGCCTGGAGAATCCGATGGACAGAGGAGCCTGGAGGGCTACAGTCCATAGGGTTGCAAAGAGTCAGACATGACTGAAGCAAATTAACACACACACACACAGTTACATCCTACATACACATACATTATGAATTTGCAAGGTGATCATTCACAGGATAGTAATTGAGCATAAATCAATTTGCAAAATTGTTTGTTGCAAACAAGTTGAGGTAGAATCAGACATAATGAATATTCCTTATGAGATTTAGTTGTATCTTTGAATTATGATATTGTCTTCTTTAATACATTTAATGGAATTAATGTCTACACATAAACTGAACAAATATAGTGAAATAAAATGCATCAAAAGAAAAAAATGAGATGATTTCAGAAATTTGTGCTTACATTAGTGATAGATCATTAAGGAAAACCTAGAAAATCCTAATAGAAATGCAATATTTATTTACTTAAAAATATTAAGTCTCTCTCTCTGTTATAGGTTTTGTGTATGTCCTTATGTATAGACTGGTCTATACACAGACACCTTTACTATTCTCATAAACCTCATCGCTTAGTGGGGGCTACAGTCAACAGTCAAGTAGATAAGCAAATATATAACTATAAAATGAATTTATACTATGTTTATAAACACAGATGACAGAATAGTGGGAAGCATTAGCTACTTACATGAAGCTGGTCAGGGAAGTCGTTTCTGAATTAGTAAAATATAAGCTGAAATTTGAAAGTCAAGACATCCCAGTTATTAATAGAGGTGGGGAATAGGATGATGCAGACAGAGGACACCACATAGAACTGCTGGACATCGGGAGAGAAGATGCTGACTCGAGTGAGGAACTGAGATGACTGTGGCCTGAGTATGAGAGGGAACGCACAAGGAAGCTCAACGTGGATAATGCTTGTGTTCGATTTATGTCACCAAATAAAAAGGATTCTTAGTAGATGCCTCTCTGTTGGACTGTAAGAAGTAGGAGGAAAATGGAAATTGGCTATGTCCTTTACTATTTGAAATATGTTTTGTGAACCAGCAGGGTCAATGTCACCTGGGAGTCCATTAAAAATGCAGAATCCCAGAGCCCGCTCCAGGCACAGGGAAATGGACTCCGCATTGAAACAAAGTGGCTCATATATATATTATGATGGTTTGAGAATCTCCAGTCTAGGGGATTAGTGAAGGTGATTTGGATGTGGTGGGAGATGCTTTGGATGGAAAGAATTGTTATTGATTCAAGATATATTTTTTATATTATTTAACGAGGTAAATTGATGAAGTACATTTTTTTAACTCCTTTTTTAACATACTCCTGAATGACTGGGAGAAATCAATATGACCTGTGCTGCCAGGCTTGAGTTCCCCCATCCAAACTGTAAAACTTAGTCTCTTGCTTTAGTAAACAAAAAACAGCAACATGAAAGAAAATCATGTTTAACATGTCAATTTTACTTAGCAGATTTTTATTTCATTACAAAATTATAGAATTAATTAAAAATATGACTAAAATGTGATATTATTCATATATAGCTTTGTGTATTAATAATAATGACATAAAGCACCTGAATAAACCAAAAAGCACTCAGATCAGATCTAAAAAGTTACAAAAGCATACAGTGTTTTTAATACAATGACAAAGATGAAAAATTTGAAGGCATTGGGATTTGGACATCTATTAGAAACAAATATGCCAATATCCCTTCAGTCAGCGTTAAGTAAATATTACTCCATGCTGATTATGTGCCAGGCTATGCCCTATGAGAGGGTGAATGAGAAAAACTGTCATCTAGGTGAAAAGAAAAGCTTGCTCTGGAATTGAACAATGGGATAAAAAGAGGGTAAAGGCTCTCATGTTTTCCTAATTTTAATTGTCCACCTTTTAGGTGAATGTGCATTCATTAAATATTTCCAAACAGATTAGTCATTCAGAATGTGATTAGCTCAAAAGCAACACTAATCTACTTGCAAATCCGGTTCTCTGGGAAATGAGGAAAGATGGAAAGGCCTTTGAAAATGGTGACATCTGACCTGTTACAAGCACAGGTGAAAAAAAGGAAATACTAAGACCGCTGTCAGAAAACAAACCCATAAATGCACAAAATGTGAGTGCAAGCCATTTACCTTTACAACAGCTGCATGCTGCAGATGAATCAAACCGCTGCCAGCAGTAAACGGATCTGGTCAATGTCAATTTTCCCCAGGCATCTGGTATTGTCACTAGTGATTTTACTGAAGATTACCCATCAGTTAGCGCAGATTTGTTTTTTAATTGGCCCTCGCCACACCTGCCACATTTTTCTTGTACTTGGTCCCAGAAGCTTTTGCAGAGAAGAAGGTGGCTACCTGGAGAATAGATTCTTAAAGCACACCATGAAGGACATTCATGAGAACAATTAAGATTTTAATACCAGAGCGGGGGGAGAAACACCCTAGTTTCATGTAAGAAAAGAAGGAATATAGAACAATCATTAGAGAATTAGGAAGAAGTAGCCAGAGCATCTGCATTATTATAATCTCCTCCTTGGAAGGTGATCATTTGCACAGTATTTCTTTAAGCATTTCATAAAATTGTCAAGTATGACATGCTGGAAGTAAATTAGGAACAGGTGGGCAGGGTGTCTGGAGGGCAACACCACTCATTGGGTTGACAAAGCAGCACGGCAGATCACAGAATAATCAGCAGGTGGGTAGGAAACAGCAGGCAGGATGATTTGCTACATAATATTTGGCATTAATTACAATTGTTGAAATACTGGAGGCAGTTTTATTTTAAGGTAAAGAAAACAAATATGGTTTGTGATTTCATTTTACCTTAGTGATCTCTATACTTTGGAACCATTTCATATTACAATTCTATTATATCATGATCTACAGATACTGTATATCAGTATAATGTATTTCAGACCATATTTACAAATCATTCACAAGCACCTTTTTTGACGTTCTCCTAGCTATGCATTATATGTTGCAGAAATGAATATAGAATTATAGAAATGAAGATGTGAAAAATATCAGAATTGCTTTTACCTTATTGGTTTATATGAGTAAATTAAAACCTATCACTAAAATGAAAACACTGTATAAATGCCATTGGAAGTTCAAACTTTGGGCCAACATACAATACTAAATAAGTACAATAATAATAAAAGTAGCAACAGATTCAAAGGTTAGTTTTTTGGGGGAATCTGTTCCCTACTGTAAAGAAGAAATACATATTATTAGTGAGAATAATACATTTTAGGGTCTCAGTTCTTTTTAGGGTGTATTAAACTGAAAATAAAATTATGAAGGAAGTTAGCTTTCAAAATATTTTTTTTATTTTGGAAAAATAAAATTGGAAATTTGGAAATTTGCTTTATAATTTTCTGTTGGTTTCTTGTGTGCAAAAACTCAAATCAGTCATAATTATATATATCCCTTCTCTCCTAAGCCTCCTTTTCCTTTTATTAAGGGAGAGATTCAGTCAGTAAATGATTAGATAGGAATATTTTCCTGAAAAATATTGTAAAAGGGAAGGAAGAGAAGGAAGAGAGAAATAAAACATAAGAGCACTGGCTTCTATATGAATGTAGGAACAAGAGTGAGTAGAGAGACAATTTTTAAAAACCTCAAAACTTTGCCCCAAAGGAATGTTGCTGTTGTTTTGGGGCTTGATAACTTAGGGAATATATTTATACATGGATACTAACTACTGTGGACTGAATGTGTCCTCCCAAGTAAAAATTTTGAAATCTTAACCCTCAGTATGATGTTAGTAGGAGGCAGAGCTGTGGGGAAATAATTAGGTCATGAGGGTGGAGCCCTCAAAATGTGATTAGTACCAGAGATCAAACCTGTCAATCCTGAAGGAAATCATTCCTGAATATTCATTGGAAGGACTGATACTGAAGCTGAAACTCCAATACTTTGGCCCCCTGATGGGAAGAGCTGACTCATTGGAAAAGACTCTGATGCTGGGAAAGATTGAGGACAGGAGGAGAAGGGGTCAACAGAAGATGAGATAGTTGGATGGCATCACCAACTCAATGGACATGAGTTTGAGCAAACTCTGGGAGATAGTGAAGGACAGTGAAGCCTGCTGTGCTGCAATCTATGGAATCACAAAGAGTTGGACACAACTTAACAAATGAAAAACAACAACCACCCTTTTAAGAAGAGACATGAGATTCTCTTATCTCTCTGCTCTGCACATTTGAGGATATCAAAATAATTTTCGATCTGTAAGCCAGGAAGTCTCCTCTCACTAGACACTGGATCTGCTGTCAGCTTGATCTTGGACTTCCCAGCTTCCAGACTGTGGGAAATAAATGTTTAGTGTTTAAGCTACTCAGTCTATGGTAGCTTATTAAAGCAGCCCAAACTTATTTTCTTTCTATATTTAAGAATTTATTTTTATGCTTTAGGCCTTATCTAAAGGAGTATCTTTAACTTACACTCTTGAAAATGACTCTACTCTCTATATCCCAGGTTACAGGTGATTAGTGGAAGTGTCATTGTTGGTGAATAAGAGAGATGAACAACTATTTCTTCATTCAGTGGCTACTTTTCAGTGCCCCAGAAAGAGTTTTTCCCATTGTACTTGAGAAGTAGATGGAATATATCCATTTTTGAATGTAAGTCTATATATCTCCTATGTTTAGGGGACAATGGCCTTAGTTTAAGAGTTTGAGCAACTCTACTCTGATAAAGGGAAATTGACCCCATTCTCACATAGAGGTAGTTTGCAAAGTATATTTCCTTTATGATGATTCCATAAATGTTAAGCACTTAGAATGGAGCTACTTGTACTTCTTGTTATCACTGATTGATTTAGGCAGTAATTGCTCTTTGATGAACACCTTAAAGGTAACTAAGAAGTCAACAGGGACTTTTATTTTGATAGTACACAGCTCTTTTTAGTAGAAGAGGTGGATTCTCACTAAGTATTTACAAAGTAAACTGAAAAAATACTTTCCCCAAATATACCTATGTTACTTTATAAGGCCAAGCAAGAAAGGAAGGGAAGAAGAGAGGGTGGGAGGGAGTAAGGAAGGAAGGGACAAAAGAAAGAAAGGAGGAAAGAAAAAGGTGATTATCCTGAATTAGCTAAATGCAGTAACATGATAACATGTATCCTTATAAGAGAATGACAAAGGGAGATTCTGGTCACACAGAGATGATAAGAAGCTTGAGCAGAGTTGTTTGAAGAGGCTGGTCTTAATGACTGGAGTGATGTATCCTCAAGCCAAGGGAGGTTGCCAGCTACCAAAACCTAGAAAAGGCAAGGAACAGGTTCTCTCCTGAATATTCCAAATGAGCCCTGCTGACACCTTGTTGTTGGCCCTGTGATAATTTCAGACTTCTAGCCTCAGGAAGAGTGAGGGAATATACATCTGTCATTTTAAGCCACAAGTTCTGTGGGAATTTGTTACAGCAGCCACATTAACCAAAATAATTAAGTTCAATTCATCCACCTATAACCAGAGTTTGTACTGACCACAATATAAATCAGTATAAATCTTCCCACACATTCCTGTTTTAAATCACTTGATATAGTTGCCATCAGGAAAGCGCAGGTCCTTTGAGATGCCTGGATTTGGAAGATTCCCTGGAGGAGGACAAGGCAACCCACTCCAGTAGTCTTGCCTGGAGAATCTCATGGACAGAGGAGCCTGGTGATCTGCAATCCATGGGGTCGCAAAGAGTCAGACACAAATGAACACAGCACACATGCACACACATGCACACGAATTCACTTGTGCAAGAGGGTTGTTATATCAGTTTATAAATACTAAACACAGATTTAGTGTGCATCTAAACACAGATTCTACTTCTTTCAGGCTTGTACCCTGAATGACTGGTATCTGCAAATTTGCAGCTGGTTTTCTCTTGAGAGGGAAATGGAAACTAATATGTATTGTTGCATTCCTACCATATTCTAGGCAGAGTCATAAACTTTGATAGCTACCATCCTCACTTTCCAGGTGACTCATATCACAGAAGATGAAGATCTAAGGTCAAAGGCATGTTAAGAGGTTTCAGTTCAGTTCAGTCACTCAGTCACGTCCAACTCTTTGCGACCTCATGGACTGCAGCACACCAGGCTTCTCTGTCCATCACCAACTCCCAGGGTCTACTCAAACTCGAGTCCATTGAGTCGGTGATGCCATCCAACCATTTCACCCTCTGTCATCCCTTTCTTCTCCCACCTTCAATTTTTCCCAGCATCAGGGTCTTTTCAAATGAGTCAGTTCTTCACATCAGGAGATTATCCATACCTATATCTAGGCAGACTCCTGGTAGATTATGCAGGAGATGTGTGTTTTCTTAACTTTAGGAATTAAGAGGAAAGTAGAGATTTACTGTAGAATAACTAAGATCATGGCATTTGGTCCCATCACTTCATGGCAAATAGATGGAGAAACAAGGAAACAGTGACAGACTTATTTTTTGGGCTCCAAAATCACTGCAGATGGAGACTGCATCCTTGATATTAAAAGACACTTGCTCCTTGGAAGAAAAGTTAAGACCAACCTAGACAGCATATTAAAAGAAAGAGACATTACTTTGACAACAAAGGTCCATCTAGTCAAAGCTATGGTTTTTCCAGTAGTCATGTATGGATGTGAGAGTTGGGCTATAAATAAATCTGAATGTGGAAGAATTGATGCTTTTGAACTGTGGTGTTGGAGAAGACTCTTGAGAGTCCCTTGGATAGTAAGGAGATCCAACCAGTCCACCCTAAAGGAAATCAGTCCTGAGTGTTCATTGGAAGGACTGATGCTGAAGCTGAAGCTCCAATACTTTGGCCACCTGATGGGAAGAATTGACTCATTTGAAAAGACCCTGATGCTGGGAAAGGAAAGATTGAAAGCATGAGGAGAAGGGGATGACAGAGGGTGAGACGGTTGGATGGCATTACTGATTCAATGGACATGAGTTTGAGTAAGCTCCGGGTGTTGGTGATGGACAGGGAAACCTGGCGTGCTGCAATTCATGGGGCTGCAAAAAGTTGGACAAGACTAAGCGACTGAACTGAACTGAATCCCATGAGTTAAAATTCTTGTATTAATGTTAAATGCCCTAATTGGGTTTCTTTGTTTTAAAATGTTTTATCATTTATCTAAACAACTGAACTGAAACAGTATTAGAATATATACATTTTCCAGTTATTTCTATGATCTCTGCTTTTGGGGACTTGGCAAATGGGCAAGAGTGAAATATAGCACAGGTCACAAGAGATTGCACTTGTGAAAAGATATGAGGGAAACTTCCTTAAATGTCTGTATTCTGATGAAAGGCGGCAATGAGATAGATCCTCATCTTCTAGAATAGACTTTTATTTGCTACTAGAAAAATGCTACAAGTGTGAAAAAGTGGAGAATGGAGAAAGTTTATTTTGTTATTTGTTGTTCTAATTGCCTACAATCCATTTTAAATGGAGATAGAATGACCTAACAGACATTGGGTGGAAAACACCAGCCTTACTTCTATGTTCAATCAGATATCACAGTTTCAAAACCTCTATGATCCAGTCAAATTTCTAACTTTTTATTTTGTTTTTCTATTGATATCTTTTTTCCTGTTCTTCTACTGTTATCCTAAGACTTAAAAGGTCATGGTGCCAGAAATGAGACCTAGGACAGACTTCATTTCTATAGAATAATAATGATAACTACAATAATAATGTTAATAGTAATACTTCATCAGGAGTTTATTGCGTGTTTTAAATACATTGGGGTGAAGCGTTAGTTGTTTAGTTATTTCCAACTCTTTTTATCCCCATGGACTGTAGCCTGTTAGGCTCCTCTGTCCATGGGATTTCTTGGGCAAGAATACTGGAGTGGGTGCCATTCCCTTCTCTAGGGGATCTTACCAACTCAGGGATCAAACTCGGGTCTTTTGCTTCACAGGCAGATTCTTTACCATCTAAGCCACCAGCAAAACCCTTAATACGTTATGAACACATTTTAATATACATTGGTAAAATGTTTATGAGATTAATACAGACATACACACACAAACATGCATAAAATCACATGAGTGATACACATAGAAGCAATGGTATTCATGAGTGTTTAAGAGACTTGGGTTTTGGAATCAGAATGCCTAGCCTGAAAAGCTGGTCTACAATTCATTAAATCTGTCATTTTGCTGAAGCCCTTCAAGCTCTCAGCAGCCCTGTAATGCTGTGAGTTGAGAGCATCTTCCTCACTGCTTTGTTGGAAGAACTGTTGAATTGTACACGCAAAGCATTTGGAACATTTCTTGCTCATGTAAGTTTTTAATCAATTATAATTAACTCCTGCCAATATTCATCACAACCTTCCACAGTTCATCTTTTTTCCACTGTATATGGCAGGAAACTGATGATAAGTGTTTCCACAAATTTCAGTTCAGTTCAGTTGCTCAGTCATGTCCGACTCTGCGATCCCATGAACCACAGCACGCCAGGCCTCTCTATCCATCACCAACACCCAGAGTCCACCCAAACCCATGTCCATTGAGTTGGTGATGTCATCTAACCATCTCATCCTCTGCCCTCCCCTTCTCCTCCTGCCCTCACTCTTTCCCAGCATCAGGGTCTTTTCAAATGAGTCAGCTCTTCCCATCAGGTGGCCAAAGTACTGGAGTTTCAGCTTCAACATCAGTCCTTCCAATGAACACCCAGGACTGATCTCCTTTAGGATGGACTGGTTGGATCTCCTTGCAGTCCAAGGGACTCTCAAGAGTCTTCTCCAACACCATAGTTCAAAAACATCAATTCTTCGGCACTCAGATTTCTTTATAGTGCAACTCTCACACCCATACGTGACTACTGGAAAAACCATAGCCTTGACTAGATGACCTTTTTTGGCAAAGTAATGTCTCTGTTTTTTAATATGCTGTGTAGGTTGGTCATAACTTTCCTTCCAAGGAATAAGCATCTTTTAATTTCATGGCTGCAATCACCATCTGCAGTGATTTTGGAGCCCAGAAAAACAAAGTCAGCCACTGTTTCCCCATCTATTTCCCATGAAGTGATGGGACCGGATGCCATGATCTTAGTTTTCTGAACGTTGAGCTTTAAGCCAACTTTTTCACTCTCCTCTTTCACTTTCATCAAGAGGCTCTTTAGTTCTTCTTCACTTTTTGCCATAAGGGTGGTGTCATCTGCATATCTGAGGTTACTGATATTTCTCCCAGCAATTTTGATTCCAGCTTGTGCTTCATCCTGCCCAGCATTTCTCCTGATGTACTCTGCATATAAGTTAAATAAGCAGGGTGACAATATACAGCCTTGATGTTCTCGCTTTCCTATTTGGAACCAGTCTGTTGTTCCATGTCCAGTTCTAACTGTTGCTTCCTGACCTGCATACAGGTCCATAAAGCTGATAACTGGTAATTACTGACCTGCCTATAGTCCATAAATTTACCACATTTATAACTAGGAAGCACAAATGCTGGGGTGTGAGTCCAAATATCTCTTTCTCTCACTGTGTCTCTCTTTCTCTCTAGCTTGATATGCAATTACATTTCCTCACTATTATTACATCTGGTAGTACTTATCAGATGTTACACATGTCTACTTCATATTTATAATTTTAAAAGATAAAATTATAGCACCTGAAATTCAATAAACACTCAAGAAATATTCACTCATTATTAATTTTAGGTTTGCTAAACTTATTTGCCCTCCACTGTTAAAGACCTTATCTTCCTATTCACTGTTTTCTCAGCATTGATTATCACAGTTAAATCACAAAGAACTTATACAGAATAGTTTTGTAACAGAAAAACTTATATATAGTTTATGGGGGAAATATATTCAGTTATTAAGTGGACTTAATAAACTTTTGGAACACAGTCTCCATATGGCTTGGAATGTGAATATCATTGTGTGCATCTTTCCAAATTGCAGTAATTATCAATCGCTTTTGGTTTTGAACTCTGGCCTTAGTCCCAGAACTTAATTACTATTGTTTTTTCACCCTACTCTGAATTTCTCTGTAGAGACACCTCTACTAGGTTTTGGGGACTGCTGCTGTGCACCGCAGGGACCTTGGCATAAGAAGTGTGTCTGTGTTATGCTCATGTTGTTCACATTTCTCATTTTCTTGTCTAAAAGGACTAGAGCAGTATTTTAAATTCTTTCCCATGTAACCCTCCTCCTTTTCGTTTCAGGTTACCTAATTTCTCTATGGACTTCGCCAGTGGCTCAGTGGTAGAGTCTGCTGCAATGTAGGAGACACAGTTTCAACCCCTGGGTCAGGAAGATCCCCTGAAGGAGGAAATGGCAACCCACTCCAGTATTTTTGCCTGGAGAACCCCATGGACAGAGGAGCCTGGCAAGCTATCTCTATGGGGTCATAGAGTTGGACACAGCTAAAGAGACTTAGCAGCAGCAACTATTTCTCTATCCTGAATAATTAACTCTTAAATTCCTCTCAATAATGAAGAATCAACTTCTATAGATTTCTGTTGTAGCTAATCATTTCTAGAACATCCTAAATTGCTTAAGCAACACAAGGGTTTATGGAGTTACTTAAGAAAGACTGCTCTTCAAGTCTGCTTAAAAAGAAGCCTGAGCACTTTAGACAGCACTGATTTTTCTCTTAAAAACTCTGTCTTTACAAATCTTAACAGTCATGTAAATATGCTCAGTTCAAGGTCAGGAACTCACACATTTGTAGCTAGAGATAGAAAATAAGTACAGCTAACCCTTGAATCTGATCCCGTCACTTCCTGGCAAATAGGTGGGGAAACAGTGGAAAAAGTGTCAAACTTTATTTTTCTGGGTTCCAAAATCACTGCAGATGGTGATTGCAGCCAAGAAATTAAAAAATGCTTACTCCTTGGAAGGAAAGTTATGACCAACATAAATAGCATATTAAAAAGCAGACATTACTTTGCCAACAAAGGTCCATCTAGTCAAGGCTATGGTTTTACCAGTGGTCATGTATGGATGTGAGAGTTGGACTGTGAAGAAAGCTGAGCACCAAAGAATTGATGCTTTTGAACTGTGGTGTTGGAGAAGACTCTTGACAGTTCCTTGGACCGCAAGGAGATCCAGTCAATCCATCCTAAAGGAGATCAGTCCTAGGTGCTCGTTGGAAGGACTGATGCTGAAGCTGAAACTCCAATATTTTGGCTACCTCATGCGAAGAGTTGACTCATTGGAAAAGACCCTGATGCTGGGAGGGATTGTGGACAGGAGGAGAAGGAGACAACAGAGGATGAGATGGCTGAATGGCATCACCAACTCGATGGACATGAGTTTGAGTAAGCTCTGGGAGTTGGTGATGAACAGGGAGGCCTGGCGTGCTGCAGTTCACGGGGTCGCAAAGTGTCGGACACGACTGAGCAACTGAACTGAACTGAACTGAACTGAACCCTTGAATGACCTGGTTTTAAACCACAGGTCTGCTTGTATGTCTTTTTTTTTTTTTCATTATATAGGTGTAACCACACTACATGATCCACAGTTGGTTGGACCCATGGATGCAGCACCATGGGTAGGGATTCCTGACTATAAAGGTAAATGTTGATTCTTTTACTTTGAGGAAGGTCAGTGCCCCTAAGTCCCAAGTTATTCAATAGTCACCTGTATTCTACCAAGCCTGAAAATCTGATGTTTGGATAGTTTCTAAAATTTGTCAAAGTGTTGATGCCAATCATTTCAAGACTCATGTCAAACCTAGAAAACAATTAATTACATTTCTGGAAATTAGATCTTTAACAACGAATACAACCATTAAGAATTATAATAACATTAATAATCATTAAAAATGTTAAGTACGTAAGCTTCATATTTTGTTCTAATTTTATATAATAATTTATCTGTACAAAAAAGTATAATATAGGGCTTCCCAGTTGGCTTAGTAGTAAAGAATCCACCTCCCAATGCAGGAGGCACAGAGGATGCGGGTTTGATCCCTGGGTCAGAAAATCCCCTGGAGGAGGGCATGGCACCTCACTCCAGTATTCTTGCCTGGAGAATCCCATGCCAGAGGACCCTGGTGGGATATAGTCCATGGGGTCGCAAAAGAGTCAGACACAATTTACCAACTAAACAACAGCAAAAACAACAAAAGTATAATCTGACTTTGAGAGTGATATTAAAATGCCCCATTTTGCACATACTACCCCTCATGCTGAGAAGTTAACTGTTTTGCCCAAGATTCCATCAGTGGCATGGAACACAGTTGAGGTTTCAACCCAGGTCTGTTGCATTCCAAGATCTGTGCTTGTGAGTGTCCTGCTAGGTCCTGGGTCTCCTTGAGCTAGTGCTGCATCTTTTCCTTTCCTTAATAAGCAATTGTTTTGAAAGAATAGGATTTGCTGTCTCTACTAATCATCTGATAATCTTTCAGTGTAGTGACCAAATTCAGTCACAGTTCTCTTGGGTATGTAAAACCTGTTCAGGATACAACTCTGTCACTTGAAAGCATTTGGATAAATAAAATAGCTATAAATTCCTGTCTCACACCTCCTCCCTCTCCCCTCATGCCCGCACAATCTGATCTGGGTCCATTGACTTCTTTCTTCTGGAGAACCTTTCCAGGGGTGTTTAAGAAACAGTTGATTGAATTTGTTGTTTGGTCTGGGTCTTTAAAAATTTAACGAGCTTCTGAATAGGAAACCTATACACTTAGCCTCATTTTGTGCCATCCATTACCGAAAAGTGTTTCTAGCCGAAATCTGACTCCAAGTATCTCACACTGTAAATAATGGAAAATGTCTAGTTCAAAAGTTCTTCCAGAAGGGTAATGGGCTGGCAGTCTCCTCTCAGATATTTAAAAGTCTGCACTTTCATATTCTGAGCAGAGTGCTAAACAAATCTGCAAAGCCCTTTTAATAATTTCTCCCTGCGGATTGCACATAGTGTTTGAATCAGGAGGTTTTGATTACATGAAACCACTGAGAATAGGATTGTTAATTCCTCAGACATATGAACAGAATGAAAAGGAAAATCTTCACTGAAAAGATGATTAAAGACTTAGAGGGAAATGGATTAAAAAGTGAAAATTAAAGAAAGTAAAATGCCAAGAAGCATGTGTATTTGGATATGTTTTCATTTCCCCAAATATGCAAGTAAAATTAATATTCACTCAGTCTAATACAGCAACGGCTCAGTGACTGTCTAGCTAGGGAACAGGGTAATCTTGACAAACAAGGAAACTAATTAACTGATTGCCTTAGATATTATCTACTCACACTTTTAAAAAATCCTTTAAAATATCTTGTATTTTTATTCCATTAATATGTATCACTAATATAAAACAAGCTTTTGTGTGTGATTCAAAATTAGTGTTTAAAAGAATGAATAATGTGCATGCAGTATCCTTATATTTAAGTTATAGCCAATACATAGCTCTATGTAGGATGTAGTAGCATTCCTAACACTGCCTTTTTTAAAATGACTAAATTGGATTTCTGAATATCAGCTTCCAAACAAGCATGGTGCTCCAAAGAATCCCTCTGACGCTCTCCAGTTTGCATCTCTATAGTTTATTCTAATCCCCACTCTCCCCAGCCTCAGGCAACCACCAACCTTTGTTTTTGTCTCTGTGGATTTAGTTATACGGAATGATTCACATAAATGGAATCACACAATAGGTGACCTTTTATGACTAGGTTCTTTAACTTACAGTGGTTTCAAGATTGATCTATATTGTAGCATGCCTCAGTACTTCCTACTTCTTTATAGCTAAATTATATTCCATTGCTTGCAAATATCACACTCTGCTTGTGCATTCATTTGTCAATGAAATTTTGGGATGTTTCTACCATGCAGATATTGTGAGTAGTGTTGCTAAGAATTATATACATTTGAGTAACAGTTTTCAACTGGAGAAGGAAATGAAAACCCGCTCCAGTATTCTTGCCTGGAGAATTCCAAGGATGGAGGAGTCTGGCAGGCTACAGTCCATGGGGTCACAAAGAGTCGGACACAATTGAGCGACTTCACTTTCACTCTTTTTCAACTATTTGGTTTACACATCTAGGAGTGACATTGCTGGATCATATGATATCTATATTTAATGTCTTGAGGAGTCACTAAAATTGTTTTCTCCATCAGCTGAAACTTTGGAATCCTACTAGCAATGTACACTTATTAGTCATTTGTATACAGTATTTGAAGAAATGTCTATTCAAGTCCTTCAGTCATATATTGGCGGGATTGTTTGCCTTTGTGTTGTTGAATTGTAGGGTTTATTTTAATTGGATTATTTTTCTTTTGTTGTTAAGTTCTTTTTGTTGTTGAGTTCTTTGTTTTTGGTTTTAGTCACTAAGTTCTGTCCAGCTCTTGTGACCCCACAGACTGTGGCCTGCCAGGCTCCTCTGTTGGGATTTCCCGGGCAAGAATACTGGAGTGGGTTACCATTTCCTTTTCCAGGGGATCTTCCTGACCCAGGGATTTTAATCGTATCACCTGCATTGCATGCAGACTCTTTACAGATGAGCCACCTGGAAAGCTCTAGTAAGAGTTCTTTACCAGCGCCTGATAAGTATCTGCCTAACGTATTGATTCTGAATCTGAAACTCTTCTAGATTCTTCTTTGCCCTTATTTTCTCTAAAATTTTAAATCAAACTGCAACATGATTCCAGTATTTTGCCTCTTCGTAGACCCAGCTCTAACATTTTTGTGTATGTTTCTGATTTATACACTCAAGTACAGTAATATATTTCTTCAGGTCTGTGTATTTCTTCCCCTCTAAGACTACACTGCTCACCCTCAAAGTGGGAGGAAGATGTGCAGCATTCTTATGGGTGAGACACGGTCCCCCCCACCTTCAGCTATATAAAGTGAAATAAGTTATCCCTTTATCATAATCATTTTTATTATAATTTCCAAAATCACAAGAGATGATATTTTATTTGTTTAATATATGTCAGACTCATTATTTCATTCCTGTACTTTACTTCCAGAAGCAAAGAATTTTAAAAATAATTTCATATTTTCATTATTGAAAAAAAAGAAAAAAGTTGATGCATTAAAAAAAGGTTTTCAGTTTCTGATCTTCTTTTTATTATGTGCAAATTCATCAAATATAACTATAAATGTTTCCCTATTAGAAGGTTTTCTTAGCCATACTCTTTCTGCTTCAAAAGTCCCCATTTTGGAATATAATTATGCCACTGACTAAGCAATATGAGTTTGTGCTTTTATTAAAAGGGATCTAACTACTTATCTTTCATGTCAACAAAATCATTTTTGCACATAGAGAGGAGCTGAAGAAACTGTAGGAGATGCTTTCAAAAATCTATCCCCTGAGAATGAGTGAATATTCTAATATTGGTTAATTAAATGCGAAGTGCCGGATTTTAGGAAGATGATTATTCCTCATTATTTTATTACAATGAAAGCACGTATGATGACCACATACATTTTAATAAACTTGGCTCCTATGGATGATTCTTGGATGATTCTACACAGTTTCTGTTTCCTTAATGAATAAACTTGTGAAACTGCTAGTATTTTTCCTGCTGAAGC
This sequence comes from Cervus elaphus, assembly GCF_910594005.1. NCBI lineage: Eukaryota > Metazoa > Chordata > Mammalia > Artiodactyla > Cervidae > Cervus > Cervus elaphus. Next base: position 19,976,187 of record NC_057828.1, on the reverse strand, counting down.
CAAGCCTATTACCCGTGCCCATATGTCCTTACTAAGAGTGATTGGGAATATAGAAACCTTGCATCTGGAAGGAGTTAGCTTTGCTTCCTCTATAATGGTTTCCAATCATTCTTTCTAAAAAACCCAGTCTTACAGAAAAAGACTAGACTTCCATGCAAAACTCTGTTAAATTAACAGTTCATCATTTTCGAGTACACTGTAATAGAACTCTGTGTTCACTCATGTGCTCTTGTTCACACTCCTGAAATCTCATTACAAAGTCAGTCTCAGACGTATGGCTGAATCTATAGCTACTTACTTCCTAAAAGAGGACTGAAGTTAGTCTCTCCTCACTTCATCTATCAAATATGCAAGCACAATGTGGTCTTATATGACAATTTCATTTCTTTTGTCTCCCTTTATTTCTCTCTCTCCCCATCCCTCCCTCCCTCCCTTCCTTTTTTTTTTCCCCCCTCGTAGATTTCATTTCTTTGAAACATACTTGACTTCTTTCTTTCTTTATTGGACATTAGTTCTCATATCCAGGAGCTATAAAAATATAATACCACATGAAAATTTCAATAGAATTTATGTCTTTCTACTTATCTCCCAACACTCATATATATATATATATGTGTATATATATATATGTGTGTGTGTGTATATATATATATATATATATATTTATGTATGTATTGTAAACATATAACAGCTTTGTGGAGTCTCATTTGTAAATGAAACAGGTTTGCTATAATACATTGTATACAAATAAGACCAAGTAAACTGGATTTGAGATACTAACCCTATGAGTTTGTTTTTTAAACTAATATCTCCATGAAAAAAGAAATTACAACACCCACAGGCAATGATTCCATTTTGCTTTTCTAGAAGATGCTGCTTAGTCACTTCAGTTGTATCTGACTCTTTGTGATCCAATGGACTGTAGCCCTCCAGGCCCCTCTGTCCTTGGGATTCTCCAGGCAAGAATACTGAAGTGGGATCCTGTGCCCAGGGGGTCTTCCATACCCAGGGATGAAACCTGAGTCTTCTGTATCTCCTGCACTGTAGGCGGATTCTTGACTCAATGAGCCACCAGGGAAGCCCTTCTAGAAGATAGAGTAGCTTTATTCAATTCAAAGAATTTTGGTCCTAATCTGGTTTGCAATTTCAGGGAGTTTGAGGAATTTTGAGGCTGGATAAGGAGAAAGATATGACCAAAACATGGCAGTGTATGCACAGTCTTTACTTGGATGCCACTAGGACAAGTTTGTATCCAGGGTGGGGAGAAATGGGAAGTCAGCTGTTCTGAAATGGAACATAGGAGATTAGGTTATTCAGCAGCAGGTTGAGAATTCCCTGGGTCAGAGAATTCCAAAGGGCAGTAGCCACTTGGGGTCTTTATAGCTAGCAAATATTCACTTATCTTAAGGCTGGTTGATACCGGGTGCAGCTTTGCAGGTTACACTTAGCAGACAAGTTCTGTTTGTTTGTTGTTGTTGTTATTTGGTTGCTAAGTCATGTCTGACTTGTTGTGACCCCATTAACTGCCACATGCCAGGCTCCTCTGTCCTCCACTACCTCCCAGAGTTTGCTCAAATTCATGTCCACTGAGTCCATGACATTATCTAACCATCTCATCCTCTGCTGCCCCCTTCTCTTGTTGCCTTCAATCTTTCCTAACATCAGAGTTTATATTCACAAAACAACTGAATATGTAAAAACGTGAGTTTAATATCAGAGGGCTTTTGATCCAATGGGTCTCAGCCCATATAAAAGTAAGCAACCTAGAGGGCATTATACAAAGACCATCATCTGCTCACTTGTGCTGAATGTAACAATCCATCCCCTAGGGCCAAGTTGCATTAGTCTAAGTCATATATTGTCTCATAATGTCTCGGTTTGGATGCAAGAATAAAGCATCTTTAAGACCTAGAATCCCACAAGGGCACAAGCCAGTCTGTGCACTTGGAGGAAATGGGATGGGAGAAGTTCAGGGAAATAGATCAAACAAGAAGTATATTTTTGTTTAATCTCTTTGATTAGTAGAATAATATTATATGCCCTTTGGGGCATGTCCCTGGCTATTTGTAACAATTTATGAGTATTACTCACCCACATGCAGCAAGGTGTGTTAACAAGTACACAGACTCCTCATTTCACAGCCAGGAAATAACTAGCAACATGAAATTCTCTAATACCAAGACCTCTAAAGTATGGTGAGATATCAACTGTGTTATACGTTTGGCTCATTTCTTTTCTGTGTATTGTTACACCGCTGTCTTGCAGAGGGATAACACTTACTCCTCCGCCTCTCTTCTAGGGGAAACTTTCCTAAAGTAGGCATTTGTGTTGCTTTAGCAGTCTAGGGCTGGCTTTTTGGGAGGGTCCAGTGTGACTACACTAATACATTTACTCTCCGGTTGGCGTTGCTACAGAAATTCTCATTATTGTTTCCATCTTCTGTGATGTGTTTTGTGTACTATTTTTAAGGATCCCCTAGAAAAGTAACCTTGGAAGGCAATTCCCCTCACATATTTCCCATACCCTTCTTAATGATGCTCTTCATAGGCCTGGCCAATTTTTAATAGCCTTGGAAGATTCAATAAGTTTTTTTTAAGTCAGTACTTGTTAATTTGGGTGGCAAAATTCCCAATTATCTAATTGGAATTTAGTATCTTTCATAAGAACTAACTTTGCTGTATTGTTTATGGTAGGCAGTCAACTTTGCAATTGTAGAACTCACTTCCGCTAAACTTTATGTAAAGCTGCCATTCGGTATTGTGGGGGAAGGGTAGGGAAGAATGCACATACTTATTATAGTTGTGAAATTTTGCACACACCTTGGCTAAGCTAGTTACATGTTTTATACTTTGTCTTCCTTGCTTCTGTTGATTAGCAGCCAGGAAGGAAGTCCATGGTGCACCAAGATGGGCAGAGTAAGAGCCAGTAGGTAATTTCCCTCCCATCTCTTGACTCAAAATAGCTTTGCTTGAACTTGTGTTTTCCAATCCTAATTTTCCCAAGTTCTCAGTAGTTAGCACATTAGCCCCTGGCTTAAAGTCAGTAAGAATAAGACCTCAAGAAAATGTTTTTCAAAGGACATCCTCTATTTCCAGGAATAACTGCATGCCAATCAGCTTATTGGACACAGTCAATGCCAGTGTGGAAAGTGGACTGCTTGAATCGGGGTAATAATCACCAGCTGCGCCTTTTCTAGCTCCTATATACTCTGTGCACACTCCCCAAGTAAAGAAATATTATCACTTTTCTTGTTTTGAGAATAGGGCTCTTCCTCCTTCTAGTCCCTGTTGAGCAAGAGATGGAAGCATTTCTGAAAGTTTTGTCTAGTTAACTTCGATGGCAGAGCATGTGAGTATTTCATTTCCTCCAGTAGAGTCAAAATTAGTTCAATCATGTCGGTGCAATTTTCACTTTAATAAGGAGGCCTCTGTTGCTGATCCAATTTTAAAGGGAGCTTTTTCCATTACCCAGGGTGTAATAGAGACCTCAGTGCTCAGAGCAATCGGCTCTGCCCCTGCAAATGCTTCAGTCATAAGTGTCAGTGTGCCACCAGGAGTCGCCTCTCTATGCCAGTGCCTTTGGGTTGAATCTGGGGGCGGCTTATACCAAAGTATATGGGTTAGATTCCCTGTCCATCTGATCCAGGGGCTCCAGGAAAGAAGCTTGGGGGTGGCTCACACATATAATTGGAAGTCCTGCATTCAGGGCTCTGGTGGGAGAACCACAGTGAAAAGCTTTTTTAGTTCATCTAGAGCTTTTCTTCTCTCAGGTCTCAGGGAAATATGGGAGACTTAGGGTGACTCTATAAATGAGGCTGGCAAACAACAGAGGAGAGGAACGTGTTGACACCAGGACCCAAATGTCTACTAAATGTTATGTGTGCTCAGTTCTTCAGTCGTGTCCGACTCTTTGCAACTCGTGGACTGTAGCCCGCCAGGCTCCTCTATCTGTGGACTTTTCCAGGCAAGAATACTAGAGCAGGTTGCCATTTCCTCCTCCAGGGGATCTTTCTGACCCAGGGATCGAACCCGCATCTCTTGTGTCTCCTGCGTTGGCAGGTGGATTCTTTTCCCTCTGTGCCACCTTGTGTCTCCTTTATTGACATAGGAGATTAGAGCTCTAAGAGATTACCTTTCACCGGTTTGGGATGGGAGCTTTTCTGTGTCGACAGCACTTGCCACCTCCCTGCCATACTCTAAATATAAAGACAGGCAGCTTCTTCTCCTTTAGCTCCTGGACTGTTCCTTAAGGAGAGTCTGGGCCTCGAGACAAGACAGGGGACATAGGCCCTCCTCCCAAGGATAATCAATGGGCCTATCCTTCTCGACCCCCTCATCTGTCTTCTCTGTCGTTATTAGTTTGTACGTGGTTATTGGCAAAGCAGAATAAATTATCCTCAGTCCATGAGAGGGCACAGTCCTCTCCCCTAGGGCCCTCCCCTCTGTCCGATCTTCCTCCAGTAATTTGGGCACCTACTTCCTCGCCATGTGGTGATGGAAGCAGCTATGAGCATCTCACAGTTTGAAGCACCTTTTGGGTGTTCAGTGTTCAACCACTGAATACCCACCTTTGGACATGTTGGGTGTTCCATAGGACACCTACTGTATTCAGAGTCCAGAGGAGGGCAGGGATACAGATCTCCTTGGCTTTAGTCACTTGAAGTGATACTCTAGCTGGCTCAGCCCAAGGCTTGGACTCTGAATATCACTCAGGAAAGGATCTAGAATGATACCAAGCACAACTAATCCCAGTGTGGCAGCTGCGGAGGTATTGCCAGCTCTTTACAAAGGCATCTCCCCCAACTGCGCTTAGGAGACAGGCCTTGAGCTGACATCTCCATTACTGAGTTTACTTACCTGTCATAGCGGTCCCCAAGTGACTCTTGCAGCAGAGCACCCCAAATCACCAGCCTGGCCCCAGGGATCCCCCCACGCTATAGGCAGTTCTGGGAGAATGGGGAGCCCACCACAGGTACAGGAGTATGCAGGATGTCCAGCAGCTGCCTGTGGGGGCTCAGGCTGGTGTGCTGACTTTCTCCCTGGACAGATCAGCATCTCTGATCCCAAACGTCAATTCCAATGGTTCACTTGGGTACTAATACTGGTTGGCCAATTTGATGAGGCATAGGGAAGATGAGAGAAACATAGAATGTAATAGAAAAGAACAATGCAATAGCTAACTGACCATGGCTAACAGTTCCCAGTTTTGAGCCCCAACCACTTAAGGCCATCCAGGATCATTTTAGCAACTAGATAGTCCTACTGATAAGACAGACCCCGTTATCTATGTCCTGATCAATCCAAAGTCCTCTCTTTTTCCTCATTACCACTTTTAAGAGGTTTGAGGGATTTTGAGGTTCATCAAGGTAAAAGATATGGCCACAATGTGGAGTTGGAAAATATTTAAAGAGTTAATGACCATAGATTTAAAAATCTGTAGACAGACATCTAGGAGTCTACAGATTCAAGGAGTTCTACAAGTGTTTAAGCAAAAAAAAAAACACAGAAGATCATCGCACGTAAACACATCACAGTGATATTCTTGAAAACAAACAATAAAAACATTTCTAGGAGCAGCCAGAAGAGGAAGAATGACATATTACTCACATGGAAGAAAAACAAACAAAAAAAAGATCATTAATTGATTTCCTGTATTAATTTCCTAGGATTGCTACAACAAAGTAATGCAAACTTGAATGTTTAAGTATGAGAAATCAATTCCCTTACAACTCATGAGGCAGCAGTCCAAAGTCAGGGAGCAGACAGGATGTTCCATAGGAGAATCCCTCCTTGCCCTTCCAGTTTCTGGTGGCTCCAAGTGTTTCTTGGCTTCAGTTCAGTTCAGTTGCTCAGTCATGTCTGACTCCTTGTGACCCCATGGACAGCAGCATACCAGGCCTCCCTGTTCATCACCAACACCTTGGGCTTACTCAAACTCATGTCTGTCAAGTTGGTGATAACATCCAACCATCTCATCCTCTGTCGTCCCTGTCTCCTCCCGCCTCCAATCTCTCCCAGCATCAGGGTATTTTACAGTGAGTCAGTTCTTCACATCAGGTAGCCAAATTATTGGAGTTTCAACTTCAGCATCAGTCCTTCCAATGAATATTCAGGACTGATTTTCTTTAGAATGGACTGATTGGATCTCCATGCAGTCCAGGGGACTCTCAATAGTCTTCTCCAATACCACAGTTCAAAAGCATCAATTCTTCAGTGCTCAGATTTCTTTATAGTCCAACTTTCACATCTGTACATGAGTACTGGAAAAACCATGGCTTTGACTAGAGGGACCTTTGTTGACATAATAGTCTCTGCTTTTTAATATGCTGTCTAGGTTGGTCATAACTTTTCTTCCAAGGAGTAAGCGTCTTTCAATTTTATGGCTGCAATTCTCCATCTGCAGTGATTGTAGAGTTCAAGAAAATAAACTCTATCACTCTTTCCATTGTTTCCCCATCTATTTTACATGAAGTGATGGGACCGGATGCCATGATCTTAGTTTTCTGAATGTTGAGCTTAAAGCCAACATTTTCACTCTCCTCTTTCCATTTCATCAAGATACTCTTTAGTTCTTTGCTTTCTGCCATAAGGGTGGTGTCATCTGCATATCTGAGGTTATTGATATTTCTCCCAGCAATCTTGATTCCAGCTTGTGCTTTATCCAGCCTGGCATTTCACATGATGTACTCTGCATATAAGTTAAATAAGCAGGGTGACAATATACAGCCTTGGTGTACTCCTTTCTGGATTTGGAACCAGTCTTTTGTTCCACGTCTGGTTCTAACTGTTGTTTCTTGACCTACATACAGATTTCTTAGGAGGCAGGTCAGGTGGTCTGGTATTCCCATCTCTTTCAGAATATTCCACAGTTTGTTGTGATCCTCACAGTCAAAGTCTTTGGCATAGTCAATAAAGCAGAAGTAGATGTTTTACTGGAACTCTCTTGATTTTTTGTTGATCTAACAGATGTTGGCAATTTGATCTCTTGTTTTCCTGCCCTTTCTTATTCCAGCTTGAACATCTGAAAGTTCATGATTTACGTACTGTTGAAACCTGGCTTGGAGAATTTTGAGCATTACTTTGCTAGCATATGAGGTGAGTGTAATTGAGCAATAGTTTGAGCATTCTTTGGCAATGTCTTTCTTTGGGACTGGAATGAAAACTGACTTTTTCCAGTCCTGTGGCCACTGCTGAGTTTTCCAAATTTGCTGGTATACTGAGTGCAGCACTTTCCCAGCATCATCTTTTAGGATTTGAAATAGCTCAACTGGAATTCCATCACCTCCACTAGCTTTGTTCATAGTGATGCTTCCTAAGGCCCACTTGAATTCACATTCCAGGATGTCTGGCTCTAAGTGAGTGATCAGACCATTATGGCTATCTGGGTCATGTAGATCTTTTTTTGTATAGTTCTGTGTATTCTTGCCACCTCTTCTTAATATTTTCTGCCTCTGTTAGGTCCATATGATTTCTGTCCTTTATTATTCCCATCTTTGGCTTATGTCAGCATAACTCCTGTATCTGCCACCATCTTGACATGGCTGCATTTTCCCTGTGTCTCTGTCCATTCCTCCTATGTGAATAGATCATATTTAGGATCATTCTTGAATCCAGGATAATTTCATCTTGAGATCCTCAATCAGTTGTACCTATAAGACTCTATTTCCAAATGAAGTGACATTTTAAGATTCTAGGTGAATATGAACTTTCAGGAGACAATGTTCAATCCACTACGTTTACTTGAAGAAATGATTGGGACCATAATACATTGGATCTTTAAAGAATAAAAATTCAAAAATGTAACCATTGAATTTTACAGCTAGCTAAAAGTATCTTATAATTACAAAAGCAAATTTAAAATATAAAAGACAAAAGATTCATCAGAATCTACATACACTGAAGAATATAAGAAAATTAATTCTGGAGGCAGAAGAAAACTGTTCTGAGATTGAAGTAAATAGACAAAAGAATGAAAAACAAGAAGGCGCACATATATGTGGGCAAAACTAAAGGACCATTACTAAACAGAATATCTCTGAGGATTTACTAAAAAGAAAAATGAAGTGTTAAGTAGCTTTAAAGTGTTTTTAAGTTTTTATACATTCTCCTGAAAGCAGTAAACATAAAAATGTTTATTCAAATTAAGTAGGCTAAAATGCTTATGATAATATGAAGAGTAACTCCAAAATACTAAAACAATATGCTAACAAATGTGGTAATAAAGGTAGAAATGAACTAAAGGAAACCTCTTAAACAGAAGACACCTAAAAGAAAAAGGAGAGTAGCCTGGAAGAGACATATATAAATGCATATGTATTTTAATATGCCCAGTTTAGTCTCCAGTATACTGGCATTACATTATATGTATACTGACCGAATGTTCCAAATGAAAGTAAATAATTGTATTATAATAAAAGGGAAAGGATAAGCCTATACAATTTATGAGACAGAAAAGAAATGAGGGATTGCAAAGAGTTTGAAAGGAAAGAATGGGAAGATATATATCAAAATGTACTTAATAAAATAAATACTGGGTTCTATACTAATTTCAAAACACAGTGACCTTAAGAATGAAAGCTATACCAGAGTTACAGGCAGCAATGTATCACCTAAAATGGCCTGTTTCTATAAGAATGAAAAAAGGAGTTCTAAATTTTTGTACGTGGTAGTACAGCTGCACATGTATAAAGCACAATTTGACAGAATTAAAAAGATAAATAGAAAAATCTATAATTACACTTGGGGATTTTCATCCAAGTCTGTCAGTAACTTACAATAAAGGAGCTCTTTTTTTTTTTTTTTTTAAAGTAGGTAAGGATATACAGAATAAAAGCAAGATGATTAACATACTTGAAAAAAATTGAAAAACTTAGAACACTGCACTCAGTAAAAGCAGAGTAACCATCCTGTACATTTAAACAAATACTGTTTATCAAACTGATAGAATTGTGGGTAATTTGGCAAATCTAACATACTTCAGAAGATTGGAAATAAATCAAACATGTCTTCTGAATCATCTAGAGTAGTTAGAAAATAAAAACCCTATCATAGCTAGTGAAAATCCTGTTCTTTGTAAACTACATACAGATTTCTAAATTAAAGTAAAAAAATTAAAAATATTTTGAACTGGCAATTATAAATATGACATATGAAAACTTGTGTGATGCAATAAAAGCCATGTGCAGAGAAAGACTTAGTTCTAAAATTATGCTGTAGAAAAGAAGAATGTCTAAAACTCAGTGGCTATTTTCTACCTCAGTTTGAAAATAAATATCAAACTGAAACCAAAAACATGATATAAAGGTAATAATAAAAACAAGAGTTGAAATTAATGAACCTTAAATTTGCATGTGAACATATACTTATGTTAAACAACAGTCAGAACTGAACATAGAACAGATTGGTTCCAAATAGGAAAAGGAGTATGTCAAGGCTGTATATTGTCACCCTGCTTATTTAACTTATATGCAGAGTTCAGTTCAGTTCAGTTGCTCAGTTGTGTCTGATCTTTGCGACCCCATGAATTGCAGCATGCCAGGTCTCTCTGTCCACCACCAACTCCTGGAGTTTACTCAAACTCATGTCCATCGTGTCAGAGATGCCATCCACCCATCTCATTCTCTGTCTTCCCTTCTCCTCCTGCCCATACATCATGAGAAGTGCTGGGCTGGAGGAAGCACAAGCTGGAATCAAGATTGCCAGGAGAAATACCAATAACCTCAGATATGCAGATGACATCACCCTTATGGCAGAAAGTGAAGAAGAACTAAAGAGCCTCTTAATGAGAGGGTGGACTCCGGGAGTTGGTGATGGACAGGGAGGCCTGGCGTGCTGCGGTTCATGGGGTTGCAAAGAGTCAGACACCACTGAGTGACTGAACTGAACTGATATACCTAAGTATAAAACAGAGAACCAAAACGCCAAAACTTGTGCCTTTGGGGGAAAAAAAAACAAAAACAAAAACAAAAGCTAGTAAAATGTCAACACTCTGGCAAAGGGGACTACAAGAAAACATAGACAGGTTTCTGTCATGAATATCAGTTCAGTTGTTCAGTCATGTCCGACTCTTTGCGATCCCATGGACTGCAGCACGCCAGGCCTCCCTGTCCATCACCAACTCCCAGAGCTTACTCAAACTCATGTCCATCGAGTTTGTCTTCCCCGTTTCCTCCCGCCTTCAATCTTTCCCAGCATCAGGGTCTTTTCCAGTGAGTCAGTTCTTCAAGTTAGGTGGCCAAAGTATTGGAGTTTCAGCTTCAGCATCAGAACTTCCAATGAATATTCAGGACTGATTTCCTTTAGGATTGACTGGTTGGATCTCCTTGCAGTCCAAGGGACTCTCAAGAGTCTTTTCCAACACTATAGTTCTAAAGCGTCAATTCTTTGGTGCTCAGCTTTCTTTTCAGTCCAACTCTCACATCCATATTTGACTACTGAAAAAACCATAGCTTTGACTAGACGGACCTTTACTGGCAAAGTAATGTTCTGAACCTAGATGTATCCTAAACATAATATTATGCAAACTAAATGAGGCAAAATATAAAAAGGATTCTACATCAGAATCTAGATGGATTGAAAATGAATCAATGCAATTTACATCATGAGAAAGAGAAAACCCATGATTTTTTTCAATATGTACAGAAAGAATATTTGATCAAAAATCAACAAAAGGGGATTTCTTAATCTGAAAGAAAGATAAGAAATGCGATATCCCACTTGTATTCAAAAATATCCTCATCAAAGTAGTCAGCTCAGTAAGACAAGAAAAGGTGGGGGGAGGAAGGAGAAAATCTAGAAGAAGAAAACCATTATTCACTGTTGATATGGCTGGTACATGTAGAAAATTCAAATAAGCTATTACAATTGCTAAACAAACCTATCAGGTTTAGTCGTAAAGACAACATATACATATTTTTTTGTTATATACCAGCACTGAAAAGATGACATTAACACATGTTCAAAATACAAACATCTTGATTTATATTTAACAGAGGATGTGACTATAAAGACATCATTATAAAAATGATAATTCTCAAATTCATCTATAATTAAAGCAAGTTCAAGAATTCCAGTAGAGTTTTGTGTATACGTGTATAGACATCTGTGTTTCTGTTTACATATCAGTCTCTCTCTATACAGTCTGGATAGAAAGATAAATGGCTGACAAACAATTCAGAATGGAAATATATGAAGAATTAACAACTCAACGACGTGAAAAATCATGATTTGTATATTTTTGTCTGTACACTATGCAACAAAATTATTTATTTAAAAAGGAAAGAAAAATATCACAACTATAAAGCACTATAGAAAAATAAATGGTTTGTACTAGTATTGGGAAATATGGATCACCTTTTACAGAAGCAGGGAATCCAAAGTCTATCTAACATTGTATGTCAAATATCACGTATGAATTAAAGGCAATCTTGAAGTAAAAGATGAGAAAAGAAAGGGTATAAAACTATTTGTGATAGAAATGTATAGAACTTTTAAACCATTTAAAGCACAAAACATAAAATTAATCATTAATTAATATATTTTGGCAAATATATTTGCCAAAAAAGATGCATAAAGTTAATTGACATATGTTAAATTAAGACAATATAGTTACAATTTTCAAAGCAGACACTGATATCCTTTTTTTTTTTTTTAAGTCTTTCAAATGGAAAAAAAATTAGGGTCACCAATTCTTTAAAAAGAAGTAGAAATGTCACAAATACAAGATTTACAAAAATCTAGAAGAATAAGAAATGTAAGAAGATATGGATAAATGTATTAGAAATCATAGTGATGGAAGTTAACACAATATTTTCATTTCCTAGGGCTATGAAACAAAGTACCACAAACTGGGTGGCTTAAACAGCAGAAATGTATTCTCTCATGTTTGCAGAGAGTAGAAGTCCAAATTCAAGTTGTGGGCATGTTTGGTTCCTTCCAAGGGCTCTGAGGGAGAATGTGCTCCCATTCCCCACTCCCCTGGCTTCTGGTGATGGCCAGCAATCTTTGACTTGCAGGTCCATCACTCTGATCTCTGCCTCCATCTTCACATGACGTTCTCCCAGTGATTCTGTCTTGATATGACTGTATTCCTATAAGGACATTAATCATTTTGGACTAGGGACCCATATTATTCCAATATGGCCTTATTGTTGAATAATTTCATGTATAACATGTCTATTTCTAAGTAAGGTGACATTCTGAGGCACTGGAGGTTAGGACTTGAGCATACCTTTCTTGGGGAACACAATTCAATCTGTCAAAGATAACAATGAGATGTTACTTTGCATCTATTTTGTTGATGAGTTCAGTTCAGTTCAGTCACTCAGTCATGTATGACTCTTTGCTACCCCAAAAACTGCAACATGCCAGGCCTCCCTGTCCATCACCAACTCCCGGAATCCACCCAAACCCATGTCCATTAAGTCGGTGATGCCATCCAACCATTTTATCCTCTGTCGTCCCCTTCTCCTCCTGCCCTCAATTTTTCCAGGATCAGGGTCTTTTCAAATGAGTCAGCTCTCCGCATCAGGTGGCCAAAGTATTGGAGTTTCAGCTTAAACATCAGTCCTTCCAATGAACACCCAGGAATGATCTCCTTTAGGATGAACCGGTTGGGTCTCCTTGCAGTCCAAGGGACTCTGAAGCGTCTTCTCCAACACCACAGTTCAAAAGCATCAGTTCTTCGGCACTCAGATTTCTTTATAGTCCAACTCTCACATCCATACATGACCACTGAAAAAACCATAGCCTTGACTAGACGGATCTTTGTTGACAAAGTAATGTCTCTGTTTTTTAATATTTGTCTAGGTTGGTCATAATTTTCCTTCCAAGGAGTAAACGTCTTTTAATTTCACAGCTGCCGTCACCATCTGCAGTGATTTTGGAGCCCAGAAAATAATGTCAGCCACTGTTTCCATTGTTTCCCCATCTATTTGCCATGAAGTGATGGGATCAGATGCCATGACCTTAGTTTGAATGTTGAGTTTTAAGCCAACTTTCCACTCTCCTGTTTCACTTTCATCAAGAGACTTTAGTTCTTCTTCACTTTCTGCCATAAGGGTGGTGCCATCTGCATATCTGAGATTATTGGTATTTCTCCCGGCAATCTTGTTTCCAGCTTGTGTTTCCTCCAGCCCAGCATTTCTCATGATGTACTGTGCATATAAGTTAAATAAGCAGGGTGTTGATGAGTAGAAAATGTCAAATGTTTCCATACATATGGGTCTCTTGGAAACCTCAGGACTGGCTCTGAAATTGTCATTTGGTATAACTATTGCAGAGGACAAACTGGTGCTGTATATTGCAATGAGTTGAAACTATACACTAAAATGCAGAATTTATCATCTTGGGTATCTCTTCAAAAGACATAGGCCCAAAAATAATGTGTATGAAGATGCCGCATTATTTATAGCATCTAGGAATAGGACACAGTCCAATCCCAAAAGAAGTATGTGAAATGGTGTGAATAGTCAACATGGGATATTACAGAGCTCTTAGAAGAGAGTACCTGGCAAATGGAAATATAAATATCTTTCAAAAATAATAGAGAAAAAAAGTAAAATGCAGGACAAAATGATTCTTAACTCATTATCTTTACATGCATTACAATAAAGTCCAACAAAATTATAAAACAATATTCATTCTAACACATACAGGCAGTAGTGTATGACTTAATATAGTAAACTGGAGATAAAAGGGAGTGAGAATCAGAGACTAATGAGATGAAATTGGGGGAGGCATTGAATGAGCAAACGATATGCCAAACCGAGACTTCTGAGTTACCCTAAGAAGCATGGTTAATTTATTTTTTTTTAATATGAAAAGTTGTTATACTTTTATTTATTTTTATTTTCTCTTGGTCTCACCATGAGGCATGTGCCATCTTAGTTCTGTGACCAGGAATCGAATCAGTCCCTCTTCAGTAGAAGCAAGAGTCTTAAATCACTGGGCCGTCAGTGAAGTTCAGTAGCATGGTTAATTTAGTGCCTTATTCCTAGGGTGTGATGGGCAGAATTAAAATGACCTTCAGTGAGGATATAGCTATATTATTTTGTCCCTTGAATGTAGGCAGGTTTTTTTTAATATGACGAGATTTCAGTCTTTTGATTATGCCCTGTTATAGGACAAAAGGAATTTTGCAGATGCAATTAAAAGAAAATTAGATTAGCCTCACCTTATCAGATAATCCCTCTTCAGAGGGACTGGGCCCTCCATGCAATCATGGAGATCATACCCTTGATCAAGTAAACTCTCCTGTTGTGAGAGGCTCTATAGAGGAAGTGACATGGAAAAAAAACTCAGTTCAGCCTCCAGGAGGTAAAGTAGTCCTTGGCTATAGCTTTCAAAAAAACGGAACTTTAAACTTAACAACCACAGATAATTGGATTGTGCCAGCTTCCATGGGAACCTGGAAGAGGATGCAGGGATCCAGGAATGAACGAACACAGTCCAACTGACATCACTCATCGCTGCCTTGTGAGACCCTGAGCAGAGGACTCAGTGAGGCTGATAGCCTCCTAGCCTCTGGAAACTGAGCTGATAAATGCTGTTGTTTCTGGCCTCTGAGTTTGTGACGATTAGTTACATCTATGGATAACTAATACAGAAAAATACTTCTACTTTTGAGGTCAAAAGCAAAACTAAAGTTGAAAGATAGAAGGAAAGTAAAGCTCTCATGCTTTATTGGTATTATTTATTTATTTATTTTTAGCAGGTCTGTTAAGCTTCCTCAAGCAGTAGACTTAACTCGTTTTGCTTTCTTTTATGTCAAGTCATCATCCTCTCGGTTTTTCATGAAGATTTTAACCAGCTGTTGCACTAGGTGCTTTAGACACTAAAACAAATAAATGAACAAAACCCAAGGCGGGAAGAATGATATGGTTACTACCCTGAAAATGTTCAAACCTAGACAGTGTACTGAAAAGCAGAGATATCACTTTGCTGACAAAGATCCACGTAGTCAAAACTATGATTTTTCCAGTCGTCATGTATGGATGTGAAGCTGTACATAAAGAAGGCTGAGCACCAAAGAACTTATGCTTTCGAATTGTGGTGCTGCAGAAGACTCTTGAGAGTTCTTTGGACTGCAAAGAGATCAAACCAGTTATTCCTAAAGGAAATTAACCATCAGTATCCATTGAAAGGACTGAAGCTGAAGCCCCAGTACTTTCGCCACTTGATAGGAAGAGCCAAGTCATTGGAAAAGGCCCTGATGCTGGAAAAGATTGAAGGCAAAAGGAGAAAGGGGCAGCAGAGGATGAGATGGTTGGATGGCATCACTGACTCGATGGACATGAATCTGAGCTAACTCCTGGAGACAGTGAAGGACAGGGAAGCCTGGTGTGCTGCAGTCCATGGGGTCAGAGAGTCGGACATGACTGAGCGGCTGAACACCACCCTGAAAAAGCGTATCATATTGGGGAAAACAGAAAGTTACAACAGATCTTGATCTGTGTAATTTAAGTGCCTGACATTGATCTTTTGACTGCAGAGGTGATCATTTCAAGATACACATTTTGAATAAACTTATCAGCAGCTGAATGACAGTTATTACCAAAACAGCCAGGTAAGGAATTGACTGCCTCCATCCAGGAAGGTCCCTCTCTCAGAAAGCCCTGTGTAACTTAGATAACTGACTATCTGAGTGAGTGCTTCTCCCCTCCATGTCTTCACTCCTGTTTTCATGCTTTAAGTTAGCTGACAAAGAGTAAACACACAAAACTCTAGGCACCCAACCCTCAACCCTAATAGAGGCAGAGACCAAGATATTCTTTCTTGTTTCCCCCTCCCCTGCACCCCCAACCTCACTGTATGGCTCCCAAACTTGCTCTGTACCATCCAGGATTTAAGAGTAATAGTAAATCTTTTTCCTCAAAATTCCCTGATGGCGTTTGCTGAAGGGCATCTTACAGTCATCGTAAGAACCACAAAGGCTGGTCCCGACACAACACTGGCCCTATTGGGACAGTTCTGTGGGGGTTTGAAAAAAGTGATACAGGCCTAAGTGAGTGCCTCAGGCATCCGTGGCTCATAGCATCTCTATCAGTAGGCTGGAACCAACACTGTCTCATGTTTATAGCAGGCAAGACTAACAAGCTACAGTGTCCTTTGAATCCTGTGTTCAAACTGGAATCACCTTCCTGTTAGTGTTTTTAGATCTCTCTCTTGTTCTAACTATGCTAGTCTATTTTCATCTTTAATAAGCTGAAAATTATCAGTTTTAGCAAATGAATTTAATTTTTTAGATCTTCTGGAATGCAAAAAGACGTACTTAAATCCTGTCCTCTGGTGAGATTGCACAGGGTGAATTTATAGCACTGAGATCATCAACCTCATTAGGAACCAAAAGCTGAACCCTCCTAAAGATTAATTAGAACACAATTCCTAGAGGTTATGCTTCATAATGGAGGGTGAATCACAGTTCTATATGACTACTTCTGAAAGGCTTCTTATATACCTTTTTTGTTTTGACAAATCCTGGGATAGTTTGTACTGAAGCATATGAAAAGCTAAGCTAATTAAAATAATATAATTTATTAAAAAATGTATTTATTCTATAAATGCCAGAATAAAATATAATTCAATTTGCAATTAATATTTTATTAATAATGTGTATTAATTGCATTTTTGCTTTTCTAATTTATTGTTCATACATAATTACCAAATTAATATTTATCAATTTTAAAGCATAATGTAGTCACTATGAAAAGGAAAATGTTTTGTTGAAACCTAATTTCGACAACAGCGAAGCTTTGTATAAGAATACATTTCATTATTTTTTTCCTGGACTCTCAGGAAGAATTTTATTTCCTGAGACCCTTGCAATCAGGTTGTAGGACTGATTTTTTGCCAAAGGAATATAGGTAAAAATGATACACATGAATTCCATACACAAGTATAAATCTGCTTGGGAGAACTTCCACTTTATTTATTCTCCCTTTGCGATGACCAAAGAAGTTGTATCTTGAAGCTGGTAGCATCAAAATATGGAAGAAGCTAGAATATTTAAATGAAGGCATTTAACAGAGCTCTCACTGAGCACATTAGAGAGTAGCATAAGAAGCAATAAAATGTTATTTCATTAAGCCACTGCTATTTGGGGTTTGTTTTACTGCAGCATAGCTTATCCTGCTCTAATACAATAATCAATGTAGTTTTATTTGCCTTCTAAAGTAGCATTTGCAAATTTGATGTGGGGTTGGATTATGTTTGGTCAGCAGAATTTTTAAAAATTGACTCTCTATGCTTTTAGATGCAGAATTACTATTCCATCACTATTGCCTGTTATTATATCCCTTCTTCATTAATTTATTTATATGACAGGCCTTGGAATCCATTTGGGTTGGCAGACCAGGGCTATACATGGGTCTTATTTAACGGTATCAAGGCTGAGCAAACGCTAACCTTCATGTACTTTTCTGTCTGTATGAGTTATTGGATGCTTCTCAAAGACACAAGTAACAGTAACAGTTGGATAAATTTTAAAATCTGACATTTTCAAAAGATACTACACATGATTCAAGAAAAAAATATAAATAGATAACCTGAAATATAGAACTATTCCACCTATGATAAATGATAAACAGATAAACCCACACAATCTTGCAATATTTATAACTATGAAATTAAGGCTTCTCAGAATCAAAACTATATGCCCTAGGTATATAAATTTTATGGGATTTAATTAAAGTGGGCTATGGGTCCAGGCAGGAACATGCTGCTAGATTCAAGCTCCTTCTGAGGGTATGTAAATATTTCACTTGCTCAAGCAGTGCTAAAAGTTCAAGACAAAACCATTTTAAAGTAGTCATAATTTTATTTTCATATTGATATATAAATTTTATAAATTGGGAATAGATCAAAAACAGGATACTATATTCCACTAGCCCTAGTGAATAAATTCTAGATATCTTTTCTTAACCCCAGATAAATATTCTTTCTTATTGGCTTTCTAGAATTGCTTCAAAGAATTTACTTTACATCACTATACTGACTAGTCCTTTGCTGGACACGACTGAACCGACTTAGCAGCAGGAGCCTTTTATTTTAAGGACTTCAATAGTAACTGTTGGTAGACAGACAAGGTATCTAACATTAACACTGGATAAGTTAAAAAAAAATCTTTCAGAATCATTGTCTCAGATCAATAATATTGACACTTTTTGTAAACAGTCCTAGATGAACTAGTCCTAGAGAAACACATTGCTGAGATCATCTTATTAAATAAAATGTAAGCATATGATTTCCTAAAGGAAATCAGTCCTGAATATTCACTGGAAGGACTGACTCTGAAGCTGAAACTCCAATACTTTGGCCACCTGATGGGAAGAGCTGACTCACTGGAAAAGACCCTGATGTTGGGAAAGATTGAAGGCAAAAGGAGAAGGGGATGATAGAGGATGAGATGGTTGGATGGCATCACCGACTCGATGGACATGAGTTTGAGTAAGCTCTGGGAGTTGGTGATGGACAGGGAAGCCTGGCGTGCTGCAGTCCATGGGGTCGCAAAGAGTCAGACATGACTGAGCAACTGATCTGAACTGAAGCATACAATGCTACCGGCTTCCCTGGTGGCTCAGTTGGTAAAGAATCTACCTGCAATGCAGAGAGACCTGGCTTCAGTCCCCGGGTTGGGAAGAGCCCCTGGAGAAGGGAATGGCAACTCACTCCAGTATTCTTATCTGGGAAATCCCATTGACAAAAGAACATGGTGGGCTACAGTCCATGGGGTTGTAAGACTTTGAGACTACACTACCACCATCACGTACGATGCTACATTTCAAGAGATTCGAATTCCCTAACATGCTTCCTTAGATATGTTTCACATGAACAGTTTACACCACACATTTTTTGTCAGCCTGTCTATCCTTCCTCTATCAAGAGCTTTCTTCTGTATACAGTACAAATCATTCCTCTGTAGTGCTTCTTGCTCTTTTACACTGATTGTTTGCATGATTTATTACTCATTTTTAGTTTCTACCTCATTTTTCTTTTTTTCTTTCTTTTTTTTTTTCACGTAGCATCAATGTAAGCAAGAGGTGAGAGGATAAGGTCTTCAAGTCTTCCTTGATCATACTCACAACACTATGCCGGGAAGCAGCCCTCTAGATTCCCAGAAAATGTTGGTGCTCTTTAAATCCTCTGTAGATATTTCACCCATCATCTTCTCTGATAAGCCCGTGGTTAGTCTATTATTCACCTTATTCATTAACTCACTCAGCTACAGTGCTGAAATATTGACATAGAAATGTTTTATAGAACTTTCTGTGGTTAGAGAATTTTAACACAGAGTATAGGTCAAGTAAAGGTAAGACACTTGAGTGGGGTCTTCCAGGGAACCACAAAACAGGTCAAATACTGACAATTTATTGGCCACAACAGTTTAAAAGAACTCCAGCTTCATTCTGCTCCCTTTAATCTGATCCCAGGAATGTGGACAATTGTTTTTCCAAGACTGCTGCTTTACATGAGGTATAGGAAAAGTTATTAAGGCACATAAAACTGCCACAAACACACTGTTCCTACAGATATTCAATCATTTTCTTGGGAACTCTCCAAATTGCTACAAGCCTTGGCTAGTTTTCAGAGTTCTTAAAATGGTGAGTCTTCCTATGTTTGCCATTCTTTTCCATTGCTTTCATGGGCAGGTGAATTTTTGGAAGTATTTGTTCTGCTGTGTATATGCTTAGTCACTCAGTTGTGTCTGACTCTTTGCGATCCCCTGGACAGTAGCCCACCATGCTCCTCTGTCCAGAGGGAGTCTCCAGGCTAGAATACTGGAGTGGGTTGCCATGCCCTCCTCCAAGGGATCTTCCCAACCCAGAAATCAAACCCAGGTCTCCCACATTTCAGGCAGATTCTTTACTGTCTGAACCACCAGGGGAGCCCAAGAATACTGGAGTGCACATGTAGCCTATTCCTTCTCCAAGGGATCTTCCCAACCCAGGAATCAAACCAGGGTCTCCTGCATTGCAGGCAGATTCTTTACCAGCTGAGCTACTTGGGAAGCTCATTTACTTGGCTAATATCACTGCTATCACCAAATTATGCCCTTGAATGTTAGTTTTGTGACAATATTTTCTTTTTTTCTTCAGGAATTCCTGTTACACATGTGTTCAATACTCTTTGAAAGTTTCTATATCTATTCCCTTCTCTTATCTCTTCATTAAAAAAAATATCTTACCCTGTTTTTACCTATTCATTTTTAACTGGGTCTCTTTTTTCTTGAAATACAATTTGTTCTTTATTCTTTATACTTTTAAGCTGATTTGAGATCACTTTAATTTTCTTCTTCAACTTCTTTCCTGAGTCTTTGAGTCCTCATTTCATATCTTCATGCTGTTTGTATATTCCTATTCTGAATATGTG
Source organism: Cervus elaphus (assembly GCF_910594005.1). NCBI lineage: Eukaryota > Metazoa > Chordata > Mammalia > Artiodactyla > Cervidae > Cervus > Cervus elaphus. The sequence goes on along the minus strand of NC_057828.1, from coordinate 19,955,821 downwards.
AATTACAATTCATGAACTAAAAATATTTATTTCAGGTATTGTGCTATCAATGTCCTCAAAGTTTTGTCTGTAGCATTTCAACATGTTCTTGAATGTTGAAAGGTCTATATTAAATTTTGTTAGAATTTCTTTCTAGGGGTGCTTTTGCATTTTCCTTATGTTATTGTTTATATGCATTTTAGTTTTCCAGAAAAAGTGGTCTCAGAAGGTCATAAAAATTGTGATGTGCATAGGTGCAAAGGATTTCAGGTAGCTTTTATGATTTCTGTTTGTAAGCAGCCAACTCTCTACACATATCATCTCTTGTTATTCCCAGCCTTGCTCACTGTGTTCCAGCCAATTGAATATGCCAAATATGGTCCTGTCTCAATAGCTTTTTCTCCAGATACATGCATTGCTTGCTCTCACATTCCTTTCATTTCTATATGTCTCAGCTCAAGTCAAGGTCTGTGCTCAACAACTTTCTGAATAGATGAGTTTGTAGGTCCCATTTTATAAAAGTGGAAACAAAGCCCAGGGTAGTGAGTTTATTTCCTCAGTTAGAGAGACCAGTCAGTTATAAGATTACTCAGGCAATCTGTAATCCAAAGATAATGATCTTCTGTGTCTCTTTTTCTGTTTTGCATATAGGGTTATCGTTACCATCTTTCTAAAGAGACACAGAAGTACAGAACAGACTTTTGAACTCTGTGGGAGAAGGTGAGGGTGGGATGTTTCGAAAGAACAGCATGTATATTATCTATGGTGAAACAGATCACCAGCCCAGGTGGGATGCATGAGACAAGTGCTCCGGCCTGGTGCACTGGGAAGACCCAGAGGAATCGGATGGAGAAGGAGGTGGGAGTGGGGATCATGATGGGGAATGCATGTAACTCTATGGCTGATTCATATCAATGTATGACAAAACCCACTGAAATGTTGTGAAGTAATTAGCCTCCAACTAATAAAAAAAAAACCAAACAACAAAAACAAAGATAATGATCCACCCAGCCTACAATGCTTCTCTCTCATCAATCTGTGACACAGTATATCTCTTAATCACTATCAACATATCACAAAACCAGTGGTATCAATTACTTCAGTATCTATTTTTATTATTATTTTAGATATGCTAAAGTTAAACAGCTTCCAAAATAAATATTAGCAGTATCAGGCTAGTATATTTAAGCTAGAAAATTATCTATAGTCAATACTTAAGTTTAAGAGTTAGGATAAGGAATGTCTCCAAATATTTAACCAATAATATATCATTTTCTTTACATAACTTACATAAACATTTATAATATAATGAAAGGAAAATAATTTAATATAAAGAGTAAATAAAGTAATGACATATAATTCATAGATCAAACTGCCTACTAGGTGTATATATGATTTCTGAAAATTATCACTAACAAAGTGTCAAAATTAGCATTGTGATAATCATATATAGGAACTGAAGCTAAATATTATAATTCAAAATGTGTTTTATTTTGTAGGCTAATTATCGATAAATCTCACCACATACTTATTAGACCACCTTACCTACCTCCTGAGTAACCTGTTTGCAGGTCAAGCAGCAACAGTTAGATCCAGATATGGGACAACAGACTGGTTCAAAATTGGGAAAGGAGTGTCAAGGCTATACATTGTCACCCTGCTTATTTATCTTATATGCAGAGTACATCATACAAAATGCCATGCTGGATGAATCACAAGCTGGAATCAAGATTGCCAGGAGAAATAGAAAAATCCTCAGATATTCAGATGATAATACTCTAAAGGCAGAAAGCAAAGAGGAACTAAAGAGCCTCTTGATGAAGGTTAAAAACGGAGAGTGAAAAAGCTGGATTAAAACTCAATATTCAAAAAACTAAGATTATGGCACCTGGTCCCATTACTTCATGGCAAACAGATAAGGAAAATAAATGGACACACTGGCAGAATTTATTTTCTTGGGCTCCAAAATCACTGCAGATGGTGACTGCAGCCATGAAATTAAAAGATGCTTGCTCCTTGGAAAAAAAGCTATGACCAACCTAGACAGCATATTAAAAAGCAGAGACACCACATTGCCAACAAATGTCCACATAGTCAAAGCTGTGGTTTTTCCATCAGTCATGTATAGATGCGGGAATGGACCATAAAGAAGGCTGAGTGCTAAAAAAAAAAAAAGAAGGCTGAGTGCTGAAGAATTGATGCTTTTGAACTGTGGTACTGGAGAAGACTCTTGAGAGTCACTTGGACAACAAGAAGATCAATCAACCCAGTCAATCTTAAATGAAATCAACTCTGAATATTCACTGGAAGGACTGATGCTGAAGCTGAAGCTCCAATATGTTGGCCACCTGATGCAAAGAACTGACTCATTGGAAAAGACCTTGATGCTGGGAAAGATTGTGGGCAGGAGAGGGGTGACAGAAGATGAGATGGTTGGATTATATCACCAACTCAATGGACATGAATTTGAGCAAACTCCGGGGGATAGTGAAGGATAGGGAAGCTTGGTGTGCTGCAGTCATGGGGTCTCAAAGAGTCGGACACAACTTAGGGACTGAACAAAAATGACAACAACATATTTAAACATATTGTTTGCATAATTTTGTGAGAATTAAATCATAAAGACATTAACACTCCATAGATATAAAAATAGATTGTTAGAAATTGGGAAAAGGAAAGATCTAAGGAATTACTAATCTAATTATATCTTCTAATAATCAAACACAAATAAGATTGATTGTTTAGCATGTATAGTTTGGTATAACAAAATCAAACATGACCAATGGAGTTCATAAAAACAATGATGAACTCTATTGAAAGGGGTGCTATATTTATAATTTTTAAGTAGGCTTAAGTTTTGTTTCTGTGGAAAAGAAGTGCCCCATAAAACACCCAGAATAAAATTTTTTGCACTAGTGACCCAGTGAACCTCCTTGTCCATATAACCTTTATCCATTCTTTATTCAATCCATCATCCATAATGCAGGCCAAGTGATTTTTCAAAAATGCCAATCCCTTGATATCTTCCTCTGGCTTTCACAATAATATACAGACTGCCTAGCTCATGTGATGAGTATAACATTTCCTAACATATGTAATCTATAAGGCTCAGGTTTGTACATATCAACTCTATTTTTATATACCAATCTGGTATTTTACTCTGGGGCTAATTCAGTCCATTCTACATTTTACTTGTTCATCTGACAGTCTTTCTGACAAACAAGGAATTGAAATCTCAGTCAGATCCAATTGCAGCTTTATTTTAGGCTCACTTTGCTCTACTTTCTATCTGACTGTTAGAATATCTCTTGTCCAGGATGCTCACACCTATGGAATTTTCCTCTCCAGTCTGTAAGGAAAACATAGACCTTCTTTTTGGGAAGTTGGCTCTCTACTGGCCTCTGTTGTTTACTTAGTCTCACATCATTGTGTGTGTGTGTGTGTGTGTGTGTGTGTGTGTGTAAGGGGGAAGAGAGGAGTGACTTCCTCAGTATCTGAACTGGTCCTCTCAGCACAGTAAAGTCTGTTTCAGCTCAAACAGGAAAAGACTTTCAGCCCTATTGGCAGAGATAAACGCCCCAAAGGACTCTTTTATAGACAATTCTAGTCTCCTAAAGATTCAGTCAACCCTCGGCCTTAACTCCCATGTAGTCATCACTTGGAGTTGGTCTTGACCAACCATTTGACCCCTTGGGGACAAACAGAGGCTCATTTTCCTATTAAATTATGTGCTGTGCTCTGAGAGTAAAGAATACTTAGGGATCTCACTCATGCTATTTTCAGATCCACAGAACCTGGGCCCTGTTTCTGGGACACAGGCATTTCTTATCTTTATTCCTCTTATTTTTTTTTTTATCCTTACCTCCAATCTCCTCACAGACTGAAGACCTTAAAAGAATACCCATGAAGCATGGAGAGAAACAATCCTTTCAGCCACATCTTCAAAATCTCCTCGATAGGACCCTAGTCCTCCATGTCTCGCCACTGAAGTCCTGAAGCTGTCCAATTTTGTCACCACTGCACATTCCCTGCCCACTTTTCCTTTCTGGAAATGAATACTTCTTGTCTCATGTTCTCCATGTCAATAGCGCTTATTTGTCCAAAGGGCAGACTGAATGTAGTAAGCTGTTTGATGCCTAAAGTTCATAATCAGCCATAAATTAATATTTGATCTTAATATTGCAATTTTTTTAAGAGATGGCTTAACCAGGAATCACAGATACCATTTTCAAATCCACAAGGCAATGTACAAAAAAACAATGCAACTAGTCTAAGTTCCTCTATTCCTTCCCTCATCCTCCCAACTTGTCCTTTGTGTGCGTGCTAAGTTGCTCAGTTATATCCTACTCTTTGCAACCCTATGGACCATGGCTTGCCAGGCTCCTCTGTCCACGGGATTCTCCAGGCAAGAATACTGGAGTGGGTTACCATGCCCTCCTCCAGGGGATCTTCCTGACCCGGGGATTGAACTCAAGTCTCTTACATCTCTTGTATTGGTTCAGTTCAGTTCAGTCACTCAGTCGTGTCCGACTCTTTGTGACCCCATGAATCGCAGCACGCCAGGACTCCCTGTCCATCACCAACTACCGGAGTTTACTCAAACTCATGTCCATCAAGTCGGTGATGCCATCCAGCCATCTCATCCTCTGTCGTCCCCTTCTCCTCCTGCCTTCAACCTTTCCCAGCAACAGGGTCTTTTCAAATGAGTCAGCTCTTCGCATCAGGTGGCCAAAGTATTGGGGTTGCAGCTTCAACATCAGCCCTTTCAATGAACACCCAGGTCTGATCTCCTTTAGGAAAAACTGGTTGGATCTCCTTACAGTCCAAAGGACCCTCAAGAGTCTTCTCCAACATCACAGTTCAAAAGCATCAATTCTTCAGCACTCAGCTTTCTTTATAGTCCAACTCTCACATCCATACATGACTACTGGAAAAACCATAGCCTTGACTAGACGGACCTTTGTTGACAAAGTAATGTCTCTGCTTTTTAATATGCTGTCTAGGCTGGTCATAACTTTCCTTCCGAGGAGTAAGCATCTTAATTTCATGGCTGCAATCACCATCTGCAGTGATTTTGGAGCCCCCCAAAATAAAATCAGCCACTGTTTTCACTGTTTCCCCATCTATTTGCCATGAAGTGATGGGACTGGATGCCACGATCTTAGTTTTCTGAATGTTGAGCTAGGAGGGCTCTTTATCAGCTGAGCCATTGGGGAAGACCAATTTGCCCTTTAACCATGTCAAATACTCACAATTCCCTAAAGGACTGAGATACTGTCACCTTTTTTTTTTTTCTACTTAAGATATATTCTTCCCTTTGCCTGGAGTGCTCTTGTATTTCTTTAGTGCTAAGTTAATTTACTCTTCTTCAGATTCTCTCTAGAAATTCACTAACCTGGAGAGGCTTCCACAACCTCCCTTATCTCTCCATCACTGGGTTACTTGCACTATATTTCAACAGTCTGTTTGCTTGTCTGTCTCTCTCATTAGGGCCATCATACAGTGCTATTTTAGGCTTCTCCATTATCCCAAGGGCTGGCAGTTTCATAGGCAGTGCATATCCCTTGAGCAAGGTCCCAAAGTGAAGAAGATATGTAATGACCTTCAATGGGCATGCTGAATGAATGAAAATAAAATCTTTGTTGTTAAAAGCTGTGTGTGCGTGTGTTCTAAGTTGCTTCAGTTGTGTCTAACTCTGCGACCCTATGGACCATAGCCCACCAGGCTCCTCTGCCTATGGGGTTCTTCAGGCAAGAACACTGGAGTGGGTGGCTATGCCCTCCTCCAAGGGATCTTTCCAACTCAGAGATCAAGCCTGAGTCTCCTGTGACTCCTGCACTGCAGCTGGATTCTTTACTACTGAGCCACCAGCAAGCCCTGTTAAAAGCTATTTACATTTTAAAATTGGTTGTTGCTACAATGTATCTTAGCCTAAGATGACTGACATAAAAATAAAAATTCTGAATTATTTGACTCACTTGGAAAGAAATTTAAGAATGTATCTTTAGTTACATTAAATGCTGTGCCACATTCAAATATGTTAAAATGATTATATAATGATTTGCCCTGTTATCTAAAAATTATGTAACTCAAGCTCCACACTTTAGACTGGAGAGACAGAGACAGAAGTAGAGAAACAGAGAGAGAGAGAAGAGGGAGAAAGAGAAAGACTGGAGAAGACTAAGGCAATTCCTAGGAAAAACGGACTAATTTAAAACAAAATTATAACCTGTGACAGCTAACAGGCACCTAGAAAACAGGATGACTAAATGTAATATAGGTTATTGGAGGGGATACTGAAGCAGAAAAATAATATTAGGTAAAAATTATGGAAATATGAATAAATAAATTTGAATAAACTGTTGAACCTAGATGATAATAGTGTAATAATAGTTGTTCATTAGTTGTGAAAAGTATATGATGCTATTATAATTTGTTAATAATAGGGGAAAATGGATGTCAGATACATAGAGACTATCTTCACAATTTGTCTGTAATTTTAAATCTGTTTTAAAATTTAAAATCTATTTTAAAAACTGAGGTACTAAGTAAAGACTAAGGATTATAGGAGAAGAGTTAAATATTTTATAAAATTAATATTTTGATAAATTATATAATAATATAGTATAGCTAAATATGTGTTTAGAAAATACTGTTTAACATGTAAATTTAATATTTTTTAAAATCTATTCTTACTAAAGTTCTTTACAGGCATTACCTAAAATATGAACTCATGGAAAAATATTTTCAAAGTGAAAATTACTTGTGAAAATATCCTGTAGGAAAAAGTAAGGGAGAATATTTAATGTTACATTTATATTTTTGAATAATTAATATATAAATTTTCTACTGGGAAAATATTTTACTAACTTTTCTTTAACAATTCCAATTAGTGTAATATTCAGTATTTTTAAAACATGAGGGCACTAATCACTTTCATGTTTTGAAACTTTACATTTGCACTGATAATATTTTAGCACACAATATTCCCAAAAGACTAATTAAATGCAAAGTCTAAAAACATTTTCTCTAATATATTCAAAAATATATATAAATATTTCAGGTAAAGAAAACCCTTTTATAATAACTTGAGCTTTCAAATGACTTAATTATTCTTTTAATTATAATGTTTATGCTTTATAACAATAATTGGTTATTAATTATCTCTTGAGTCTGGAATGTGAAACATATTACTATAGAATATATCTTCGTTAGTTGGTTTTTCTTTTCTTCCTTTGTTAATTGTATCCTTTTAGATGAATCAATATATTTCATCTAAAAAGCCCTTTGTGCTTCTGTGCTAAGTTGCTTTAGTCATATCTGATTCTTTGTGACCCTATGGACCATAGCTCACCAGGCTCCTCTGTCTATGGGATTCTCCAGGGAAGAATACTGGAGTGGGTTGCCATGCCCTCCTCCAGGGGATTTTCCTGATCCAGGGATCAAACTTGAGTCTCTCACGTCTCTTGCAATTGCAGGTGGGTTCTTGACCTCTAGTGCCACCTGGGATGCCCAAGGGAGCCAAAATTTTCCATATAAAATGATTTATACCTAGTGAGAACACCGTTTTCAAAAGTCCTGTATTTTAAATATTTAAATTTTCTATTTGCTTTTCTCTTTATACCACCACAGCATGTTGAAAATAGTTACAAATATATCAATCAATAAATACAGTAACATAATAAAATATGCAAGGTCTTTGTAGGTTCTTATGGTTTAAATGGCTATTGAAGAACCTAGCCTCTTAGCACAGGAAAATGACAGTATTTTAGGAATGGAGTCACGTGATGCACGTGTAGTAAAATGAGAGGTATGCAGCAAGTTTCTTAGTAAAACTGTTTTTACTGCTTGAAAGTAAACATGTTATACTTTCTGAACTAAAATATATTTTTATTTTGGATAATATTTTGACATAACCCAGTATAAAGTAGAATTTGTGAGCTTCGTATGGAATAAAGTGAATATGGTTCTGAACATCAAGTATACATCTACTCCTCACCCTAGTGCTATGTTACCGACCATTACTAAGTTACATTTTCACAGCATCTCTTTCCACCATAAAATTAAGGTAAGGACATATATATATAAATCATAAGTTATCTATAATCCTATAGAAATTAGCATGCCTTTTATTTTCCATTATCAACTCTAAGTGTTTAAATTATTTTCCATTAGAAATTATGTTTTTATTACTAAGTAAATATTTTATGAAATATCAAAAAAGTTATTCATTTACTTTTTCAAGCATCACTTTTTGAATATCGGTTAGCATCTGTGCTTTGTTCTGGATCAGGGGATTAAAAAAAAAAAGATAAAATCCCTGAACTGAAAATTTATCTCAGTTATTTGATATACACACATATTCATGTAGTTGTTTTGTATTATTTGACATTCATATGCACTTGTATTATTGTTAGCGTGCTTAGTCACTCAGTTATGTCCAAGTCTCTGACTCTCTGCGACCCCATGGACTGTAGCTTGCCCAGCTCCTCTGTCCATGAGATTTCCCAGGCAAGAACAATGGAGCAGGTTGACGTTACTATTCCAGGGGATCTTCTCAACCCAGGGAACGAACCCACACCTCTTGGTCCCCTGCATTGGCAGGCAGATTCTTCACTACTAGCACCATCTGGGAAGACCTTTAGTCTTCTGTGTAAAGATATATATATATACACACATATATATATGTGTGTATATATATATATTCCATACTTCTAAATGTTTATGTGAACACATGTACTTTGGTGTGAGCATATATGTATATCTTATTAATTACTGTGTATGTATATATTCATGTGCACATATCTTATTTACAAGTGTATTTCAAGATACACTAAAAATAGGCTGTTCTTTAAATTTGCTCTTCTACATCACTTCTATTCTAGTAGAAATATATAAATATTATAAACATTTGCTAAGTAGTACAATTTATAAATCTAAACTGTCATTCTGTAACATCGTAATATATAAGAACTTGTTTTAGTTACCATGCCCGAGGAGGTGTGGTCTGATGATTTCCTCTTTGGTCCAGCCCGGTGATGTCAAGCACCCTGGGTAGAGCTGAGGGTGGGTGAGGTATGGACCCTGCTGTGTTAGCGACATCAGTGATGGGGAATAGGAGCTCTGTGTTATGTCCCACAGCTGTTGAATGGAGCTAAACTATTGTTTAATAGTGACACTTAAACTGAAGTGAAGCAAAAGCAGTTGCCCACCCCCCAAAACCAGTTGTCAAAATCTACCATCTACATTCAGATGAGTTAAAAAAATATGTTTTCTAAGAAATACAAAGTTTAGTTCCTCGGTTGGTGGTTTATTTTAACTTAGTGTTTTATAAGTCAAGCTATTGCCTGGCTCAAGTCAACCCTCCTATGTTTTCAAATCTGTTACATATATGTTAGTGCCTAACAGTGGGATTTAATCACTATGTATAGAAATTTATCATATCATCTACAGAAGTACTTTTCAGGACTATCCAAGTTCCTATTCATTTATTTTAGTTTTTGATACAGATACAGCTTAATCTTTCAGGCAGTCTTTCAAATATTTACTATTTATTATTTTCTGGGCATAGTGCTAGGCACTGTGAACACAGGTGAAACCAGTAGAGATGGCCCTTTGGTTTTGGAGTTTACAGTGTAATGTGCAAGAAATAGTATAGTAATGAATGAATGTGTAATTAAATAATATGATGTCCTGGTGGCTCAGCTGGTAAAGAATTCACCTGCAATGTAAGAGACCTGAGTTTGATCCCTGAGTTCAGAAGACCCCCTGGAAAATGGAAAGGCTACCAACTCCAGTATTCTGGCTTGGAAAATTCCATGGACCATACTGCCACAAAGAGTCAGACCCGACTGACTGACTTTCACTTTCACTTTCTAAACCCTCAAGACCTATAGTGCTAGTTTGTTTATAAGAAAACATGTTTAAGAAATTAAGCAACTTGGTCTGGATCATGAAGTCAGAATGCAAGAGAGATAGGATTAAACTGAAATATGGTTTATGCCAGAGTAGCAACCATGACAAAAAGAATATTACACTTGAAACAGCTGAGGTGCCTCATGAATATAGTGACTGTCCTATATCTCTGAGCAGTAATGCTTAAGAAATCACTGTTTTATCTCTTCCTTCTCATGGCCTCAATGCTAATTGCATGAACATCATGTTTAATTGTAAACATGCAAGGGAAGAGTGGAATGAACATAAACAGTAGGTAGTGGAATATGTGTGTGTGTATATATATATACACACTGTGTAAATAAGAAACAGAATGAAAAAGATGGATGTAATGAAAGTGCCACAAGTACATGTTAATTTTTTGTTTTTCCAGTCAAGCAATTCTGATCCACTCCTGTCCTTATTAAAACCTGACTGTGGTGGCAATAAAGTTTATTTTGACACAAAGTTCTTAATTACGACCAGGCTATGAGAGATGACAGGTGGTAGTGTACTGGTCAAGAGAGAGGATGGTCATGCTGATTAGGTGACAAAATGACTATGACAGTGTCACCTCGTGAAGAGAGTGACGCGGGTGACAATTAGGGGGAAAACACCTATCTGACAGTGAGGGCAGTGAAAATGAACACCAGCAGGAGGAAATAACATGAAATGAATAGAAAGCAGGGCAAGAGAGAGCTAGTAAAGTGTGGTTTTGGAATCGTTTCCAGGAGGAATAAGCCAAAATTGTACCCAAAATCAGCACTGATCTGTTTAATTGACCAAATGGTCATTTTAAAGGATGATAAAGTGGAGCAGCCCACTCCAGCCCAACGCCATTTTAAAGGATGATAAAGTAGCCCATTGTTACAATTAAATACATAATCATGACATTAATTTTTAGAATCTGGTGTCTGATGGTTTTATCTTTCAATCGTATTGGAAGACATTCACACTCCATGTGATACTTTTCAATTGTTCGGATTTCTGCACAAGGTTACGACACACAGGCGGTATTTTTCTCTATGGCTTTCTTCGACCACAGAATGTCAGCGCCGACACTGCATTTTCGCTCGTGCCGTTGCTTTTCATTTGTAAGTGTCAGCTGAAAAATGCATTTCATGTTTTCACTAAATGGTAATCCCATTTTTATATCTCTTTTATTTTCTTTGCTTCAATTTATTCCTCATACTCTCTCATGCAGGCCTAACAGATTTGGGTGACAAATACAGTTAGAGGCAAAACTAGAAGGAAGCATAAAACTGTATATTTGTAGAGGCATTTTCAATTACCATCACTCCTTGATATTAATACAAAACCATGAAAAACTGAAGATAGGTATTATTATCCCTATTTTTTAAATAAAGACACAAGAGCTAAAAAAAAAAAAAAACTGATATAGCCTATGCAAAGTCATACTGTTACACTTTGCTGCATTTAAATACAAAATTTTAATGGGATACATAAATGTTTCAGCCTAAATTTTACCGAAGCTCTTTCAAGGAACTTCATTGTCCTTCATCCTAATTATGACTTTTTTTGCTTTTCAGGTGTTCATGTGGCAAACCCAGGATTCCGTTTACATTCCCTATCAGTAAGTGCATTGATTTATTTCTTTTAGGTGGCTGAGTGGTAAAGAATTCCCCATGCCAATGCAGGAGACACAGGAGATGAGGATTTGATCTCTGGGTCGGGAAGATTCCCCTGGAGAAGGAAATGGCAGCCCACTCCAGTATTCTTGCCTGGGAGACCACATGGACATAGAAGCCTGGCAGGCTATAGTCCATGGGGTCACAAAGAGTCAGACACGACTTAGCCATTAAACTACAACAGTAGCGACATAGATGATTTATAATGTGTTAGTTTCAGGTGTAGAGCAAATTATCTGATGTAGACATAGACATATGTCTATTATTTTTCAAATCTCTTCCCATATAGGTTATTATGGAATATTGAGTAGAGTTCCTATCCTTGTTGGCTATCCATTTTAATATAATAGTGTGTGTATGTTAATATGGGTAACCAGGTGAAGTGAATAATCAGTGTCATGGACATTATTTTACCCAGTAGAAGACAAAACTGTTGACTCAAAACCAAGTGTGAATTTACACACATCCTTATGTTATAAATAAACAATTATATATTTTAATACACCCCCCACATATATATATATATATAAAACAGTTGTTGCTGGATTTAAATAAAATGTGCTTGCAGATTGAACTTTAACACTTTACCTCATTGATGCAAGATAATTTTATCTTCCAACTCTCACTCTTGTTCTCAGTCTCTTTCTCTCTCTCTGTCCTCTGGTATCTAAGCCTAAGCAAAATTTTATTGTGGGAAATTTCCCTGATAATTTCTGATTTATTAAAATTCATCCAAAATACAGTTCCTACACATTATCATTGTCAGGATTCTTGAATTAAGACTGAATTGGATAAGTCATTTCTAATATGCCAAAGGAAATATGTTTCCTTGGAGAATTTGAAAAAGCCATGGTAAAATTTGGAAAGAAATATAATAAATGAAATTTTCAACATACTATTTATATTTCCATTTCTGTAAAATGTCATTTCTAGAAGTAATAGATCTATTCCAGTTACATGATAAAATTCCTAACACCCCTTGCTGGACTAAATCAAAGCCAATGACCATATGGTTAAATTATTCACCATGGAATACTGCTTCTTAAAATTCTTTTTCACTTCAGCTATAGAAGTCCCCAGCCAATCCTGATGCATTAAGAATGTCTGACACATTAGCATATTTTATAATTGAGCTGAGAAATGATGTTACTATTAATTTATGTTTGAAATATTAACTTGCTTTTAAAGAAAGTATAATGCATAAATGTCAGAAATATTTATGACAACACATTGTTATATCAGGTATGCCCTTGAAATTCCCAGCTATATTAACATGAAGATTACTGTGCCTTTGCAGAAAGTTCTCACTGTATCAAGGGAAACTGTGGTGTGAATCATGAATCAAATTATGGAGCAGTCCAATATGAGTAAAATAAATAGTGACACAGTCTCAAAATAATTGACTACTATTACAACAGTAAGAATGATTTAGAGGAATAGTGAAATTTATACTTATACTGATTTTCTATGAAACCATGTTATACTTCTTTTTTAATTATATAATTTTTAATTGGAGGATAATTTATTTGCAATATTGTGTTCTTTTCTGCCATATAGCAAAATGAATCATCCATAAGTATACGTATGTCCCCTACCTCTACAATTCTATTTTATGATGGTGCTCAGCATTGAGTTATGCATTGTAACTTTTGTGCTGTCCTGATTTCACACAAATCTTGTTTTCCTCTGAAATTTCAAATTATATTCATGGTAAGAAAAGAAACTACTTGCTACACATCACTCATAACATCTGTGTTTATTCAATGCTTAAACATAATTATCTTTTATATCACTTAAATAAGTTTAGAGGTGACATATAATATCCATTGATTATCTGAGTATAACTACAAAAAATTTACATCTTGGACATGTTTGATACTGATAAATAACTGATCAATTAATGTAAGGTTTTATATTTATGATAGGGAAGACTGTGTACTTAATATGTGGTGGTCATGTTTGATTATGGTGGTCATGTTGGACTAACTATATGAAATGTATGGGCAAATAGTGTTTTGAGATAACAAAATAAATCATTCATAAGATTTACTTGAATCCTAATATAAAGTCTAGAGGACTTAATATGTATTTTTACATACATACTTACACACTTATTTACAAATTCTTGGTAATATAAGTTAGAGGAATACTAAATAAAACACTATTTAAGAACAAAAGCCTATTAAAATTTGATTTTCACATTTGCATTGTGAATACAGGAAGGAGAACTGGGATGAGTGAAGTGTAGGGGAAAGACAATATGTCTCATGGCCTTTGACTTTACTACTTTTTTTTTCAGAAGATTTATTCTTATTATTTTAAAAAGATTTATTTATTCGGCTGCTTCAGGTCTTAGTTGCAGCATGTGGGATCTTTATTGCATCATGTGGGATCCTCTAGTTGTGGTGCTTGGGCTCAGTAGTTGTGGCTTGTGAGCTCCACAGTGCTTGGGCTCAGTAGTTGTGGTGATTGGGCTCAGTAGTTGTGGTGCTTGGGCTCAGTAGTCATGGTGCTTGGGCCCAGTAGTTGCAGTGCATGGACATAGATGCTCCATGCTCATGGCATGTGAGACCTTCGTTCCCTGACCAGGAATCAAATCTGAATCCCCTGCATTGCAAGTCACTAGACCAGAAGGGAAGTCCCTGACTTTACTAATTTTTAAGAGCTATAGGACTAGTGTTTCCCCAGGGCATATTTTAGGAAATGATGACCAAGAGAATTTACATGCAGTACTTCTCTGTCATTTGGAGTTAAAAAAAAAAAAATCTACTTCTCTTCTCCTTTAATGACATATTTAATGCTTATCACAAAAATAGGAAGGAGCTTATTACTTTACAACTAAGAATGACCATCAGATAAATAGATAGGTAGAGAGATAGACAGAGAGACAGGCCCTGGAAAAATTATATGTCAACCAGAAATTCTTGCCTGGTTTTAGCTATAGTACTTTTTATACTTTTAAATTTTTTCCACTCCACTCATCAGAGATTATTCTAATGGCCTTTCAAATGATTAAAGAAAAAAAGATAACAATTCACTGTCATGTATGATTACAAGTGCAATATATTCACTTTATTTCACTTTGCTTTTTCAATCACAAAAACATGATTTGTGGAGCAGACAGTTTTTTCTCCTGTTCAGAGACTGCCAACACTTTTAGAAAACACTGGAGTTCACATCAGCACTTGGGAGGGTTTCTGAGCTGCTGCTGGGGGTCTTAGTTTAGGTTATTAGAGAAGCAGAGCCGGAGATAATTCCAGTGAAAACATTTTAGATGGGAGCTCCAAAAACAGCAGAAGGGAACTGAACATTCAGAACAAAGAAGGGAAGTAGTCAGTCAAAGATGTTTTATTTAGTTAGCAACCACTGTGGGTACTGGAACTCAAACTCACAAGGACACTTTAGGAAACAGTACAAATCATAGTCTCAGAATTATCCCACTGGATGGGTAAAGGTAGAGGGACTCATACATCAAGCGCTTCCAGTCAATAGTTAAGGAATGATCCCAGGGCTGCTCATTTCGGAGCATCTGAGGCCTGCAATGAGCTGACAATAGGCCTCAGGCACAGAGACAAAGATACTGGGAGGGGAAATCAGTGGAGCCACGTTGAAAATACTGAGGGAGTTGAGTGTGGTACTGTCAGCTCCTGATGGGGTCTCCCTCTCATTTCTCAATTCCGTTTGTGCTCCATCCTGTTATCACTCCTTCAAGGTGAAGACCAGTTACAATTTCTAAATTCTATATATATGCATTAGTATACTGTATTAGTGTTTTTCCTTCTGACTTACTTCACTCTGTGTAATGGGCTCCAGTTTCATCCACCTCATTAGATCAGATTCAAATGTATTCTTTTTAGTGGCTGAGTAATATTCCATTGTGTATATGTACCACAGCTTTCTTATCCATTTGTCTGCTGATGGGCATCTAGGTTGCTTCATACGAGAATCCTGTCACTGCTAGGCAGCAGCTATAATTTTATTTGTAATTAAAATTTTTAAAAATTTTATTTTTATTTGACTGTTTCAGGTATTCACTGCAGCACACGGGAACTTTAGCTGTGGCATATGAACTCTTAGGTTGTTTTCAGCATGTGGGATCTGATTCCCTGACCAGGGATTGAACCCAGAACCCCTGCATTGGGAGCATGGAGCCCAGTTTTAACCACTGAAGAACCAGAGCAGTCCCAGCAGCTATAATTTTAGATTTAGTAGAATCCTTACTGAAGGAACTAACTGCCACTGCAGAACTAACTGCCTCTTCCATTGCAAATAGGAATTCTAGACCAGTTTATGATTAAAGTTAAGGGGATAGGAAGAATTAATTCCCCAGGTGAGTCATTGGGTTTAATGGCAAGACAAGTCACTTCAATGCCACTTCTTGTTCTCAGACACATGCATTCTATGGTTCAGGTGTATATTGTAGGATAGCATATCGACCCCACAGGAGGTTAACTTTTATCCTTAGGGAAATGTTTTAGTCTGTTCAGGGTGCTATAAAAAATACCACAGACTGGGTAGCCTAAATATAAGACATTTATATCTCAAATATGGGAGGCTGGAAACTTCAAGCTTTTGAGACAGGATCCAAAAATGATAAATTATACACTTACGTGAATGCTCAGATACTTTTTGAGGTATTATAAGCAAGAGAGATGCATTTATGCTCAGAATACATTTCAATTCCAGTACATATGTATACCTTCAACCTGTCTGCTGAAAGAGTTGTGACCTATTCAACCCATTATCCCCCTGGAGGCTGGTACAATATCACATGTTCAGTCTCTAAATGTGTCCCACAACTCAGGTGTTCAGTAGCACTTGTAGCTAGACATGCTTTTGTTAAAGGAAACTCAATGTTGTTGGAACCATGAATGGCCTCTTTCCCATCACTATGGCTAATCAACTCATATGCCATTGTGCCATCACTGGGGTATTAGTGTTAGATGAGGCCATGTATCTAAAAGTCATGGAAATAGCTGGGAATTCTGTTTCCCTCAGTGAATGATTCTCTGACAAACGGCTATAGGTTCCTGTGGGTGAAGGGAAATTTCTGGTCTTCTTTTGGTAGCACATGGTCTTTCTTCTAGATGACCTTGGCTCCACTTAGTTTCAAGAATTCAAGGACTGAAACTGGTTTAGGTCAGGAAACTGGCTAAGGTGAAACTAATTTATTTTTTGGTTGAAGGTTATGTAGGTCAATCAATATCCTTATTGGCTGTCCATGACTTTTGATCTTAGGGTCAGCATGGTGTATTAGCCACAGCCACAAATTCCTGGGAGTCAATACTCCCTGGATTCCAGTCTGCTTCTTACAGTTATAGGTCCACTTTCCTTCTAAAAGTAAAATGCTACCACCTGGCCTCTGCTATTGCAGAATCCTATCAACTGCATTACTTCTAGTGAGATAAGCCAAGGGACTATTTCATGCAAAGATGGGCACAATAAAGGAGAGTAATTGTATGAACATACCGGAAGCAGAAGAAAAAAACAAGAGGTGGCAAGAAAACACAGAAGAACTATACAAAAAAGATCTTCAAGACCCCGAAAATAATGTGATCACTCACTTAGAGCCAGACATCCTGGAATGCAAAGTCAAGTGGGCTTTACGAAGAATCACTATGAAAAAGGTGATGGAATTCCAGTTGAGCTATTTCAAATCCTAAAAGAAGATGCTGTGAAAGTGCTGCACTCAATATGCCAGCAAATTTGGAAAACTCAGCAGTGGCCACAGTTTTCATTCCAGTCCCTAAGAAAGGCAATGCCAAAAATGTTCAAACTACCGCACAATTGCACTCATCTCACATGCTAGCAAAGTAATGCTCAAATTCTCCAAGCTAGGCTTCAACAGTATGTGAATCGTGAATTTCCAGATGTTCACTCTGGCTTTAGAAAAGGCAGAGGAACCAGATGATCAAACACCGGTTGGATCATTGAAAAAGCAAAAGAGTTCCAGAAAAACATCTCTTTCTGCTTTATTGACTAGGCCAAAGCCTTTGACTGTGTGGATCACAAAAAATGGTGGAAAATTCTTCAAGAAATGAGAATACCAGACGACCTGACCTGCCTCTTGAGAAATCTGTATGCACGTCAGGAAGCAACAGTTATAACTGGACATGGAACAACAGACTGGTTCCAAATAGGAGAAGGAGTACATCAAGGCTGTATATTGTCACGCTGCTTATTTAACTTATATGCAGAGTACATCATGAGAAATGCTGGGCAGGATGAAGCACAAGCTGGAATCAAGATTGCTGGGAGAAATATCAGCACACTTGTGGCAGAAAGCGAAGAATAACTAAAGAGCTTCTTGATGAAAGTGAAAGTAGAGAGTGAAAATGCTGGCTTAAAACTCAACATTCAAAAACGAAGATTATGGCATCTGGTCCCATCATGTCATGGCAAATAGATGGGTAAACAATGGAGACAGTGATGGACTTTATTTTTTTGCACTCCAAAATCTCTCTAGATGATGACTGCAGCCATGAAATTAAAGGACGCTTGCTCCTTGGAAGAAAAGTCATGACCAACCTAGACAGCATTTAAAAAGCAGAGGCATTACTTTGCTGACAAACGTCCATTTAGTCAAACTATGGTTTTTCCAGTCATCATGTATGCATGTCAGAGTTGGACTATAAAGCAAGCTGAGCACTGAAGAATTAATGCTTTTGAACTGTGGTGATGGAGAAGACTCTTGGGTTATTGGAAGGACTGATGCTGAAGCTAAACTCCAATACTGATGCAAAGAACTGACTCCTTTGAAAAGGCTCTGATGCTAGGAAAGATGGAAGGCAGAGGAGAAGGGGCCAACAGAGGATGAGATGCTTGGATGGCATCACCGACTCAATGGACATGCGTTTGAGTAAACTCCAGGAGATGGTGATCGGCAGGGAGGCCTGGCGTGCTGCAGTCCATGGGGTCGCAAAGAATCGGACACAAATGAGCGACTGAAATGAACTGAACTGAACTGAAGCTCTCTAACAACCCCCTCCCATCAATGCTGGCTTCTCAGTGATGCCCATGCCCCTATAACAGAACCATTATTGTTGGTTTTATTGAAGAGCATGTCTCTAGTGCTTCCTGGAAAACATTATTGTTGTTGTTCTGTGGCTAGGCTGCGTCTGACTCTTTGAGACCCCACGGACTGCATCATGCCAGGCTTCCCTGTTCTTCACTATCTCCCAGAGTTCACTCAAACACAGGTATCTGTTCTCTGGTCTTATGTGATTTATTAATATTGACATCCTCATCTCGTTGAGTTTTTTTTTTTCTTTACCTATTTTCAGTGCTCTGTCATCTCAATATTATCATTATTTCATGAATTGTAAGCCATTGATTTTTCCATGCTCCAAGTAGAAACTCCAGCTATGTAATGATACTGGCTCCAGGTATATTTATCATGTGTAAAAATCCTGAGTCACTTGAGAATATGTTCCATCAAGAAATTCTCTAACCTTTGCTTTTATCAGAGGCTTAGATAAGTAAACACTGAAGGGTCTTGTGAGCACTTTCAAATATCCAATCTTGTATGATTGATGCCAAAGAATACAGTTTACGTGTGAATGCAACTTCCATAAGGAAAAAAGAACTGTAATGCATACATCCATGAAAAGACTCATATTTCAAATTTTTAAATCAAAAAGGGAAATAAAAAAGCTGACCATTAAATAGAAAAATGGGCAAAGGATTTTGAAACTCCGCTTGGTTGATTTCACAACAGCTTATCACAACACATAAAAAGGTGATCAAGGCTTGAGAAAGAATAACAACAAAAAAAGCAATACCTAGACATTTGTATTTTCAAATTTTCCAAGATATTTCTGATATGCATCTAGATTTTAAAAAATGATTATAGGTTTTCCTATTAAATGATAGTAAGCCTTTATCAAGAATAGTAGAAAAACTTTTGTATACATATATATATACATAAGTAGTAATGTATAATGTAATATATATATATTTTAGAAAGCCTATGAACTTTTGCCTAGCTAAAATATTTTATGACATTTTTATTCAATTTGTTTCACTTAGCATGAATGGAATGGTAGATTTCTAATTTATATTCACTCAAAATTTTCATATAGTTCTGTGTATTTTGGAATCTAATATTACTGTTAAAAGTCCAGTTAGTTTATTACCTTAATGATTTAAAAAAATTTTTTGAATGAGGTTTGAAACTTTTAATCCAATTCTGAGACTATACAGAATTACTATGTTGTTAAAGAACAAGACAGGAAATTAGCATATGATACAGTATTATTAACTAAAGTACAGATTTTGTTCAAATTTCACAAAATTGTATGCTAGTGTCCATTATTTCTTTTCATATTCTGGATTCCACACAGTATTGGTTTGCATTGAACAGCTTTAGCTACATGCAACACATTCTGGTAAATTCTCTTTTCATTTTTATTCCGTTACAAATATTTTCTAATTTTCCTTGTCATGGCTTCTTAGATAAATCCACTATTTAAAAATGCACATTTAATTTCCAACTACATAGGGTTTTAAAAGTATTTTTGATATTAATTTCTCATGTAATGCTTTCTTCTCTGCAATCACCCTCTGTGTTTTTTCAGTCTTCTGACTTTACTGAGGTTTTCAATGACTAAGTCAAAGATCTCTCTTGGTAAATGTCACATTGCACTTGAAAATATGTGGGTTATTTTCAAATATCTTTTGATATTGATTTCTAACATAACTCCACAATGATAAGAAAACAGACTCTGTATGATTTCAATACCTTTAGACCATGAAATTTTCACACTTCTTTTTATTCCCCTGGATATGTTCCAGTGTTTCCTAGTTTATAGTCTATGGGAACTTGAATAGAATTTGTATCCAACTGTTGCATGAAAATTGTATAAATTTTAGTTATGTTAAATTTGTTTATGGTGCTTTTCAAGTCTACTATTATCCTTCTACATTTCTGTAAGTTCATTCTATTACTTTTTGAGAGTTTGATATTGAAACTCCAACTAAAAATTTTAATATATCTATTTAGAAAATAATTGTAATATAAGTGAAACTATGTGTAACTTTGTTCTTATTTGCCAAGTCCTGTAAATGTTGTATCATACTTTCATAATTTAGAAATAAAAAGAAAGAATAAAATGGTGATCAAATTCATTAGACATTCAGTTCAGTCCAATTCAGTCTCTCAGTCGTGTCCGATTCTTTGTGACCCCATGGACCGCAGCACACCAGGCCTCCCTGTCCATCACCGACTCCCAGATTCTACACAACCCCATGTCTATCGAGTCGGTGATGCCATCCAACCATCTCATCCTCTGTTGTCCCCTTCTCCTCCCAGCATCAGGGTCTTTTCCAATGCGTCAACTCTTCACATGAGGCAGCCAAAGTATTGGAGTTTCAGCTTCAGCATCAATCCTTCCAATGAACACCCAGGACTGATCTCCTTGCAGTCCAAGGGATTCTCAAGAGTCTTCTCCAACACCACAGTTCAAAAGCATCAATTCTTCAGCACTCAGCTTTCTTCACAGTCCAATAAGTCCAAATGTCACATCCATACATGACCACTGGAAAAACCATAGCCTTGACTAGACGGTAGACATTTGATGAAATTAAAAACAAAATCAAAATACAAGGCTATGTTCTACCCACCAAAATGCTTAAATGAAAGCTTCAGAGAAGACCTATAGTTTCTTTCTTTTTTTTTTCAGTACATTAATAATACTTAACTATAACCATCAAAAATTACATGTTCTTATCATACCACTGGCAGCTTACCCCTTAAATGCTAGATATTGTGAATATCTTTTACATCTAATAATAAAATATTGTTTAAATTTTTACCGTATCATTATATTGCACAATATTGGAGATTCTTATCAACTGTGAAGTTATAGAGATTCTGTGATCACAGGATATTTATCAACAATATTGTCCTTTTTTGTCAGTAGGCTGGTAAAGTATTCAACCTTACACAAGGATATGTGTAAACAATTTATTTGGCATGTGCAAGAAACATAAGTTGTGCAAAGGGGAATTGATAAAGGAATTAAAATAACCAATTAGAGCTTTTAAAGTTTTCATTATGAAGCCAGCTGACTATAAGTGACTGAGTTTATTACTGTAGGAGGCACTGGGAAACAGTGTAAAACATGTGATTCTGATATATATATATATCAGAATATATATATATATATTGAGGGCTGCTCCTCAGGGGTTGTTATTACTTTAAGCTTTAAGCTTTCTGTACTGACAAAAGAAATGTGACTTTCCACAGTGTGAAGAATAACACAGGCACAGAGGTGCAGTTTCTGACAATTGAATGCTGTTATATCAAATTCTAAATAAATTCGTGTGAATATGTCCACTGTTACTTATAAACAGACTTGTATGGAAACATTTTCATTTATAAAAAGTGTCATGTAAGATAGATTTTCTTTTTAAAATATCTATCCTTAAAAATTGTTTCTTCATGAAAATGTCATAGATAAATAGATGAATAGATAGATTTATCTGTCTCATGGCTTTCATAAGGATTATATACATGTGCAACCTCAGAAAACAATGTTAATTTGAGAAGCCATTTTTACAAAGTATACATATATTTACCTATAAAATTATAGAGTCATTGCACTTAAAATAATGAAATATTATTGAATATAGTATGTTTATGAGATTTATTTTATAAAGTTTTAGAATATACATACATAAATTCACATGTATTTAGGGATATTTTGCTCTAATTTTATTTTTAGTGTGGTGAAGTAAAATTAGAATAAAATTATTCTCATTTAAAAAAATCAGATACATAAAGAAAGAAGACTTTGTCATAGGTAAGTGAAGTGAAATCGCTCAGTCATGTCCGACTCTTTGCGACCCCATGGACTGTAGCGTACAGCTCCTCAGTCCATGGAATTTTCCAGGCAAGAGTACTGGAGTGGGTTGCCATTTCCTTCTCCAGGGGATCTTCCCAACCCAGGGATAGAACCCGGGTCTCCCACACTACAGGGAGACGCTTTACCTTCTGAGCCACCAATTAATTTTCTCAAGATTTCTCAGAACTAACTGAAAAGAAAGAAATAATTAAAACTTTTCTAACCTTACTAACTCTAATCCCCATCAAGAATTCCCTGGTGGCTAAAGAACCCACCTGCCCAAGTAGGAGATGTGAGTTTGTTCCCTGGGCTGGGCAGATTCCTTACGGTAGGAAATGGCAATCATTCCAGGATTCTTGCCTGGGAAATCCCATGGACAGAGGAAGCTGCGGGGCCACAGACCACAGACCATGGGATTGCAAAAGAGTCAGACTCAACTTTAGTGACTCAACAACAGCAACTACTCCTTTTTACACGGTGGAAACATCCTTTAGATATTTTATCCTAAAATGCCTTCTTTATTGATATCTTCAAGCATTTCTGTTCTTATAAAGTTTAGATTCTTATTTTAAAAAATAAATAAGTGCTGTTTGGTGACCTTGAAATTATTCTACTATTATAATGGAGAAGTATCATATGTAGAAGCTTTAGTACTTTTTAAAGGCAAAAGTGACCTTGGATTAAATCTTACAAATGTTCACATCTCTGAACTGTTCATGTTCATCTACCAGGGAATGTTAGATTTCAAGTAACGCATTCAAAAAGAAGTAAATGTGATATGTTCTTTTGATATCTTCTACTATAGAGGAATTTCACTGCAATGGAATAAAGAAAAATAATTTCTTTTACCCATTTTGTATATTGCTCATCATTATATATTTCACTCTTTC
Source organism: Cervus elaphus (assembly GCF_910594005.1). Classification (NCBI taxonomy): domain Eukaryota; kingdom Metazoa; phylum Chordata; class Mammalia; order Artiodactyla; family Cervidae; genus Cervus; species Cervus elaphus. The sequence continues at coordinate 19,932,526 of NC_057828.1, read as the reverse complement.
CTAAAGATGCAGGCATGTTTCCTGAAAACACAGTTGTTGGCTTTCTTGAAACTTCAGGAGAGTGGAGAATACAAAGTTAAATGAAAATTAAACAAATATACAAGTTATTATTGTTAAACAGAGATTTCTATAGAAAAGAAACATTTTGAATCTATAAAGGGAGTACACCCTTTGTTTACTTTCTAGAGTTCAATTAATATTGGATTATTTGTTAAGTTTTTCCTGACATAATGATTCAAAGTTTTGTTTATTGCTCTTTCATTTGATAATAGTTATATATATATTATATATACATATATACACAACAGTCCTCTATTATCACCTTATAAAGATACTGATTCACTAATCAGATGTCTCTGCCTGACCTATGTCCTTTATGATATCTAACATGAAGGATCTGATTAGAAACAAATCCACATGAGGTTAGAAAGCAGAAGGAAAAGAAATACTACTGGCTGTGATCAGTTCTGGAGGTGTCAATGATATTGACCCCAGAATCTCTGTTTCATAAGGCTGTAGCAGTCTTCCCAACAGTAGCAGTGGCCCAAGTATCAGTAATTATTATTATTGTGATTGTTTTGACTATCCTGGGTCTTCATAGGGGTGTGTGGGCTTTCTCTACTTGCAGCATGCTGACTTAGTTGGTCTGCATGGGGGATCTTAGTTCCCCATCCAGGGATCAAGACCATTCCCCCTGCATGGAAAGGAAGACTCTTAAACCACTGGACCACCCTGGAAGTTCCCATAAGAGCAGTAATTTTAATCTCATGTGCAATCAAATGTCCCTCTTTTTCTTTGACACTGACTGATATAGGGAGGTTGAGAAATTTTTTTGTTTGATTTATTTTTAAAAAATCATTCTCTTTCTTTCCTTTCTTTCTTCTATCATCCATTCTTTCTAAATCTGCTGAGGATCATGTGTGTATTTATATATGTGTGCCCCTCTGCCTGACTGTTAAAGTGCCTTTGCTCAGAACCCTGTCCACCTGTGGATGGCAGGAAGAAATTAACACATCCCCTGCCTGAGGCTTGCCATTTTGAGAGATGTTTGCAAGATTTATTGCTGTTCAGTTGCTCAGTCATGTATGACTCTTTGCTACCCCATGGACTTCAGCACACCAGGCTTCCTTGTCCTTCACAATCTCCAGGAGTTTCCTCAAATTCATGTTCATTGCGGTGGTGATGCCATCCACCCATCTCATCCTCTGTCATTCCCTTCTCCTCCTGCCTTTAATCCTGCCCAGCATCAGGGTCTTTTCCAGTGAGTCAGCTCTTGGCATCAGATGGCCAAAGTATTGGAACTTCAACCTCAGCATCAGTCCCTCCAATGAATATTCAGGACAGATTTCTTTCAGGATTAAATGATTGATTGCATCTCCTTGCGGTCCAGTTCAGTTAGTTCAGTTGCTCAGTTGTGTCCAACTTCTTGCGACCCCATGGATTACAGCACACCAGGCCTCCCTGTCCTTCACAAACTCCTGGAGTTTACTCAGACTCATGTCCAATGAGTCAGTGATGCCATCCAATCATCTCACCCTCTGTTGTCTCTCACTGTTTCCACTGTTTCCCCATCTATTGGCCATTAAGGGATGGGACCAGATTCCATCATCTTAGTTTTCTGAATGTTGAGCTTTAAGCCAACTTTTTCACTCTTCTCTTTCACTTTCATCAAGAGGCTCTTTAGTTTTTCTTCACTTTCTGCAATAAGGGTGTTGTCATCTGCATATCTGAGGTTACTGATATTTCTTCCGGCAATCTTGATTCCAGCTTGTGTTTCATACAGCCCAGCATTTCTCATGATGTACTCTGCATATAAGTTAAATAAGCAGGGTGACAATATACAGCCTTGACACACTCCTTCTCCTATTTGGAACCAGTCTGTTGTTCCATGTCCAGTTCTAACTGTTGCTTCCTAATCTACATACAGATTTATCAAGAGGCAGGTCAGGTGGCCTGGTATTCCCATATCTTTAAGAATTTTCCAAAAAACAAAAGAAAACAAAACAAAACAAAAACCAAAAAAGAATTTTCCACCATTTTTTGTGATCCACACAGTCAAAGGCTTTGGCTTAGTCAATAAAGCAGAAATAGATGTTTTTCTGGAAATCTCATGCTTTTTCAATTATCCAACAGATGTTGGCAATTTGATCTCTTGTTCCTCTGCCTTTTCTAAATCCATCTTGAGCATCTGGAAGTTCATGGTTCACATATTGTTGAAGCCTGGCTTGGAGAATTTTGAGCATTACTTTACTAGTGTGTGAGATGAGTGCAATTGTGCAGGAGTTTAATCATTCTTTGGCATTGCCTTTCTTTGGGATTAGAATAAAAACTGATCTTTTCCAGTCCTGTGGCCACTGCTGAGTTTTCCAAATTTGCTGACATATTGAGTGCAGCACTTTCACAGCATCATCTTTTAGGGTTTGAAATAGCTCAACTCGAATTCCATCATCTCCACTAGCTTTGTTCATAGTGATGCTTCCTAAGGCCCACTTGACTTCACATTCCAGAGTGTCTGGCTCTAGCTGAGTGATCACACTATTGTGATTATCTGGGTCGTGAAGATCTTTTTTGTATACTTCTTCTGTGTATTCTTGCCACCTCTTCTTAATATCTTCTGCTTCTGTTAGGACCATACCATTTCTGTCTTTTATTGAGCCCATCTTTGTATGAAATGTTTCCTTGGTATCTCTAATTTTCTTGAAGAGATCTCTAGTCTTTCCCATTCTATTGCTTTCCTCTATTTCTTTGCACTGATCACTGAGGAAGGCTTTCTTATCTCTCCTTGCTATTCTTTGGAACTCTGAATTCAAGTGGGTATATCTTTCCTTTTATCTTTTGCTTTTTGCTTCTCTTCTTTTCACAGCTATTTGTAAGGCCTCCTCAGACAGCCATTTTGCTTCTTTGCATTTCTTTTGCTTGGGGATGGTGTTGCTCCCTGTCTCCTTTACAATGTCATGAACCTCCATCCATAGTTCATTCAGGCACTCTGTTATCAGATCTAGTCCCTTAAATCTATTTCTCACTTCCACTGTATAATCACAGGGATTTGATTTAGGTCATACCTGAATGGTCTAGTGGTTTTTCCTACTTTCTTCAATTTAAGTCTGAATTTGGCAATAAGGAATTCATGATCTGAGCCACAGTCAGCCCCCGCCCAATAATGCTGAAGAAGCTGAAGTTGAACGGTAGTATGAAAACCTGCAAGACCTTGTAGAATTAACACCCCCAAAAGATGTCCTTTTCATTATAGGGTTCTGGAATACAAAGTAAGAAGTCAAGAAACACCTGGAGTAATAGGCAAATTTGGCCTTGGAGTACAGAATGAATCAGGGCAAAGTCTAATAAAGTTTTGCCAAGAGAATGCACTGGTCCTAGCAAACACCCTCTTCCAACAACACAAGAGAAGATTCTACACATGGACATCACCAGATGGCCAACACCCAAATCAGACTGATATATTCTTTGCAGTCAAAGTTGGAGAAGCTCTATACAGTCAGCAAAGACAAGACTGGAAGCTGACTGTGGCTTGCACTCCAAGCGACTCTCAAGAGTCTTCTCCAACACCACAGTTCAAAAGCATCAATTCTTCAGCTCTCAGCCTTCTTTATGTTCCAACTCTCACATCCATATTTGACTACTGAGGAAATCATAACTTTGACCATACGTACCTTTGTCCTTTCTACTTTGCTTCCCTACCTCCCCTGGCCTCTGATCTATAAAGGGAAAACATCCAGACCCTGTTAAGATGGTTATTTTGATGCACTAGCCTGCCATCTTCTTGGTCAGCTGCATCACCTATTAATGTCTCTTCCTTGCCTCAGCCGCTCATATCTTTGATTCATTGGCCTATTTTGCGTCTGCAAAGTGAGTTGGCCTTCTTAACACTACTTTACACAGAAGAAAACTTTATTATTTCTTCTAACATATTAGTTTTAGACAAATCATTTTTTAAAAGTCTTTCATCTTAGTTTTTTTTCCTATAAAATAATTTATTAGATCAGGTTTCATTAGAAAAATAAGCAAAAAACACAGAATTTAGCTAAGGAAGAATGTTATACTAAATTTTGACCTTCATAATGGCCCAAATCCATTGGGTGATTGTTGTTTCTTAGTATACTATACAACTTAGAGCAAAGTTGCTCAGCTTTGGCAGTGCTAGGCTTTTGAATAGGATAGCTCTTTGTAGCAAGAAGTCGTCCTGCATTGTAGGATGTTTAATAGCATTTCTGACCTCCATCAACCAGATGCAAGTAGGGTACCACCCCAGGAAGAACATAATATGTCTTCAGACATTGTCAAATATTCCTTGGGAAGTAAAACCATCCCTGGTTGAGAAAAACTGATCTGGAAAATTGCAGCAATTCTCAACAAATTTTAGTGAATTCTAAAATTATAGATAGGGTTCCCTGGTGGTTCTGTGTCAGAGAATCCTTCTGCAGTACAGGAGATGGGAAGATGCAAGTTTGATCCCTGGGTCAATAAGATCCCCTGAAGAAGGAAATGGCAACCCACTCCAGTTTTCTTGCCTGGGGAATCCCATGGACAAAGGAGCCTGGAAAGCTATAGTTAATGGGGTTGCAAAGAGTAAAACGTGAGTGAGCCACTGAACAACAAAACTATGGATTATATGACAGGAAACTTTGTTTTAAAGAAATATAAATACATATATGATCACAAACATATTACCCTCCAGTAAATTATTAGTAGTACAAATGATATTTACCTTATAAACAAAGTCATTTGTCTTTAAATAATATGCTGTTGCTCCTAGAAAATGTTCATTCTATTGTTTGTGTCTCAATTCATTTTAAATTCATTAAGATATTCTTTCAGAATAGAAATAAAATGCCTTGGATCTCCTATTTAACATCCAAAATTATTTTTAAGTGTTTTCTCTAATTGGAACTTATAAACTTCAAGCTGTTTTAATAACTGATTGATAAACTCACATACAGTTAAAATGCACATTAAATTCTAATGATTCTCTGACTTTATCTAATTTGGTCAACCAAAATTAGATAACAAGCAATTTAACAAGGCTTCCAGTAAAATAATCTTGCTTGCTTTGCTTTCTCAAATCTTTTTTACTGGATCTAGCATTTTAGCAGCAGTAAACCTCCTCCTGTTACAGCACCCATATGTCAAAAAATAAATAGACAAAAAAAAAATAAAATAAAATCATTGTATGCCAAGTCAAGTCTGAATTTTTATGACCCTATGGACTGTAGCCCAGCAGAAAGCTCTATTCATAGGATTCTCCAGTCAAGAATACTGGAGTGGGTTGCCATGCCCTCCTCCAGAGGATCTTCCAGACTGATGGATAGAACCCATGTCTCTTATTTCTCTTGCATTGGAGGGCAAGGTCTTCACCACTAGCGCCATTTGGGAATCCCACAAAATCATTAGGCATGTACATAATTAATATTTTAATTAAAAGATGAAAACAAATGGGTACAGATTCAGTTCAGTTCAGTCACTCTGTCATTTCTGACTCTTTGCAGGCCCGTTGACTTCAGCACACCAGGCTTCTTTGTCCATCACCAACACCTGGAGCCTACTCAAACTCATGTCTACTAAGTCAGTGATGTCATCCAACCATCTCATCCTCTGTCATCCCCTTCTCCTCCTGCCTTCAATCTTTACCAGCATCAGCGTCTTTTCCAATGAGTCAGTTCTTCGTATCAGCTGGCCAAAGTACTGGAACCTCAGTTTCAGCATCAGTCCTTCCAATGATTATTCAGGGCTGATTTCCTTTGGGATTGACTGGTTGGATCTCCTTGCTGTCCAAGGGACTTGCAAGAATCTTCCCCAACACCACAGTTCAAAAGCATCAATTCTTCGGTGCTCAGCTTTCATTATGGTCCAACTCTCATATCCATACAGGACTACTGGAAAAACCAAAGCTTTGACTAGGCAGACCTTTGCTGGCAAAGTAATGTCTCTGCTTTTTAAGAAGTGTTAAGAATTCTACACCTTTAAACCTAGACAACCATTCCTACAATTGCTACCAGAGAAAATTCTAGGATACACACACACACACACACACACACACACACACAAAGAAAAAAGCTAAGCAAACATACTGGTAAATGAACCTCAATTGTATTCTCCAACTTGAGTATTGAATCCTAACAGGTGGGACTGAATGAATGAAAAACCTCTGCCTCAGCTTGAGTTTAACCTAATGCCTGGAACCACAATAAATTCCACCAGTGCCCATCCTTGCTTCTTGGTTGTTTTTGTTCTGTTATTACATCATCCAGAATGACCAGGGTGGTGGGGGGAGAGTTTCAGCCAAAGCTAAGTGACAATATATAAAAATTCAAGATTGGTTTTAAACTGCCTTCCCACCACATTAAAAAATTACTCCTTAAGAAGTATATAATTTTCATTGTAATATGTTCTTGATTATGTCTAGGACCATTTTTTAAAAATTTTTTTAAAAGTTAAAGTTCATCTAGTCTTATATTTTTCCTGATGGCTCAGCGGACAAAGAATCCACTGCAATACAGGAGGAGTAGGTTCGATCCCTGGGTTGGGAAGATCCCTTGGAGGGTAAAAAGGAAACACACTCTAGTATTCTTGCCTACAGAATCCCATGGACAGAAGAACCTGGAGGGCTACAGTCCAAAGGGTTGCAAACAGTCAGATACAACTGAGCAACTAAGCATGCGTGCATTAGTCTTGTATTAGTGTAATCATTGCAGGTTTCTTATGGTTGCTACCTGGATGATAAATTCTTTTCCATTCTGGGAACATAAAATTTGCTTGATTAAGTTTTTGCTAAGGAATTCGAGAAAAATTTTAAAAGACAGAGTTGTGAATATGAGAAAATAATAATGCCCTTAGGGATCTACAGCAGATTAAGCTGCAAAAAAGATGCTGGAGGTTTCAAGTAAGAGGATTACTTCAGAGAGCAAAGATATATTAGAGAATAAAGGTCTTTTTGTTCAGAAGGGTAGGAGCTGGTTGCTCCGTCAGGCACAAGTGCTATCATCTAGGTTACTTAAGTTCCAGAAATGTACATGATGTGATGTGACCCAGAAGAAACCACTGTGATCTGTTCACTCGCGTTTTCTGTTTGAAGGGCAGTTCATACACTGGGGAGAGACACAAGAGTTGCCAGTGTGTGTTTGGCAGAGGATGGCCAAGACAAAGGCAGCTCCTTTACCACAGTGCAGAACCAAGACTGGGCAAAAGGACATCAGAGGCAATGTGTTTTCTTGTCTTTAGATTCACAGTTCAAGCTCATGACGTAGCCTCGCTGGAGAAGCTGCTGTGGTCTCGTTCCAGCCCTTCAAAGTTCAGTGAGCAGAGGAGAGAATTTACATCCCTCTCAGGAGTTCCACTTGGCTGGTGCTGTTTATATGGCTGCATCTGATCAGGTTCTTGGGTAAGGATTAGGCAGCTCTGTCATTTCTCTTCCTCTGTCCTTTCTCTACGAGTACTGTTCTTGAAAACAGCACTCATCCATCTCCAGCAGTCACAAGTAGATGGCTTTGGTCCAAGTTGTAGGGCTGTAGATGGGACCTGCTGAACTTGCCACCCAGCGTGGCAAGATTAAGGGCTCTAGAGGTCAATGGAAAGTCCCAATGGAGTAACTTTCAGCATTAAAATTTTAATAATGCTTGTTATTTCTACTTATAAATTAATAGAATTTTTTTAACTGACTATAAAAAACTTTCCCTCTGAGGGTTTCAAAGGAAAGAGCTGCTAAAAATAGTCCCTGTAGGGGACATGTTTTCTAGTTAGGGCCTTACCTCTTCTCATCTACCTCCCAGGGCCACTTTAGCATCCCTAAGTGAGTAATTAGCACTGTCCCTGCTGACTTGGAATAATGGAAATCTCAACTAAAGAAGATCGAAATTTGAGAACAGATCATATTAGTTCTAACCTTTCTTTTGAAAAGCTTTAGTTTTTAATTTGCACTAGCCTATGAAAAAATTAATCATTCTCATTTACAGGGTGCATGCCCCAATACTCAACAGGACCAAGAGAAAATTAAATTCATAATTATTTTTATTTGGATAGGTGGCATTTGTTGCACAATTCACTACACTGTAGAACTGTTATGCTTTAACTTAAATAATTAAATACATGTCGTACTTGTATCTTTTATTATATAAAATCTATATCAAGTTTTCATTTCAAAGTATCTTAACATACACTTGAAAACATTACATCTATTTTATGTGTGCTCAGTGGCTCGGTTACGTCTGACTCTTTATGGCTGCATGGACTGCAGCCTGCCAGGTTTCTCTCTCCATGGAATTTTCCAGGCACTGGAGTGGGTTGTCACCTCCTACTTCAGGGGAGCTCCCTGACCCAGGGATCAAATCTACATCCCTTGTATCTCCTGCATTGGCAAGCAGATTCTTTACTACTACAGCCACCTGTGAAGCTTATTTCTGTTTTATACATTACATATAAATCCAGGAAAATATAAAATTGCCTTAAATTATGAAACCAAAAATTATTCACTGTTTTTAAAAGCTATTTACATGAAATGTATTGATATGTTAGTATACTTTCCCCAATTAAATAGGACAGTACTGAGCATATCATTTACTCTTTCAGTTGCAATTTTTTTCCCAAGCACTGATCTTATACGGAAATATATGCTGGGAGAATAACAAAATTGATTATTTGATTTTCAGCCAGATTTCTGTTAACAACTTTTATTGAAATTTCATAGAACATGTTTGTATATCTGTTAATTTTTCTAACATTTATTTAAGCATTACTTTTTACTCACTTATTTATTGCAATATAACATACACTTAATGTTTTTAGAAAATACACACCCAGATATAAGTTAGGATTTTGATTGCTGTGACATGTAATGATGCAGTCTTTCTTGTTTAGAGTCTTTTCTTCAGCCAGCTTAAATGTTAATTTTGTTTCAGTAAAAACCTTCAAGCATGTAGCCTTTATAACAAATAATGAAGCACATATTATTATTATACTTATCTTACAGATGTGAAAATTGATACACCAATGAACGCAAATGCAAAAACACTCATCAAAATATTAGCATACTGAATTCAACAATACATTAAAAAAGATCATACCCTAGTTCATGTGAGATCCATTGTAAGAATTCAATGATGGCTTAACATTCACAAATCAATAAATCAAGTGATATGCCACATTAACAAAATGGAAAATAAAAGCCATATGATCAGCATAATAGATAAAGGTAAGGCATTTGACAAAAAACAACATTCATTTGTGGTAAAAACTCTCCATAAAACGGGTATAGAAGGCACATACCTCAACATAATAGAGGCCATATATGACAAGCTCACAACTAACATAATGCTCAAAAGTGAGAAACTGAAGCTTTTTTTCTAAGATCAGAAACAAGAGTAGGATGATTACTCACAGCAGTTTTCTTAAATAGTAATGGAAGTCCAAGCCATAGCAATTAGTTGATAAAAAGCAATAAAAGACAACCAAATTGGAAAAGAAGTAAGACTATCACTATTTGCAGGTGACATGATATTGTATATTAGTCAGTTCAGTTCAGTCGCTCAGTCATGTCTGACTGTGACCTCACGGACTGCAGCACGCCAGGCCTCCCTGTCCATCACTGACCCCCCGAATTTACTCAAACTCATGTCCAGTGAGTCGGTGATGCCATGCAACCATCTCATCCTCTGTCATCCCCTTCTGCTCCAGCCTTCAATCTTTCCCAGCATCAGGGTCTTTTCAAATGAGGGAGCTCTTCACATCAGGTGGCCAAAGTATTGGAGTTTCAGCTTCAGCATCAGTCCTTCCAATGAATATTTAAGACTGATTTCCTTTAAGATGGACTGGTTGGATCTCCTTGCTGTCCAAGGGACTTGCAAGAGTCTTCTCCAATACCACAGTTCAAAAGCATCAATTCTTCAGTGCTCAGCTTTCTTCATAGTCCAACTCTCACATCCATACATGCCTACTGGAAATACCATAGCTTTGACTAGACGGACCTTTGTTGGTAAAGTAATGTCTCTGCTTTTTAATTAGCTGTCTAGGTTGATCATAACTTTTCTTCCAAGGGGCAAGCGTCTTTTAATTTTATGGCTGCAACCATCATCTACAGTGATTTTGGAGCCCTCCAAAATAAAGTCTCTCACTGTTTCCACTGTTTACTCATCTATTGGCCATGAAGTGATGGGACAAGATGCCATCATCTTAGTTTTCTGAATGTTGAGCTTTAAGCCAACATTTTCACTTTCTTCTTTCACTTTCATCAAGAGGCTCTTTATTTCCTCTTCACTTTCTGCCATAAGGGTGGTGTCATCTGCATATCTGAGGTTATTGATATTTCCTCAGCAATCTTGATTCCAGCTTGTGCCTCATCCAGCCCACATTTCCCATGATGTACTCTGCATATAAGTTAAATAAGCAGGGTAAGAATACACAGCCTTGATGTACTCCTTTCCCGATTTGGAACTAGTTTGCTCTTCCATGTTCAGTTAGAAAACCCTAAAGACGCCACTAAAACACTATTAGAACTAATAAATAAATTCAGTAAAGTTGCAGAAGTCAAAATTAATAGAAATCTGTTGTGTTTCTATACACTAAGAACAAACCATCAGAAACAGAAATTAAGACAATAGCACCATTAACAATTGCATCAAAGAGAAGAAGATACCTAGGAATAATTCTAACCAAGTGAGTAAAACACCCTTACTCTAAAATCTAGAAGAAAATTGACAAAAGAAGTTGAAGATGACACCAATTTATTGATAGGTATATGATGCTCATAAATTGGAAAAATTAATACTTTTAAAATGTAATACTACCCAAAGCAATCTACAGATTTAATGGAATTACTATCACAATACTCATGGCATTTTATACCACAAAGAGCCTGCATAACCAAAGTAATCTAGAGAAACAGCAAAGCTGGAGATATCATGCTCACTGATTTTAAGCTATACAAAGAGCTATAGTGGATTTCTCTTGTGGCTCAGCTGGTAAAGAATCGGCCTGCAATGTGTAAGACCTGGGTTTGATCTCTGGGTGGCGAAGATCCCCTGGAGAAGGGAAAGGCTACCCAATCCAGTATTCTGGCCTGGAGAAGTCAGTCCATGGGATCGCAGAGTCGGACATGACTAAGCGACTTTCACTTTCACTAAGAGCTATAGTAATGGATACACTGTGATATTGGCACAAACATAGACACATAAATCAATGGATCAGAATGGAGAGCCCAGAAATAATCCATGCTGATAAACTAAATTAATTTATGACAAAGGAGTCAAGAATATCCAATGGAAAAAATCTCTTCAATAAATTGTGTTGGAAAAACTGGACAGCTGTTAGTGCATGCAAAAAATTACACTGGGCTACAAAAATTACATAAAGATGGATTAAAAGTTTGAATGTAATACCTAACTTTATAAAACTCCTAATTAAAAAAAAAAACACAGAGGATGATTTCCTTTATATCAGCCTCAACAATATGTTTAGGATATAATTCTATAGGCCAGTGTAACAAAAGTAAAATAAATAAATGGGTCTACATCAAAATAAATGCTCTGCAAGAAGAACAAAATTATCAACAAAGTAAAAAGACAACCGACTGAATGGAATATTTTCAAATCATATAATGAAAGGTTAATATCCAGGATATTTGATTTGTCATAGTTTTCCTTCCAAGGAGCAAGCATCTTTTAATTTCGGGGTTGCAGTCACCATCCACAGTGATTTTAGAGCCAAGAAAATAAAAGCTGCCACTACTTCCACTTTTTCCATGTTTACTTGCTATGGAGTGATGGGACTAGATGCCATTGATCAATTAAAAAAAAAGAAAGCACAACAAAAAATCATAACTTATGTAAATAAGTGTTTCAATTTGAAAAAAACAAACCAAGGAAAGTAATGAATATTGGCAACAGTCTTTTAGATAAAATAAAAAGGAAAGCAAAAACCTGAATGTGAAAAAAATCACTATTCTTCAAGTATACTTAATAAGCAATGCGAGAATTACTTTATGCCAAATTCAGACATATGTATCTTGTCGCCTACTTTAAGATGATTTGATTTTTGCCTCACAAGTGAAGGAGGTTAAAGGGAAGAGACATTTTCTGCTGTCTGGAGGTAGGAAAGGACATAGGACATAATTACATTTAATTAAAAACAAACTATGTGCAAGGCGCATCTTAGGTGAAATATATTGCTTGCTCCTTGGAAGGAAAGCTGCGATCAACCCAGACAGCATATTAAAAAGCAAAGGTATTACTCTCCTAACAAAGTTCTATCTAGTCAAAACTGTGGTTTTTTCCAGTAGTCATGTATGGATGTGAGAGTTGGACTATGAAGAAAGCAGAGCACCGAAGAATTGATGCTTTTAAACTGTGGTGTTGGAGAAGACTCTTTAGAGTCCCTTGAACTGCAAGGAGATCCAACCAGCTCATCCTAAAGGAAATCAGTCCTGAATATTCATTGGAAGGACTGATGTTGAAGCTGAAACTCCAATACTTTGGCCACCTGATGCAAAGAACTGACTCATTGTGATAGGTTATGGTGAATGGTGTTGGATTCCTGATCTCCGAAGAGGATTTAACTTCTAGACCAGCGACCAGGCTTGATCACTCCAGAGCTTTTGTATAGCAGAGTTTTATTAAACTGAAAAGGGACAGAGAAATCACAGACATAGACATCAGAAGGGGGAGGGAGAATGCCCCGCTCCCCCCCCGCCCCCCAGCTAGTCTTTAGCAAGGGAATTATATACTTTTAAAATTAGTTATTGCTGCTGCTGCTGCTAAGTCGCTTCTGTCGTGTCCGACTCTGTGTGACCCCATAGACGGCAGCCCACCAGGCTCCCCCTTCCCTGGGATTCTCCAGGCAAGAACACTGGAGTGGGTTGCCATTTCCTTCTCCAATGTATGAAAGTGAAAAGTGAAAGGGAAATTGCTCAGTTGTGTCTGACTCTCAGCGACCCCATGGACTGCAGCCTACCAGGTTCCTCTGTCCATGGGATTCTCCAGGCAAGAGTACTGGAGTGGGTTGCCATTGCAGGAGGAGAAGGGGACCACAGAGGATGAGATGGTTGGATGACATCATTGACTCGATGGACATGAGTCTGAGTAAGCTCCTGGAGTTGGTGGTGGACAGTGAAGCTTGGCATGCTGCAGTCCATGGGTCACAAATAGTTGGACACGACTGAGCAACTGAACTGAACTGAACTGAACTGATCCAGGTATGAGAAGATGGTGAATTTGATCACTTAAATTGCAGTAGAAAAAAGGGAGGAAGTAAATGGATGCAACATATATTGATAAGATGAAATTTAAGGATTGATGATGATAGAATGGATGGAGGCGGTAAAGTGGGAAACAGCAAAGGTGGGGAATTTGGTAGTGAAAAGAAAAAGCAGGAGGAAAGAAATTGTGCTAGTTAGGGAAGTAGCCTTAAATCATTTAACTTTATGTTGAACTTCAGATATCTATATTATATTTAACTGAAAAGGTTGGGTATTCGCTTCATGTTGGAGTGTCTCTCCCTGCATCCATATGTACCACAGGTAAGATATTTTATGTATAGGTTATTTTATGTGAATTATATGTATGGTGAAAACTTTCAATAGACACTAAGAACTCAATCTCTGATTCATGTAGACCTGAGTTCTAGTCAGAAGTAAGTTACTCTGGCAAGTTATGAACATCATCATCTATATGAATTTGTTAGGTTACACAGTACTTGATGGTGTAAAAGTGAGAATTGAAATATTGATAGATGCTCTATGTAAAGTGCTTACTGGATCTGGCATGCATTTTACAGTGAATGATAGTGATAATAATGAGGTTCTAGGACAGAAACCTGAAGAAAATCAAAATATGGGAGATGAGAAGATAAAAATAAAATATAAAATAAATTATTGTGTATCCAGATATGCATATAAATCCAGAATCTTCACTGAAGAGAGATAAACAGTGTTTCATGAGGAAGGAAGTCATCAGTGTCAAAGGTAACCGAGATGATGAGAAAGATAAGATTTGAAAAATTCCCATTAGGTTTAAGCATGGATGCTGATAATTTGGGGGGCAATATTAAAAGAAATGTAAAAATAGGTACAAAATGATTTCTGAATAATGATACTATACTTAAAAGCAATACTATCTATTATTTCAGAGATCAGGGTTTTCGTCAAGGAGACAATCTTTAATTACAATGGAGAGTCAGCACTTGTAACAGGATTGCGTCCATGTCCAAGAGCAAGTGCAACAACAATTTTATTCACAAAAGCATTAAAATGCTAATGTTTCATCCGTATTATAAAGCTTCTTAATGAAAACCTGAAAATGAAATAATAAGACTTCATTCCAATGATAATGACTGAATCTAGAATGAGACACGGTGATAGCACATTTCCAATTCATGTTTCTACAAATTAATATCACACTTCTGCAGCTCTCTGCAAGTATTGAGTGCCTTAACTTAATAGACCTCATTGCAATGCGTGGTACATATTCAGAACTTCAGGTAACCATTTCACTGCATTCAAATACTATTGTCAAAATATAGAACATCTGTAGAAAGTCCATTTATTAAATTAATTTTCCAGTGCTTCTATAAGGTGAGAGATTGGCATTCTTGGAGATAGAGATTATAATTTACTGACCAAATGTTTACAGTTTTGTTCATCTTGGTAGGTTTCTCTTTGTTGCCTCCTCAAAGTATATTTGTTCCTTATCCAAAGCTATTATCTCTCGCAGAATATCATGGATTCTTCCTCGCTAGAAATTTAAATTCTAGGTGAAAATCTATCCCTGTTTTACAGTCTTCTGGCCAACTATGTTTGAGATTTTTCAGTGGATCAGAGTCTGGGACTTTCCTTGTGAGGATTGTGCACTATAAAGTTTTTCAAAAGCTACTTAGCTTGTCCACTGGGTCAGTGGGGTGGTTGAGAATCTTTACAAAGACAAAGAAAACAAATCATAACTGGCTATATATTTTTTTGCAAATCTTATTCCTATATAACTTTACAACAATTGTTTTTCAGTTGCTAAGTCATGTCCGACTCTGTGTAACCCCATGGACTGTAGCATGAAAAACTCCTCTGTCCTTCACTACCTCCCACAGTCTGCTCAAATTCATGTCCGCTCAATTGGTGATGTTATCTATCTCATCCTCTGCCACCCTTTTCTCCTCTTGCCTTCAATCATTCCCAACACCAGGGCCTTTTCCAGTGAGTTGGTTCTTCGCATCAGGTGGCCAAAGTACTGGAGTTTCATCTTCAGCATCAGTCCTTCCAATGAATATTCAGGGTTGATTTCCTTTAGGATTCACTGGTTTAATCTCCTTATAGTCCAAGGGACTCTCAAAAGTCTTCTCCAGTACCATAATTCAAAAACATCAGCCTTTGGTGCTCAGCCTTCTTTATGGTTCTTGCAGCAAGAATACTGGAGTGGTTTTCCATTCCTTCCTCCAGTGGACCACATTTTGTCAGAACTCTTCACTATGACCCTTCTGTCTTGGGTGGGCCTGCACAACATGGCTCATAGCTCATGCAAGTGCTTTTCCCATGACAAGGCTTTGATCCATGAAGGGGTACAACAATTACAGTCATGGAAAAAGAAGAATATTCATATTTCCAAAATGTTTCAAAAGAATCTTGTATTTAGAAAATAAAAAGAAATTGCTGTCAAAAGTACTCAGAGAACCATCAATTTAAGCATGTATATTACACATCAGAACAGACTCTATGCCTATTTTTTTTAAAAAATTTGATTGTCTTTTGATTATTGAGTTGCAAAAATTCTTTCTATATTTTTGATGCAAGACCCTCATCTCTGTATGATTTGCAAGTATTTTCTTCAATTCTGCAGGTTATATTTTTACTTTCTCGATATATTGTTTTACAAATCCCTTTACAGTTGATACAGTTCAAGTTATCTACTTTTTCTTTTGCCTCCTGTGCTTTAATAGTCGTGTCCAAGAAATTATTGCCTAACCCAAGATCAGGAAGGTTTTCTGCTATCTTCTCGGGATTTATAATTTTAGCTCCATAATTCATTTTCTGCTAACTTTTGTGTATGATGCATAGTAGAGGTACAACTTTATTCTTTTGCCTAAAGATATCTACATATCTTAAACAACCAGTTGTTTAAAAGACTCTCCTACTTGCCTTGGCAGCCTTGTCAAATAGCAAGTGATCATAAATGTAAGTGTTTATTCTGGACTCTTAATTAATCTGTATCTCTACCTTTATGCCAGAACCAAACTTTGAAATTTTTGTAGTAAGTTTTGAAATTTGGAAAGTTAAGTTTGTTTTTCTTTTTCAAAATCATTTTGGCCATTCTGGGTCACTTGTATTTCCACATCAATTTTAAGATTTGATGGTCAATTTCTGCAAAAGAGCCAGCTGTGACTTTGATAGCAGCCAAATCTCACTTTTGACTTATCTTCACAGTATCCTAACTTATTTTTGAAATACCATATAGTAACTAAAGTCTTTATTCATAACTGTATTATTAAATTGCATACATTAAACATGCATATATTATTCTTAAAGTCTAAATTAAAAAGTACTAGTTCTATTTGAAATGTATCAGGAAAATCTAAAGGCCAAGTAATAACATTTAATATTTTCAGATCTCCAGGCAGCGCAAGTTCTGATTGGCTTAAATGGGAGCGAATCGGAATGTTAATGAACCTTTTTCTAAAGTAATAGGAGGAGAGGGAGGTGGGAGGGGGGATTGGGATGGGGAATACATGTAACTCCATGGCTGATTCATGTCAATGTATGACAAAACCCACTGCAATGTTGTGAAGTAATTAGCCTCCAAATAATAAAAGTAAATGAAAAAAAAAAATAAAGTAATAGGAGGAATGCTTCCACTCAATTATATTATTAAAACATCAGAAATTTCCACATTAGTCTTAGGGAAGCCTGGTATTCTATTTGTGGAATCAGCTATTTTATCCCTGTTGTGAGAGATCTAAAAGGAGAACTAATTGTCCTAAATTGAGATGAATTTACTGGTGAAACATCGGAACCCAAAATATATGGATATTGAAATCAGATTTGGATCCCTGAGCTTCTTCCACTGTTGTTTACAATACTCCTTTTATAAAATCAGCACACCAGTCTGTGTTTTTAGCTGTGGTTAAATCATTGATTCTCCTCTTACACTTCCTGGTCAGGACCAACAGCATTATAAGCAAAAGAGGAACAGAAAATGCAATTCTTGGGCTGCAGTGCATGCCTACACACTTAGAAACTCTGGTGGGTGGTATACTTCAGTGTATGAACAAGCCCTGATGGTGGAAGGGTTTGACTCCAGTGGGGACTAAAACTTGATAACATCTGGATTTGAGAAATGAATATTCTAATTTCACCTTGTTGTTTAGTTGCTAAGTCATGTCCAACTCTTTTGAGACCCCACAGACAGTAGCCCACTAGTCCGCTGCTCTGTTAATGGGATTTTCCAGGCAAGAATACTGGATAAAACCCATATCTCCTACATTGGCAGGTGGATTCTTTACCACTGAGCGACTAGGGAAGCCCTCTAAATTCACTATACCTGTTTTAACACAAGCTTTGCCTCCTTTTTTATTTCTATTCCTGGGTCTATGCTTATAAACTCATTTTTTTCTGGTTAGCACAAATTCTAACATTCTGTATGGTTTCATCTATGGTTAGCATCTTCTTTTTGAAAAGCCTTCTATAAGGAGGATAATTATACCTGTGTTTAAATGCAGACATGTGTTTAATAGTTAAAACAATTTTTGTACTTAAAAAATCATCTGCTATTGTGCAGTTTGTTCTTGTAGTGAGATTTATTTAGTATTTATTATATACCAAGTATTACAAACAAGGACTTAATATGCATATACACATGCATACATACATACGCACAAAGAACAATTAATATATAGGTTTTTGTTAGACATATATACATATATATGCATATGTATATGTCATAAACTATTTACATACAGATATATGTACATTATTTTAATCCTAATAATCATCTCAGGATATAAAATTACTAATATCCACATTATAAAAATGAAGACATTGAGCAACAGAGATCTTATCCAAAATTGCATCCCTGAAGGGCCAAAGGGGATCAAAACAAGGCAGTCTGACTCCAATTCAAGAGGCTACATTATACTCAGAAAGCAGAATATGTTTACTTTCCCAGTGGAGCATGATGCAAAATGTTGTCCTAGAACATATTTGTAGCAAATGAACCTGGAATCACAAACCATCCTGAAACTAAGTGGGAATGGCTTTCTGAACACTGGCTCCCTCTAACACAGTGAGGGTGCCTTTTAAAAAGCAGACAGTCCTAAATATTCAGTGAATATGCTTTTAACAAAATACAGTAATGGTTATAATTTTTGTAAAGAAGGATCAAAGTCTGATTAACAGTAACAATATGTCCCTCAACCAAGATATACTGTAGGATCTTCAGAAAAAAATTCAAACCCAAGATGATAGCATACTTTTCCCTTGCATGTTAATAGGAGGAGTGATGGTTAGCCATCTCTGGGAGGAAGAACATTACCTTAAAACTGCTAGACACTTATACATGATCAGAGCAGAGAAAAACCCAGACAAAGGAAAATCTTCATCTGACTAAAGCTTGAACTTGCAGAGCAGCCAGACACAAGGAGGACCATAGTACAGGCACATCTTCATTGCAGTAGAGACGGCCAGTGAGGCGGAGACTGATGTATGGACTGTTCATATACTGTGCTGTGTTTAGTTGCTCAGTCGTGTCCAACTCTTTGTGACTCCACGTACTGCAGCGCGCCAGGCTCTTCTGTCCATGGGATTCTCCAGGCAAGGATACTAGAATGGGTTGCCATGCCCTCCTCCAGGGGATCTTCCCAACCCAGGGATCGAACCCAAGTCTCCGGCACTGCAGGTGGATTCTTTACCAACTGAGCCACCAGGGAAGCCCAAGAATACTGGAGTGGGCAGCCTATCCCTTCTCCAGGGGATCTTCCCGACCCAGGAATCAAACCTGGGTCTCCTTCATTGCAGGTGATGGACTGTTCATAGGAAGTACTAAATCAAGGTTATCATGACTAGACAAAACTCCAGAGTAACAGTAAACTTTCTTTAGAAAAAGTCAAAAGAGTCTTATTTTTACTATCTCATTGTGATGGAAGGAGGATTATGGCGAGGTAGAGTTGTACTCTTGTTGTTCAGTCACTAAGGCTTGTCTCTTTCTGACCCCATGGGCTGCAGCATTCCAGGCTCTCCAGTCTTTCTTTATCTCTTGGAAATTGCTCAAACTCATGTGCATTGAGTCGGTGATGCCATCCAACCATCTCATCCTCTGTTGCCCCCTTCTCCTCCTGCCTTCAATCTTTCCCAGCATCAGGGTTGGCCAAAAAATTCGCTTGGGTTTTCCCTGAACTAACTTTTTTGGCCAATATATAGCAACAGCAAGTCACAGGATCCATTCATCAATTCATGTGATAAGGGATGAATAAGCTAGAGATTGTCCCGACTGTGCTCCTCTGATTCTGCAATGCATTGGAAGCCTTCCCTAAAACCTGTAACAAAAACATTTCAATGTGTGTTCATTCTTGGTATTGGAAAATAGTTCAAGGCTTTCTCTATATCTTCTGCAGGTCCTCTACTATTCCAACTTTAGATGGAAAGTACTATGGGGGGTTTCCCAGGTGGTGCAGTGGTAAAGAATCCACCGGCCAATGCAGGAGACACAAGAGTTGTGGGTTTGATCCCTGGATAAGAAAGATTCCCTAGAGAAGGAAATGGCAACCCACTCCAGTATGTTTACTGGAAAATTCCACAGACAGAGGAGCCTGGTGGGCTATAGTCCATGGAGGTGGAGTCTCAAACAGTCAGACACAACCAAGCCTCTGAGTATGCATGCACATACTATGAATATGGGAAGTACAACATTATTCAACATGTAAAACATTAAGGCAAACTCTTTTTAATTCAAAATTTATTTCCGAAGAATCTTTTGTACTGAAATGTATATGTAAGTATCTCGTATTTCAGTAAGAAAATTTTGAATAGGAATGGCATTATATAATTTTATATATCATACTTTGAGAATTGCTATACATGAGCTGCTATTCTAGGTGATTTTTAACTCTTGAGAGAAAAAATAAACTTTATTACATGGAGAAGTATTTGAATTGTAGCTGCTGCTGCTGCTGCTAAGTCGCTTCAGTTGTGTCTGACTCTGTGCAACCCCATGGACGGCAGCCTAAGAGTCTCCTCCATCCATGGGATTTTCCAGGCAAGAGTACTGGAGTGGGGTGCCATTGCCTTCTCCAGTTGAATTGTAGAGTATAAATTATTGGACTTTTCAATATTTTGAATTCCACATGGTTGACCAATTTTTTAACCCTCTTAAAAGTATATGTGCTTGATGGTGATACATTCTAAATTATTATTAAAAATAGATGTATTATCTGGAACACATTAGTTGCAAATTCATAATAATAAACAAAATATAGAATCTATACCTATATTATAGAATTTTGAATTTCTAATCAAAATTTTCTAATCATGATTTTTCTTTTATGTGAAGAAAATTTTCATGTAAGTCTGAGACTAATCTTTTAGGAGCTCCTTAGGAATAGCTAATTTTCTTAAAGAGATCTCTAGTCTTTCCCATTCTGTTGTTTTCCTCTATTTCTTTGCATTGATGGCTGAGGAAGGCTTTCTTATCTCTCCTGGCTATTCTTTGGAACTCTGCATTCAAATGGGAATATCTTTCCTTTTCTCCTTTGCTTTTAGCTTCTCTTCATTTCACAGCTATTTGTAAGTCCTCCTCAGACAACCATTTGGCCTTTTTGCATTTCTTTTCCATGGGGGTGGTCTTGATCCCTGTCTCCTGTATAATGTTACGAACCTCTGTCTATAGTTCATCAGGCACTCTGTCTATCGGATCTAGTCAATTGAATCTATTTCTCACTTCCACTGTATAGTCATAAGGGATTTGATTTAGGTCATACCTGAATGTTCTAGTGGTTATCCCTACTTCCTTCAGTTTAAGTCTGAATTTGGCAATAAGGAGTTCATGATCTGAGCCACAGTCAGCTCCCAGTCTTGTTTTTGCTGGCTGTATAGAGCTTATCCATCTTTGGCTGCAAAGAATATAATCAATCTGATTTTGGTGTTGACCATCTGGTGATGTCCATGTGTAGAGTCCTCTCTTGTGTTATTGGAAGAATGTGTTTGCTATGACCAGTGCGTTCTCTTGGCAAAACTCTATTAGCCTTTGCCCTGCTTCATTCCGTACTCCAAGGCCAAATTTGCCTGTTACTACAGGTGTTTCTTGACTTCCTACTTTTGCATTCCAGTCCCCTATAATGAAAAGGACATCTTTTTTGGCTGTTATTTCTAAAAGGTCGTGTAGGTCTTCATAAAACCGTTCAACTTTGGCTTCTTCAGTGTTGCTGATTGAGGAAATTAGAGATACCAAGGGAACATTTCATGCAAAAATGGGCTCAATAAAGGATAGAAATGATATGGACCTAACAGAAGCAGAAGATATTAAGAAGAGGTGGCAAGAATACACAGAAGAACTGTACAAAAAAGATCTTCACGACCCAGATAATCACAATGGTGTGATCACTCACCTAGCAAACACATCCTGGAATGTGAAGTCAAGTGGGCCTTAGAAAGCATCACTACGAACAAAGCTAGTGGATGTGATGGAATTCCAGTTGAGCTATTTCAAATCCTGAAAGATGATGCTGTGAAAGTGCTGCACTCAATATGCCAGCAAATTTGGAAAACTCAGCAGTGGCCACAGGACTGAAAAAGGTCCATTTTCATTCCAGTCCCTAAGAAAGGCAATCCCAAAGAATGCTCAAACTACCGCACAATTGCACTCATCTCAATCTCACAATTGCACTCATGTGGATTTGGCTCCATCTTTTTGGAAATTATTCCTAGTGTTTGTTGAGCAGAATTTGCTTAAAAATGGCTATGGATCCATCTAAATTCTTTCTCTGAGCTTAAACAAGATAAGGACTTTACAGAAATTAAATATAATACCTACCAATGTAATTAACAAATCAATAAAAACTACTATTTGAGTTTAAGAATGAGAGTATTTCATAAATTGAATGTTTTAGATAGGAATGCAAGAAGGTTGCTTGATAAAATAAAGTAAAAAAAAAACTGTATCAAACATCACAGCAGATGCTATGTTCTTGGTATATTCTATATTGGTTGTTTTACATTCACAACCTTTTCATGATGTAGTGGTTATTTTTAATTTTTCTCAAAGAAGAAAGTAATACACCTGGTAAACTGTACATCTATTTATGAGTCACATTTTTTGCTTTACTTTTTGGGAGATATATTCAAAGTAATATAAATAATAAATGCTGTACTGAAACTTAAGAGCTCAACTTACTATGTAACTTGAGCATTTGGATACACTGTTTAACTTTATTCATTCCTATCAAATAATAAATAAGTTTGGTGGAAAATTGTATTTGATATGCCTTCAAATAAATGATGATAGATTAGTTTCTCTCTGGTTTCATTGACTTGCTTTTTCATAATGCTCAATTTTAAATAAGCCCTTGATTTTAAAGACAAAGTTGTAGATTTCAGTTCAGTCCAGTCACTCAGTCGTGTCTGACTCTTTGCGATCCCATAGACCGCAGCAGGCCAGGCCTCCCTTTCCATCACCAACTCCCAAAGTTTACCCAAACTCATGTCCATTGAGTTGGTGATGCCATCCAACCATCTCATCCTCTGGCGTCCCCTTCTCCTCCCAGCTTCAAGCTTTCTCAGCATCAGGGTCTTTTCCAATAAGTCAGCTCTTCACATTAGGTGGCAAGAATATTGGAGTTTCAGCTTCAGCTTCAGTCCTTCCAATGAATATTCAGGACTGATTTCCTTCAGGATGGACTGGTTTGATCTCCTTTCAATCCAAGGGACTTGCAAGAATCTTCTCCAACACCACAATTCAAAAGCATCAATTCAATTCTATTTTCCTTGGTGTGTATGCCCAGCAATGGGATTGCTGGGTCATATGGCAAGAAAGAAACACATGTACCCCAATGTTCATCACAGCTTTGTTTATAATAACCAGGACATGGAAGCAACCTAGATGCCCATCAGCAGACAACTGGATAAAGAAGCTGTGGCACATATACACAATGGAATATTACTCAGCCATTAAACAGAATGCATTTGAATCAGCTCTAATGAGGTGGATGAAACTGGAACCTATTATACAGAGTGAAGTAAGTCAGAACGAAAAGCATCAGTACAATATACTAATGTATATATATGGAATTTAGAAAGATGGTAACGATGACCCTATATGTGAGACAGCAAAAGAGACTCAGATGTATAGAACAATCTTTTGGACTCTGTGGGAGAAGGTGAGGGTGGGATGACTTAAGAGAATAGCATTGAAACGTGTATATTGTCATATGTGAAATAGATCACCAGTCCAGGTTCAATGCATGAGACAGGGTGCTCAGGACTGGTGCACCCTGAGGGATGGGATGGGGAGGGAGATGAGAGGGGGTGTTCAGGATGGGGAATACATGTACACCCAGGGATGGTTCATGTCAATGTATGGCAAAACCCACTACAGTATGGTAAAGTAATTAGCCTCCAATTAAAATAAATAAATTAAAAAATAGTAAAATTTAAAAAAGCATCAATTCTTCAGCACTCATCTTTATTTATAGTCCAACTCTCACATCCATACATGACTACTGAATAAATCATAACCTTGACTAGATGGACCTTTGTTGACAAAGTAATGTCTCTGCTTTTTAATATGCTATCTAGACAGCAAGGAGATCAACCAGTCCATCCTAAAGGAGATCAGTCCTGGGTGTTCATTGGAGGGATTGATGTTGAAGCTGAAACTCCAATACTTTGGCCACCTGATGCGAAGAGCTGACTCATTTGAAAAGACCCTGATGCTGGGAAAGATTGAGGGCAGGAGGAGAAGGGGATGACAGAGGATGAAATGGTTGGATGGCATCACCGACTCGATGGACATGGGTTTGGGTGGACTCAGCAAGTTGGTGATGGACAGGGAGGCCTGGCATGCTGCGATTCATGGGGTTGCAAATAGTCAGACACGAATGAGCGACTGAACTAAACTGACTAGGTTGGTCATATATTTCCCTCCAAGGAGTAAAATGTCTTTTAATTTCATGGCTGCAATCACCATCTGCAGTGATTTTGGAGCCCCCCAAAATAAAGTCTGCCACTGTCTCCACTGTTTCCCCATCTATCTGCCATGAAGTGATGGGACCAGATGCCTCATCTCAGTTTTCTGAATGTTGAAGCCAACTTTTCCACTCTCCTTTTTCACTTTCATCAAGAGACTCTTTTGTTCTTCTTCACTTTCTGCCATAAGGTTGGTGTCATCTGCATATCTGAGGTTATTTATATTTCTCCCAACAATCTTGATTCCAGCTTGTGCTTCATCAAGCCCAGCGTTTCTCATGATGTACTCTGCATATAAGTTAAACAAGCAGGGTGATAATATACAGCCTTGACGTAATCCTTTTCCTATTTGGAACCAGTCTGTTGTTCCATGTCCAGTTCTAACTATTGCTTCCTGACATGCATGCAGATTTCTCAAGAGGCAGGTGAGGTGGTCTGGTATTCCCATCTGTTTCAGAAGATTACATACATTAATATATGTAGAATATTTACATACATTAAATGGGTCCTTGCTTATAGAGTAAAAAAATGAAAAAAGATCTTTTGCATTTACCTTGGGGAATTGTGTTAATGTCATAAAAAATGAGACAATTAATCATGCTGAACATGTAGGAAAGATATTTTTGTCTAAGTTTCATAATAATATTTTTACTCCTATTCTAATTGAAAAACTATGACATATTGTGCTATTGTGTACCTTTATAAATGAGACCTACCAGAGCTGAGGCTGTTCAATCTTAAGAGTGGAAAAGTGCTGGAAAAGGAAAATTATTGAAATTGTATTTAACCTTGGATTTGCATGTGGAATACTGTAGTTATGCAATAAAATATCTTCATATTTTCTCCCAGTTTTTGCAGAAAGAAAACTTAAATGCTGGTAAGATTTCCTCTTAGCAAAAACAAATAAAGAGGTATCTTTTATATTTATACTGTCTCACATATTTATGTTTTTAATTAACACTGAAAAATGTCAGTGTACACTGTAGAACAAAATAAGAAACTTTCAAGAATAAAGAGAGGCATTACACAATGATAAAGGGATAAATACTACAAGAAGGCATCATAAGCTAATGGTGTATGTTGCCCAAAAGCAGAGGGTCTATATAGTAAGGCAAAAAGTGACAAAACTAAAAAAAGGTATTAAAAAATCTATTATTAGGATTAGAGACTTCAACTTGCCTCTTATTAGCTTTATATTAGACAGAAGAAAGTCAGTGAAGATACAGTTTATCTGAATACACTATCAATCAATGTGATACGAGCTTTCCAGGTGGCACTAGTGGTAAAGAATCCAGCTGCCAATGAAGGAGACATAAGAGGTACAGGTTTGATCCCTGGGTCTGGAAGATCCCCTGGAGGAGCATATGGCAACCCACTCCAGTATTTTTGCCTGGAGAATCTGAAGGAGAGAGGAGCCTGCTGGGCTATGGACCATAAGGTTGCAAAGAGTCAGACATGACTGAAGCAACTTATTATGCATGCAAGGTGGTAGAATTGGACACTTACAGAATTTTTTTTTCTTTTACAACAGCAAAATATGCATCACTCTGAAGTGTAGTATATATCAATGTAGACAACATTAGGGGTCATCAGATACACTGTAACTGAGATTTCCTTGGTGGCCCAGTGGTTAAGACTCCATGCTCCCAATGCACAGGGTCTGGATTTGATCCCTAGATGGGGAACTAAGTTCCTGCTTACTGCATGGTACCGACAAGTAAGCAAACAAACAAATAAACAAATAACTCTGTTTAACAAAACACTGTTTTTATCAGTTAAAAACTAAATTAAACTAGAACTCGGCGACAGACATAGAGATGAAAAATCCCTCATATACTTAGAAATTAAATAACACATTTCATAATAACATATGAGTCCAAGATGAAGTCTCAAGAGTATTAAGAAATATTTTATACGAAATGAAAATAAAGCCACAGCTTGCCAAAATGTGTGGGATTCAGTAAAAGCAAGTGTTAGAGAGAAATTTATAGCATTAAATAAATACGTTAGAAAGGAAGAAATATATAAAATGAATAACCTGAGTTTCTTTCTTAGGAAACTAGGGGAAAAGTGTAATTTAATCCTACTATAAGGAAAAGAAAGGAAGTTATAATAAACAAGTAAAATAACATATATAATTATATTAATGTATAAAATAAATTTAAAAACAAGAAACAACAGGAAATACATTAAAATTTTAAAAAAATGCTTCTTTGAAAAGAGGAATATGATTGATAAACAGTGAAACAGAGAGAGAGAAAACATCAATTAAAAACGATCAGAAATGAAAAGGAGTCACCACTACTTATTCCATGGACATTTTAAATATAATAAAGGAATACCATGAAAAATATGTGTGCACACATGATAACATACCAAAGAAACCAATTCTTGAAGGTAATGTAAACTACCAAACCCAACACAGGGAGAAATAAATAACATGAATAGCCCCAAGCTTTCTGAAAGTGAAAGTCATTCAGTCGTGTCTGACTCTTTGCGACCCCATGGACTGTAGCCTACCAGACTCTTCCATCCATGGGATTTTCCAGGCAAGAATACTGGAGTGGGTAGTCATTTCCCTCTCCAGGGGATCTTCACAACCCAAAATGGAACCCAGGCCTCCCTCATTGCAGGCGGACTCTTTACCATGCTTATTAAATGTGTTTAATAAAAAATTAAGAGATTTCATAAAAGAAAGCACCAGGCCCCAACAAGTTTTATCAAACACTTAAGGAAGAAATGGTATAAATTCCATATACTCTCTTCCAGAAAGCAGACAAGGGGAACACAACTACTTATTATATGAAGGTAGCATTGCACTGCTGCTGCTGCTAAGTCTCTTCAGTCGTGTCTGACTCTGTGCGACCCCATAGACGGAGGCCCACCAGGGTCCTTTGTCCATGGGATTCTCTAGGTAAGAACACTGGAATGCGGTGTCATTTCCTTCTCTGTAGCATTACACAAGTGACTTTAAATATGTAAAACAGATAGACACTTTTTAAGAAAGGGAAAATAAAACCTATATTGCCTATGAATATAAATGCAAAAATCTGCAACAAAGTATTACAGACATGTTATTATGTATGGTGGTTAGTGTGTATACATCTATACCGCTACTTAGCCGAGATGGTCTAGAGCTACTACGATCTGGTGACAATGATCACAACTGGCAGTGAGCTCTAATATTATTCTTCATTAAAAGAGAACAAGGTTCCTCTGATAAATAACTGATTCTAAGATTACTTGGAGGATAAGAATGATGCAAAATAAGCCTGGAGCATCCACAAATTAAGAAAGTGCTAACATATACACACACAGATTGGAGTAGATCAAAGAGGCAGTTGACAGAGGAGCCAACACAAAGAGCTCTCAATGGCCAAGACTGGAACAGTATTAACACCAAAGTAAAATGATCTTAGATTATAACCCAAATTATGAAACAAATATTGTGAGTCCATAGTGATTTAAATAAATAAATAAATGTAAGAGAAGAGACAAATCTTTGTGAAAAAGAATTCCAAGTACTTTATGTTGATACTTCTCGCTCAAGAAGCTTCCCTGATGGCTCAGAAGGTAAAGTAACTGCCTGCAGTGCAGGAGACCAAGCTTGATCTCTTGAGTTGGGAAGATACCCTGCAGAAAGAAATGGCAACCCACTCTAGTATTCCTGCCTGGAGAACTCCATGGACAGAGGAGCCTGGCAGGCTTCAGACCATGGGGTCGCAAAGAGTCGGACATGATTGAGTGACTATCAGACGCACAATGAATTTGCAGAAATCTTATAAACACTACTTTAGTAATCAAGATTAAAATCAACAGCAATAAGTCACGTTGATATTCCATATCATTAATATGTTATGATACAACGTCACCTTACCTCTGTGATCTTCCCAAAACACATAATTCTGTTCTAAAGAGAAGGATCAGGAGATGTGACTCTTAAATGCAATGTAGTATCTTGGATATCATTCTGAAATAGAATAATGTATTAGGTAAAAAGGAAGGGAACCTAAATAAAATAAGGACTTTGGTTAAAAATAAGGTATCAATATTCATTCTTTAATCATGCCAAATAAAACTTCAGGAGTTAGGGAAGGACAGGGAAGACTGGCATGCTACAGTCCATGGGGACGCAAAGAACAGGACATGACTTAGTGACTCAGCAACATAACTCTATTTATGTAACATGTTAATAGCTGGGGAAACTGTGTAGGATATATGGAATGTATCTGTAATATCTTGACAATTTTATCATAAATCTAAAACCTCAAATAAAATGTATATTTTAAATGAATTTTAAATGCTATCACTTATATTCATACATCTTTAACTTTGAACATGAATTTTCTTGACATTTTAGCTTTTAGATATTTATTATATTTCTGTTAAAAAACAAGTGGTTCTGGGAAAACTGGTCAACCACTTGTAAAAGAATGAAACTAGAACACTTTCTAACACCATACACAAAAATAAACTCAAAATGGATTAAAGGTCTAAATGTAAGACCAGAAACTATAAAACTCCTAGAGGAGAACATAGGCAAAACACTCTCCAACATAAACCACAGCAGGATCCTCTATGACCCACCTCCCAGAATATTGGAAATAAAAGCAAAACTAAACAAATGGGACCTAATGAAACTTAAAAGCTTCTGCACAACAAAGGAAACTCTAGGCAAAGTGAAAAGACAACCTTCAGAATGGGAGAAAATAATAGCAAATGAAGCAACGGACAAAGAATTAATCTCAAAAATATATAAGCATCTCCTGCAGCTCAATTCCAGAAAAATAAAAGACCCAATCAAAAAGTGGGCCAAAGAACTAAGACATTTCTCCAAAGAAGACATACAAATGGCTAACAAACACAAGAAAAGATGCTCAACATCACTCATTATCAGAGAAATGCAAATCAAAACCACAATGAGGTACCATTACACGCCAGTCAGGATGGCTGCTATCCAAAAGTCTACAAGCAATAAATGCTGGAGAGGGTGTGGAGAAAAGGGAACCCTCTTACACTGTTGGTGGGAATGCAAACTAGTACAGCCACTATGGAGAACAGTGTGGAGATTCCTTAAAAAACTGGAAATAGAACTGCCATATGACCCAGCAATCCCACTCCTGGGCATACACACTGAGGGAACCTGAATTGAAAGAGACATGTGTACCCCAATGTTCATCGCAGCACGTTTATAATAGCCAGGACATGGAAGCAACCTAGATGCCCATCAGCAGACGAATGGATAAGAAAGCTGTGGTACATATACACCATGGAATATTACTCAGCCATTAAAAAGAATACATTTGAATCAGTTCTAATGAGGTGGATGAAACTGGAGCCTATTATACAGAGTGAAGTAAGCCAGAAAGAAAAACACCAGTACAGTATACTAACACATATATGTGGAATTTAGAAAGATGGTAACGATAACCCTGTATGCGAGACAGCAAGAGAGACACAGATGTATTAAACAGTCTTTTGGACTCTGTAGGAGAGGGCAAGGGTGGGATGATCTGGGAGAATGGCATTGAAACATGTAAATTATCATATGTGAAATGAATCACCAGTCCAGGTTTGATGCATGAGACAGGATGCTTGGGGCTGGTGTACTGGGATGACCCAGAGGGATGGGATGGGGAGGGAGTTGGGAGGGGGGTTTGGGATGGGAAACACATATACACTATTGGCAGATTCAAGTCAATGTATGGCAAAACCAATACAATGTTGTAAAGTGAAATAAATAAATAATTTAAATTAAAAAATTAAAAAAAAACCTTTTCATTTTGCCAAAGCTATTTTTTACACTGAAATTTTATTCTTATGCTAATTTAATCTTTTAGTGGGTGTTATTTTGAATAGAATGGGCTGGATAGTGTTGGTGAACCATCACTACTAAGCAGTTTAAACATATTTTGTACATAATGGAAATGTAAATCGATGAGTATTTTAGGACTACAGTCTGTTGACTAATGCTCAATTTTTTAATCATTTAGAAATTAATAAGATGCCACAAATTACAGGACTGTTAAATCAGCATTTCTAATTGTATTCAGTTCAATATCTATTATAAAGTTCCTTCAGTTGTTACACTACAGCACATTTCAAACTGCAATAAGTAAGATGAAAGGGTATTTTATGTATGCTAGACTAAAACAGGAATTCTCCTGAAACTTCATGAAAATATTTCAATCTGACTTTAAAACATATGCACAGAAAACTTTCCACATTTTAAAGTTATGCTTATTGAGGTTTCTGTTTATATTTTTGTTTCTTTTTATCATATGCTGTTAGAGCATTCAGAAAAGCAATTTACATGGAAAATAAACAACTTGTTTACTGCAAGTTGTAGGGCTCAGATCAAATGGCAAACACTCTTTGACTCACAATTCTAGTTTTGTGGTTTATTTAATTGGAAACTGTACAATATAATAAGTACTGTAATTTATTATTTTCTATGGTTGCTTTTATGTGCTACCATACATATACACAATTTGCATAATGCAAGCATTTGAACTTTGATGTTCATGACAAATAAGGCTTTATTTTTTGCTATTTCCAAGCTGTTTTTGAACACATTTGAACTGTGTTTAACTCAGGACATTTAAAAACAATCAGATCTTTCCAATTACATAGTTTTTCCCAATAGTATTTAGTTAAATATTCCACAATTTTAAATATGATTTCCTATTCGACACGTGGGTTAATTAAAAGTGTGTTCTGAAGCTTGTAATTATGAAAATTTCCTAGTTATGGCTTTATTAATTGCATTATTATCAGATAGCTTACTATATATGATTTTTTCCCATAAAGCTTTAACTGCCTGCAAGATCTCAATTCTGTGAATGTTTCATGATGGAATAATAAACATAAGGTGTCTTTTATTGTCTAAGAAGAAAAAAAATCAATTTAGAATTATTGTGTCATAATCTTCACTTGTTTCCACCAATAACCTGTGAGTAAACATTAATAGCTAGTCTTGTTGTTGCTTAGTCACTCAGTTGTGTCTTGACTCTTTTGTGACCCCATAGACTAGTCCACCAGACTTCTCTGTCCATGGGATTTCCCAGGCAAGAATGCTGGAGTGGGTTGACACTTCCTTCTCCAGGGGATCTTCCCAACTCAGGGATTCAACTGGCACCTACTGCATTGCAGGTGGATTCTTCACTGCTGAGTAATCAGAGAAGCAGTAATATCTAGTCCCGTGCATGTCAATTGTGTAGTTTGCAAGAAAAAGAGGACGTGAGAAAAAGTTCCATATTTAGAGGTGTCTATTTCTGAGCTTTTCTGTTCTGCTTTAAAGTGTTCTTGTGTTGCTAAGGTATATTTTTCTCCATCGATATAGTTTTAATTTATATGTTTCTCCATATTTATAGTGGATTTCTTCTAGACAACGTACAGTTGAGCTGTGGATTTTTATCTACTGTGACAATCCTTGTCTTTAATCGGTGCACTATACCACTGACATTCAAAATGATTGTTGATGAAGTTAGACATATAATTACCATATTCATCACTGTTTTTTTACTTGTTTCTCTTGTTTTTTGCTCCTATTTTTGTCTTCCATTCATTTTCTGCCATTATAGTTTAAATTGAATATTTTATATGATTCCATTCTCTATTCTTTCTTATCATATTAATTATGCTTTTTACCACTTTCTTTTAGTGAAAAAAAACATTTGCATTGTACATTTAAAAATGGTCGAAGTTCAATTTCAAATAGTGCTAAGCCACTTACCTGGCAATGTGAGTACCTTATAGTAACTAAATATTCTTAAATCTTTCCACTCATACCTTTTATCATGCTTTTCTCATTTATTGCCCATATATATAGGCATACATGAGATATCCACAAACATATAAAATGCAATACATTGTTGCAATACATTTTAATATGAAAAAGTCCTGTTGCCTGTTAAATCAATTAAGAATATGATAAAACTTTTCATTTCATCTTCACTTATTTCTCCTTCAATGCTCTTCCATTCTCCATGTAGATTGTAGTTTTGATCTATCGTCTCACTGAAGAACTCCTTTTAGCATTTCTTTCAAGGTAGGTCTATGGGCAACACATTCCCTAAATTTTCGTTTGAGAAAAGTATTTCTCCTTCACTTCTGAAGGATATACACATAAATTTGAGGGAAAAAATCTATCTAATATATTTAAAAATCTATTATAATTAATAAGAAAAAATGTTAGACAATCTAACAGCAAAGTGGAGAAATATTTAACAGGTGTGCCATGAAATAGGCTCTATAAATAAATGAGAAAGTCAATGTCATTAGTAATCAGGGACATGAAATTTTAAAATGCAGTATAATACCAATCCATGCCTACTATGAACTCTAAAATTAAACAACCAAAAAATTTATAGAGGCTGTGGAGCAATTGAAACACCCTTAAAATATTGATAACAGTGTGAATAAATATGGTCATATACTCAAACTGAAAATATGCTTTTTTTTTTAAACTATTTAGCAGTTGTACATTTAAGTATATACTCAAAAGTGTTCATCAAGACACATGTAGTAGAATTATGTAACTCCAGTATTCGTAACAGCCCTAAGATGGAAACCCAATATAAATTATTGCACAGTGAATTGGAACAGAAAATGAATTATATACACACAGACTAAAAATCTATACAGTAATAAAAATAAACTGAAGTTCAAGCAACTAGCAATACTGTAGCTAAATCTCACAAAAAATATTGATGAGTGAAAGAAGCCAAGCATAGAATAAAACACGTAGCATGATGCCACATATATAAAGTTCAAAAATGGGCAAAGTCATTCTAAGGCATACATTAAAGTAGTATTTGTATTAGGTTTTTCTAGAAATACAGTGTGTGTGTGAGAGAGAGAGGGACAGAGAGAAAAATTTATTGTATAGAATCGGCTCACATGATTATAAAAGCTAGAAATTTCCAAGATATTCAGGGTTAGCTGGCAAACTGCAGGCCCAGGAGAGCGGATGGTTTAGCCTCACTCCTAAGGCCTCAAGATACAGGAAAAGTCGAAGTTTTGGTTTGAGTTTTATGGTTCAGACGGGAAGGGGAAGAATTCTTACTCAGGGGAGGGTCAACCTTTTAGTTCTATTCAGAATTTCAACAGGTGGGATGAGGTACCCACGTTATGGAGGGCAATCTGCTTAACTCTTAATCTATTGATTTAAATGTTAATCTCATCCATAACCACCTCACAGGAACACACAGAATAATGTTTGAGCAAATATCTGGGGACCTTGTGGCCCAGTCAAATTGACATGTAAGATTAACTATCACAGGACCTAGATCGGACAGCATGGTGGAGGCAGACAGTGGGGCCGCTGGTAATGCTGTTTCCTGAGCGCTGGTCACACATAGGTGGCCACTTTGTGAAAGCTTATCAAACTGCATATTTACGGTCTGTGCAACTTCCTACACACACACATGTGTTGGTAAAATGCTTACTGAAAATAAACTGTATTTAATGGAGATTTAAATTATTTACATATATATAACTTGTCCCTTAATATAGCTTATAAAATAT
This sequence comes from Cervus elaphus, assembly GCF_910594005.1. Taxonomy (NCBI): domain Eukaryota; kingdom Metazoa; phylum Chordata; class Mammalia; order Artiodactyla; family Cervidae; genus Cervus; species Cervus elaphus. The sequence goes on along the minus strand of NC_057828.1, from coordinate 19,898,847 downwards.
GTCTGTAAATATGTCCACAAGGCATTCTTCATTTTATAATTCCAACTGAAGATGATTTCTGATCTTCTAATTAATTTTATATGCATATGGCATAATTGCAAACATTTAATGAAATTGACTTGCAGTACATATCAAATATGTATAGTTAATGTATAAATTAAATAAAGAGGCTGTTTTTGACTATTTCTAGAAAATATTTTATGTATTTTCCTCCCCATGAGAATGGCAGTCTTGTGTCAAATTACTAGTGGTAATTTTTTTTAAAGTGTTAGTGCCTAAGAAACAATTAATTAATCCCCTACTATATACTAGTGATGGGATACTATATTTAGTGCTGAAAACATATTTTCCTATACTGCGGGTATTGAAAGTAAGACATTTTGGCCAATTATTATTTTGCACACTTTACATATATATATATACATACCCAGTATATCTCTAGTTTGAGAACATGATCACTATTTATAGCGTCCACATACATTTCCTGTGTTTATTGCTTATTCTTTATAAAATGGCAGACATTATTTCTTCCTTCTAAAAGTGTGAATCACAAGAATCATTTACTATTTTCATTGTTTTTTGTGTTTTTTGTTTTTTTTGGCTCTTGAAGCAACCATGGTTACTTTGAGCGATTTTGGACATTAGTGTTTTAAGTAAGACTTTCAAATTGTGATGCCATCAGTATTGTTAGTTTCTGAACCAAATTATGGGAAATATTGGGAGATGAATATTTTTGTATTAAATTCACATAAAACTAAACAAAACTCATATTTACCTATGTGGCATCACATTGAATTACGTGTTTTATTTTCTTTTAAAATCATTATCTGTGTCATTATTTTAATAATACTCATTTCAAAGTTCTTTCTCCAAAATGAGTTATCAGAAACTCTCCCAATTAGTATGAGTGAGTAAGATGAGTGGTATTGAATTCTATTTTCATGTGAGGAAATTTAAAATTTGTGGTTAAGTAACAAAACTGTTATTAGAAATTATATATCTTTACTCTTAATCTGGATCTTTTTACACAATAATAAATGACAGCCATGTATGAAACTTTCTACTGAAATGAAACAATTTAGAACTTCCAATTTATATTACATTTAAAAGTGACTACAAAACTTGTTTGTCACTATTTCTTGATTCAATCATGACAATAAGCTAAATTTAGTGTCAACTGGTAGTTCTTTATCCAAGCCCTAAAAGATACCTGAGAAGTGACTTGATATTGCAGAGTAATATTGAATGCAAAATTCATAAACAACAAGATTAGTGAGATGATTTTGGCCTCCATAAGTTAGTAAAATAGAAACATTTACTCTTCTAAAATTACAATCTTTCAAATGATCAAGTTAAACCAAACTAATACTTTTTTCAAGATGCTGAAGAAAAATTGATGTGCATATATAATTTTTATTTTTATAAGATTTACTATGTACTTATGTATTCTTAAGCACAATGGGGACATGATTCCTTCATTCAATCAAGGTTTATTCAGATCTTCTATTTGTAATTTCATGGTCTGTGTCACTAGTGTTTACAGTCCAAGACACATAGTTATGCATGCATGTGACTAAATATTTATACATATTTTTTCCAAGACAAGTATTAACATGAATGAAAGACTTCTGGAAGTCAGAAAACAAACCCTACTGGGAAAATTCTGAAATCCAGATGATAAACAGTAGAAGTCAGAAGTGTGTTAACAAAATAAAGGTGTACATCCAGCTCAGTCAGCCAGAATCCCATCAGCAAATAGAAAATAAAAGCAAAATAAATACTGCATCAACTATTCCCAAGTAAGTTAGGAAAAAATGGTGTATGAATAAATAAATAATTAAGAATGAAAATATGGCTTTTAGAATATGATGCAACCATTAAAATTCTATGCAACCTGCTAGTACAAAACTTTGTCTACAACAAAGTACATGAAGACAGATGGATAAAAAGTAGATAGAAATCAAGGAGAAATTTCACGATCTAAATATATGAAAATATATAAATATTTATATATATTAAATATATATGTATATATAAATGTATATATATATATATGTAAATGAAACTAAAAGACACAGAAAGGCAGGACATTGGCCCTCCATATCTGCAAGTTCCTCATTTGCCATCCACAAGTTCAACCAAATGGGGAACAAAGATTTTTTAATTTCCAGAATGTTCCAAAAAGCAAAACTTGAATTTGCTGCAAAGATGATTATTTACATTCACATTGTGTTTACTACTATTTACATAGCATTTATAGTGCATTAGGTATCATAAGTAGCCTAGATATTATTTTAAAAGTGTTTGGGAGGATGTTATGAGTGATATAAAATACTATGGCATTTTATATAAGGGACTTAAGCACCTGCAGATTTCAGAATCCTTGGGGGTCTTGGAACCAATGCCCCAGAGATACTGAGGGATGACTGTACACACATATGAAAGGTCAAAATCAAAGAATTCATATTTCAAGTGATATATGTGTATATGAATATATATAGGTTGTTGCCTCCTAAAAAGATCCACATTCTTCACAATCTACTCTTTTCAAAAGCTATTACTAGAATGAAGTTAAAAATTATGTAGCAACCATATGAAGCAGTTGATTTTTTCCCACTTGTTTATGATATATCAGACATGGTTCTATTTGCTAAATGGACTGGAAAAGAAAGGGTATTATGCAAATATGCAAGAAGAGTCGTGACTGATGGTTCTGCATGTAAAATGTGTCTAGAATAAAGAATATAAAGTAAAACTTACAGTTCTGTCTGTATTTAAACTTCTGATAGTCTTCAGAATGCTGAAGTTTGAGTCAGTATGATAGATATGCAAATAATCCTTAACAATGTATTTTCTACTACCAGAAGCATTCGACATATTACAATATTTTGAATTATTTGCTATAAGTGATTTGTAGAGACTGAACCCGATTCTTAACTCACAAAACATGTCCAGTTTCAACACAAAAATACAATATATTTTCATTTAAACTGAAATAAAAAAGGAAAAAAAAATCTTAAAAGTGTAGCCTGACTCAGTATTTGCAAGCTGTATTACTTTCTATGACTTCCCAGGTGGTGATAGTTGTAAAGAACCCACCTGCCAATACAGGAAATGCAAGAGGCATAGGTTTGATCCCTAGGTCTGGATGATCCCCTGAGGTAGGAAATGGTAGCCTGATTCAGTATTTGCAAGCTGTATTACTTTCTAGGCCTATGTCTAATCATCACTTTGAAAATACTTTAAGATAACCAATTTGCTTGACACCTATACAACCTTTCACTTTATCTCTACTAGAAATAAAAATATTCCTTTGGCTTCTGTTATTTTATTATTTTAAGAGAGGAAAGTCACAAAATCCAACTGATTAAAACAGGCTACCTGCAGATCATGCATGTTGGCTGCAAGGAATTTGGAGAATTTTAATTGATGGATTTGTCACCAGTGACTGGCTCTTTTCCAAGGCTAGATTGTGGTATTTCTTTTCCTACTGAATCACTCTTTTTTTAGCTGTTCCAGATCATTGCTTTAATCCTAAATTCTAATTTGTGCAAGTAACGAGTTATTCAAGCTTTTATCTTTTATAGGGAAACACATTTATTTTTCAGCATATGTCCTCAGATAAAGAATTTTCACACTATCTTATCTATTTTATTTAGACCCATAATGATTTCCACTACTTTTATTAGTGCACATAATTTCTGTTGTTGTTGTTAAGAAAAACTTTCCAACATGCAATTGGAGCCTGTATTCTGCAGGAATATCTCTTGTACATTGTAATGACCCCAAAAGAAGCAGAAGATCCATTTTTAATACCAACTTGCTGAATTATTGTACAGGACATTCAACAACCCTGGAATATATCTGAGAACATAGTCTGGATGTTAGTATAGGGACAATGACATATTTATGACTTACACATTAAGTAAAGGATGTTTCACCTGAGTTGTTGGCTGTGATGAAATTCTTGGAAAAAAGTAAACACAATTTATCCTCTAAACCTATAACTGTATTTAGCTATTTATTATGCTCCCAAGTTATTGATAAGTTTTAAAATTGCTTTGATAAGGGTATGACTCTTTCTCATTGAAGAAAAATACCTGCTAGTACTTAAAATATAAAAGGTAACATCTCCTGTAATCATCTTTGTTGACTGGAACTGTCCAGGCGGTCATAAAAATGACCCTAGATTCATGGGATATAAGTCATGCCTAAAACACTCAATCAGCATAAAAGTACAGCTTGCCTCACCAGCATCTGAAAGCACATCAGTCTCTCCGTGTTTCCCGAGAGTGCACTAAGCTGGCTGTGGACCATTTCACATACATCATAAGGTCACTGTCACCCCATTACTCTCTTTGGGATAAAGAACATTCAAGAACAAAGCTCATTTTTGAGGCTAGGAATAAAGCGCAGTCAGAGGCAGTAGAGGAACTATCAAAACACAGAGGAAAGTATCTTTCCTCTGTTGGTTTGACAAGTCACCTATTGCTGGTCCAGTCAGTGAAGCAGCCCTGTTAATTAAGTGCATGGCCTTTGCCCTCTTGGTCCAAGAAACTATTTGGATAAAATCTAAATATAAATACATCTATGCATGTGTGTTCCTGCTCAGTCAGTTGTGTCCGATCCTTTGCGACCACATGTACTGTAGGCCTCTGGGCTCCTCTGTGCAAGGGATTTCACAGGCAAGAGTATGGACATGGGTTGCCATTTCCTTACCCAAGGGATCTTCCTGACCCAGGAATCGAACTCTTGTCTCCTGCATTGGAAATAGGGTTCTTTACCACTGAGGCACCAGCTAAGCCCAAGTATATAATGAATAAATTGTGATTTTCTGGGTCACTTCTCTCAACTTTCATCCTTGAATTCCATCTTTTCTGTATCTTGAACCAAAGCCTAAATTGAAGCCTTTTATAAAAATATAATCACTGCCAGTTGGCTAAAATAAACTCCTAAATCTGATCTGGCGGTGATGACCAAGGAAGTGAAAACCTCCTGCTGCTTCCTCTTCTACATGTTTTACTTGTAATGAACTGTTTGCTGTGGTCTCAGAGTAGGCAGGCCCCTGACTGAAATGTTGATTTGCTTCCAACTTGAGATAATCAAGAAGCTAATAAGTTAGAGGTGAAATACTATCCTAGATTTTTCAGGTAGCCAGATTTTCACAGATTTTAAGTTGAATCAAAGGAAATTACCATTTTTGAGGGTCAAGAATTGTTGAATACTGGCAATTTCATATTGCTCAAGTTATAGAACAAATACATAAACATTTGAATATTGAAATCATTTTCATATACACAAAATATGGTTACCCTTTTTTTTTCCAGTTTTGTAATTCTAGAAATAAGGTAGCATCATTTTTTCACATTTTCCATAAACACTAAAATATATGTAGTTGCACAGCTCTGGTATCATTATGAAAAAGCAGAATTTATGTTATGCTGCCTACTTAAGTCCTTTGCAAGATATTTTGCAGCACTGATCTATTGAAGCAGCCTGGGCAGCTTCTAAATAACCACATTTTTATCTCAACACATGAACCGTATAGTCAGTAGCCAAAATCCATCTTTGAATATGAAATCAGGTTGCTGAAGATTTGCTATGATCTATAATCTAAAATGTGCTAGTGGCTCTAAGTACTGATTTGTTAGACTTAATTTAAACACATACAACAGCTGGTCTAACCAGATCCTGGCTGGAATAATTTCTAAAAGAAACAAAAGTAATTGCTTTCCAGTTACATGTCTGTGCCTACAATAAAAATAACATGCCAGTTTTCTGTATCAGGAGGAAAAAGAAAAGCAGCAATAGATATAAACTGCCTTGTATAAAGTGGTTCTTAAGTGTATTTCACAAATATAAATTTTATGGATCAAACAATTGTCCATAAAATTTGGCATCTCTTAATAGCCATTTAAACCTCTGTATTCTTGTGGCCATATAATCAGGCCATATTGTTGACAGCAAGAAAAATATTCCATAGAATAGTGAGGGCTATACTGAAGCCAAATCTTTTGATATACCTTAAAACTAAATCCACATAAATGGGAATACATTTATAAGAGAATTTCCTGAAATCCTAATATAATTAGAGGCACGGGTAGAAATAGCCAGGCTTGATTTTGTGATATGCTTGAAGTATACCAGTGTAAAATTTGATTTTGTTTATAAGAAGAAATAATAATATATAAAATTTTCAGCTGATTGAAGGTCCTATTAAAATCAGTGTTGGAAAATAAAATAAATAACATTACACAAATCTGAGCTTACAATAGGTGCAGTGGTGTGGTGTTAAAGATATCACTGGTGTCTGCTTCCTGGGAGTGCTATGGGGTAGCAAAAGGGTCATAAGAATTAGCCCCTGAATTAGATATGTACCAGGATATTTCTAGGCATTTTATTTGGAGCCCTCAGGAAAGTTAAGGTTTATCCAAAATGAGAAGACCCAGTGAAGAAGAGGACATTTTAGTCTGGGAACTTTTGTATGTGACTGGTTTACTCATCCATCATCGACAGCACAGGAAAAACAAATAAAAAATTAAAGGTCAGCTACAGGCAAATACTTCCATCTTATTTCATTTCACTTGCTTCTTGTTTTCTGTTCATAGTCTCTGAGCTTTCTGGTTCTCTTTCAAGCTCTGTTTCTCAAGATCTGCCCAAATCCATCCCAATCTCCTTATTTAGGAGACTTACGGTATGTGAGGGCTTCTCTGGCGGCTCAGTGGTAAAGAATCCGCGTGCAACGCAGGAGACACAGGTTTGATCCCGGAGTCAGGAAGATCCCCTGGAGAAGGACACGGCAACCCACCCCGTATTCTTGCCTGGGAAATTCCATGGACAGAGGTGCCAGGCGGGCTACAGTCCATGGGGTCACAAAAGAGTCAGACACGATCGCAACAACAACAACATGGTATGTGAAATACCTACTAGCTAGAAATTCTATGTACGAGCACTATGAATTATCATCATTTTGGGATGAAGTGAGACACTATTAGAAACTTTTTAGAAATTTTAGATAAATTATATCACAGAATCCTGACAACTACACTGTGATGTAGCTATTATTTTTACAAAGGAGGAAGCTACAGCTCAGGAAAGATACTTGCGTGATATATATCATGTCTGTCGTCATATTTTCTCTGTTCTGTGGTTAGCATGTATCTGGAACCAGAACACTTCTCTATCGTCCCCCCTTGGTCAAAGCCACTTCACATGCTCACCTGGGACATTCTGGTATTCTGCTGCTTCTTCCCCTGCCCCATATTGACTATTAAAAATGTAGCAGGATATTTTACAATAAAGTCAGGAATGTCACAAATCAGTTCAAAGTCCTCAAATGGCTTCCCCTTTCACTTCAAGAAGAACTCAAGAACCTTATGATCATTTACCAGGCTGCATATGATTCTGACCCTCAGCCTATCCCTAGATCATTCTGATCCAGTTTCACTGGCTTATTTACAGTTTCTCAAACAAACCTCCTTAAGGCCTGACCTTTGCAAGTGCTTTCCCTTCTGCTGGGAGGTCTTCAGCTATCCCCATGGCAAAACAGTTTGTCTTATAAGACTCTGATCAAAGGTCACCTGGCCAATCAGGCCTTGCCTAGCTCTCCTATATGAATTAGAACCCCTACCCCATCCTCTTTCAGTACCCCCGTTACCACTTTTTTTCTCAGTAGATTTTGTTTATTATCAGCTGTATGTTCTTTGTACTTATATTCACTGAATGTCCTTATGACTCAGATGCAAACTTCATGAAGTCTGAGAATATTTCATTCATTGCTACATCCCTGGTGCCTGGCATATGCTCACACATAGCAGACACACAATAAACAGTTGTTGAATTTATGGTGCAATCCTTGCCAGGTATTCAGTCTAAGGTATTCATGGTAATGAAATGTCTGAGGAAAGAGGTGTTTCAGGAATGGTTCTGTAACATTAATATAGCCAATGCTCTCTACAAGGGGGTCTCTGGGAGACTGAACAATTTTTCCTATTGCTCAGAAAACAAGACCTCAGAAGAGACTATCTTCTATGCCTTTTCTTTGTAAAAACTGATGTCTGGAACTTCTGTGGTCATCACATTAAGTCCATACATGCTATGAATACTGCAGATATTAGAGAGGAGAGGTTAAAAGGATATGAAAGAAAGTCAATGTCATTCTTGAGCTCCCAAATCAGTTATCATGGAGTGATACCCTATCTCTGGGCTGCTTGATGTATCAGATAATATATTCCCTCACTATTGAAGCTTGAGTTAGACCTCCCCTGTTTGTGGTGAAAGCATTGTCCCTCTGTCGTAAAAGATGGATGTAGCCCTTGGATAAGAGCCATGTGACTTGTTTTAGCTTATGAGACATCAGATTGTGACCAAAGCAGAAATTTACAGAGCACTGAAGAATTGGGGCTTTTGTGCTTGCTACTTTTGGAACTCTGTAACACCCGGTATCAGAGAAGGCAATGGCACCCCACTCCAGTACTGTTGCCTGGAGAATCCCATGGATGGAGGAGCCTGGTAGGCTGCGGTCCATGGGGTCGCTGAGAGTCAGACATGTCTGAGCAACTTCCCTTTCACTTTTCACTTTCATGCATTGGAGAAGGAAATGGCAGCCCACTCCAGTGTTTTTGCCTGGAGAATCCCAGGGACGGGGGAGCCTGGTGGGCTGCCGTCTATGGGGTCGCACAGAGTCGGATACAACTGAAGCGACTTAGCAGCAGCAGCAACACCCAGTATGTGAACAAGCCCAGACCAACCTATCCAATGATCAGACATAGGGTGATGAGAGACACACAATCAGTACCACTGAATCATGCGACAGCCACCTGCCAAACAGGTAAGTAAAGCATGGAGCACTAGCTGACTGCCAAAACATGAACGAGTCAGGTCAAGCCCAACAGATGCACTGCTTAGCCAAATTGCTGACCCATACAATAGTGAGCTGAACAAGTGGATGTTATTTATATCACTAAGTGGTGTGTGTGTGTGTGTGTGTGTGTGTGTGTAATGCATCATATCTGATATATACAGTGACAAAACAGAGTTTGTTTGCTTACACAACTATTCTTTGCAGCATAGTAATTGTAACAGTATTCATGGTGTCAATGCTGTCATGTTCCAAACCTCCTGCTGCTGCTGCTGCTGCTAAGTCGCTTCAGTCGTGTCCGACTCTGTGCGACCCCATAGACAGCAGCCCACCAGGCTCCCCCGTCCCCGGGATACTCCAGGCAAGAACACTGCAGTGGGTTGCCCTTTCCTTTTCCAATGCACGAGAGTGAAAAGTGAAAGGGAAGTCACTCAGTCGTGTCTGACTCTCAGCGACCCCATGGACTGCAGCCCACCAGGCTCCTCCATCCATGGGATTCTCCAGGCAAGAGTACTGGATGGGGTGCCATTGCCTTCTCCGGTTCCAAACCTAGATATCTAGAAAAAAGTGAAGTTAAAAAAGGGTGGAAGGGGGTATGAAAAAGATTGAAGCAAACATGTTCTTGGTGATAAGAACACACTGGTTGTAATACCACCCAGAGAATTCCCTGTCATAAATGCCACAAGTAATGGTATGATGAAAACTTAGAAATAACAGAAGAACTTATGAATAACAGTTCTATTCCCAATTTTCCTCTCTAAGGCAGCTTTTTTTCATTAGAGACATTTCTTATGTCGCATTACATCCTAGGACTGCCTCTGCCATCCCTGCCCTGATCTCCTTTCTGGCTTGCTCTAAGCAAACTGGTATTCCAATTTAACTAAACATGGGTGACTTTACTCTGTAATCACTTTGCTCAGATTAAATTTCTGTCTTTAAGGTGTGTTATAACTCTTCTCTCTTCTGCTCAAATTCAGAATATGTAATCTAGAATATCTGACTTGGCTCAGAGCCTATCAAGAGCTATATGAATATCTAAAGATATTCATTTTGGAGAAGTCTGAATAAATTTAATTAAACCTCCCCTATTCTGGCCTTTCTAATAATAAGTGTGTCAGAGCAATAGGTTCTCTAGGGATTAATGGGAAATATTTGAGTTAATATAACATGTTTGGAGTGAATAGATATATTAGTATAGCAAAAATGGGATCACTGACCTCAAGTTTTAGTTCCTGATAATGTTGTAGATTTTAAAAAAATAATTATGGAAATTATTTTAATTCTTTGAGCCTTAATTGTCTCGTCTGTAAAATGAGCATAAAACCAGATGTGAGAATCCTCACCCAAGTGCTGTGAGTGATGGCTGGGCAATAAAAGTGCTCCCAGGAAAAGAAGAAAGTCCCACTTTGAGACCTCACTATTGCACTTTTGGCAGAGAGAACAAGATAAGGAATCATTCATTCAAGCCATATATTCTTTCTCTGAAAAAATTCTAACTGGAAAAATAAATTTTAGAAGAAAAGTTATTTTGCTTCTGAGAATCAGAGATAAACAAAATGATCAAGATGGAGATACACACATAATGGTATGATGAATAGCCCACAAGCATCTCTACAATTGCTTCTTACTTTCAATGACTAAAAATAATGTCAATGTAAACAATGTAAAATTTATGAGGAAGTAGAATGGGGCCCCATGAAAAAGAAACTGGAAGGCATATTAAAAATAAATAATGAAATAAAAATTAGGCAAAAAGAAATAATGAAACAAAAATTAGGCATAATTAGGTAAGAAGTTGAATAACACTATATTCAAAAAATATACAAAAAATCATGAAATGAACAAAATTTACAAAACAAAACAAAGGACCTCTAATTCTAGGTTCTGTTATAAAGAAATGAGGATGTAGGAACTGCAAAATTAAAATGTTGTGAGGAAATTATTGGACTACATGGTTAAAGAGAGATTTCCACAGTATCCTTGACAGTGAATCAAGGCATCAAACACAAGAAAATAATACAAACACATATAAATCAAAATTTAATGAAACCTGTGTGCCTACCATCAAGTTTCTCTTCTAAAATCCTATGTACCAGAAGACAGTGGGGAACAGCCACAGAGTTTTATGAGAAAATAAATATCACCTTAGATATGTCAAATTGTCTCCATGTATTGGAATATCTAAAGGAATCTTCAAATATATAGACATAACTCAAGTCTATGTGCCAATAGCCAAACCTACACACCAACATTCTTCACTAAACATAATTCTTTGACTTACTGTTTTTTTTTTTACTTTTATTTATTTATTTTTTCCATTTATTTTTATTAGTTGGAGGCTAATTACTTTACAATATTGTAGTGGGTTTTGTCATACATTGACATGAATCAGCCATGGATTTACATGTGTTCCCCATCCCGATCCCCCCTCCCACCTCCCTCTCCACGCGATTCTTCTGGGTCTTCCCAGTGCACCAGGCCCAAGCACTTGTCTCATGCATCCAGCCTGGGCTGGTGATCTGTTTCACCCTAGATAATATACATGTTTCAATGCTGTTCTCTCGAAACATCCCACCCTCGCCTTCTCCCACAGAGTCCAAAATTCTGTTCTGTACATCTGACTTATTGTTTTTGTATTATGCGTAATTCTTTGTCCCAACCTCACTGCCAGCTGCACCCTCAACTTTCTATTTTGCTTAAAATAGAATTAGCATTTTCTGAGTTTATCTTTCCTCTATTATTCCATTTTCCTCTACATTCCTCTATCTATGTGCCTCTGTGTTCCTCTGTCTTTCCTCTATGTTTGTCAACCATAGCCAATAAAACTTAACACACTATGGATTCATTAAGTTCCCCAATTGCCTTTTTACACTCACAGGTATTCATTTTTACCAAATACTTTACAACTAATATAAATACAAGTAATATAAATAAGCTTCCCTCACTCCTGCAATTTCTTCACCACCTCACTGCATAAAACCTAGACCATCTCTCCATTTATTTTATGTTTATGTTAAGACCACACTCTCAACTTCTTGTTTGTCAATTTCTGTGTTATTCAGAGGGGGCTCAAGGCCACGTTATGACTTCCATGGTTTCCAGGACATTTGCAGGGTCTTCTTTCAGAAAAGTGCTACTCATATTTTGTGACTACATGGATATAAACATGAATATAATCCAGAAATGATTGCATTAATTGTTCTTCTGATCTTATTTAAATAAATTAAAACATTTTCCCAGGTCCCTAAATAGGCCTTAGGCATTGTGGCTACCATGCTTAATGGGTGAGTCAACAATTGAAAAACTAAAATCATGGTATTCTTTCCTATTAGTTCATGGCAAACAGACGGGGAAAAGTGGAAAAAATGACAGATTTTATCTTCCAGTAGTCATGTATCGATGTGAGACCTGGACCATAAAGAAGGCTGAGTGCTGAAGAATTGATGCTTTCAAACTGTGGTGTTGGAGACTCTTGAGAGTCCCTTGAACAGCAAGGGGATCAAATCTGTCAATCCTAAAGGAAATCAACAGTATTCATTGGAAGGACTGATGCTGAAGCTGAAACGTAAGCTCTAATACTTTGACCACCTGATGCAGAGAGCCAACTCATTGGAAAAGACCCTGATGCTGGTAAAGACTGAGGGCAGGAGACGCTGTCAACAGAGGATGAGATGGTTGGATGGCATCACCGACTCAATGGACGTGAGTTTGAGCAAACTCTGGGAGACAGTGAAGGACAGGGAAACCTGGCGTGCTGCAGTCAACGGGGTTGCAAAGAGGTGGACATGACTTTGTGACTGAACAACAACAGCTTTGGATGTACTAGATTAGAATATAATAGCAAAAGAAAGTCCAATTTTCCAGGGACTTAAGAAAAGTGCACTTCTTGCAGGTCTTACACATCTATGAGCACTGGGATGGGTCTGGACTTGTGACTTGCCCACTATGGGGCTGCCCTTTTATTAAATATTGCTTGTCACTGTGGCAGAAAGAGAATGAAACCTCAAGGAAGTGGGTACTAGACCTGCAGTTTCTAGGGGTAGGAAGCAGGCTGAGGACCTCACTATAGAAGCCATTTATTTATATCGAGACTCATCATCTCATCTCTTGCCTGCTTCTCTGTCTCCCGAAACAATCTTCCGTTCATGGTGCTGGAATTAATTACTTGGTATCCCTTAGAGGCAGTCCCAATGCATCTCATCTTTATTTTCCTGGATTACATTTGAGGCATGAGTTGTCTATACCCAAACAAGCTTAAACCACCTGCCATATGGTTCATTTGAGGCTAAAAATCAAACACTAAAATCGTAACACCATTGCATCTATTGTGTAGTTGAGGAATACTCCCTAATTCCCAAAATGTCTTAAACTGTGTGCCTTTTTTTAAGCAAGTGATGATTTTCTTCATTCTATGCATAAGTATATTTTCCTTCCTTAATGTTCTCTTCTCTATCTGCATACATTAACTTTTCTTATTTTTATACTTTTGTCATCATTCTAACCTCTTTTTTTTTTATTATTTTTTTTTCCAGTGGGTTTGTCATACATTGATATGAATCAGCCATGGATTTACATGTATTCCCAATCCCGATCCCCCCTCCCACCTCCCTCTCCACCCGATTCCTCTGGGTCTTCCCAGTGCACCAGGCCGGAGCACTTGTCTCATGCATCCCACCTGGGCTGGTGATCTGTTTCACCATAGATAGTATACATGCTGTTCTTTTGAAATATCCCACCCTCACCTTCTCCCACAGAGTTCAAAAGTCTATTCTGTATTTCTGTGTCTCTTTTTCTGTTTTGCATATAGGGTTATCGTTATCACCTTTCTAAATTCCATATATATGTGTTAGTATGCTGTAATGTTCTTTATCTTTCTGGCTTACTTCACTCTGTATAATGGGCTCCAGCTTCATCCATCTCATTAGGACTGGTTCAAATGAATTCTATTTAATGGCTGAGTAATATTCCATGGTGTATATGTACCACAGCTTCCTTATCCATTCATCTGCTGATGGGCATCTAGGTTGCTTCCATGTCCTGGCGATTATAAACAGTGCTGCGATGAACATTGGGGTGCACGTGTCTCTTTCAGATCTGGTTTCTTCAGTGTGTATGCCCAGAAGTGGTATTGCTGGGTCATATGGCAGTTCTATTTCCAGTTTTTTAAGAAATCTCCACACTGTTTTCCATAGCGGCTGTACTAGTTTGCATTCCCACCAATAGTGGAAGAGGGTTCCCTTTTCTCCACACCCTCTCCAGCATTTATTGCTTGTAGACTTTTGGATAGCAGCCATCCTGACTGGCGTGTAATGGTACCTCATTGTGGTTTTGATTTGCATTTCTCTGATAATGAGTGATGTTGAGCATCTTTTCATGTGTTTGTTAGCCATCTGTATGTCTTCTTTGGAGAAATGTCTGTTTAGTTCTTCGGCCCATTTTTTGATTGGGTCATTTATTTTTCTGGAATTGAGCTGCAGGAGTTGCTTGTATAATTTTGAGATTAATCCTTTGTCTGTTTCTTCATTTGCTATTATTTTTTTTATAGATAATTAATTGCAGTGAAACAAATGCTATGCTCTATTGTGTCTACTTGTTTCTTGTTTGTCTCTCTTATTAAACTGTGAGTGATTATGATTTACTAATTAATATTCCTAGTTTCTATTGTAACATCAGAATATACCAAGTTTTGAATTAAATTTGAACAAGACATTGGAAATTACCTTTTATTTAAAAGGCTCTCTTCATATTGATATATACTGTGGCAAGTCACATTACCCTGGGCTCAGTTTACAATGAAAAAGCTGAATACCTGGCCGCTAGTCCTTTCTAGACCTAACTTAGGTGATTCATACTTCCTTACCTTTCTGAACTCATCTCATGCTCTCGTCCCCTCTTTTAACCCCTATACCGTCATGCAACACAGCTCACTGCTCTGAGAACACATCATGGTTTTACACACAGCTGTGCCTTTAACATAAATTGCTGATCTCCCTGGATTGGATTATTTTCCTCTTTTGTCTTCCTAATGAGGTCAAATACCACTTCAAATATTATCTCAATATGAGGACTTTTCGGCGAGTTGTCTGCATTCCTGTACAGCTTTATACATACTTCCCTTATATAATTTATTAAATTGCTATTAGTTGATGTGCTTTTGTGCTTCACATGAGGGTCACAGATAAGACAAGACACAGAATGCAGAAAGTTCATTTTTGTTCTCCAAGTAGTGCGCTCAGCGCCTTTCAAATTATAGGTGGACATGATGCCATCACTTGGTACAGGTATAGATGACAATATGGAAGGATAGGACAGGGCAAAACAGAATTGTGTGTGTATGTGTGTGTGTGTGTGTGAATTATGAATATCGGAATATTCCTCTTCTAAAGTGCCTTGTTTAAAAACCTGATCTGAACACATCACACCCACAACAGAAGAAGGTCGCACCACACCCACAACACATCACACCCACAACAGAAGACACTTTACTTCAGTTGGTGAAGTGTCACCAACTGATGAAAGAGTAGGTGTCAATGAGCTTAGGGGAAAGAACAGTCAATAAGAAAATCAGGTTGTCAAAACTGGGGCCAATAGTGCAATCTGCATCAGCCCCTCCTAAGTCACATCTAGTAACAGCTCTCCTCCCATCCCTCCTTCCCCACCCCAGCAAGGGTGACCATTATACTCTCTTATAAAACTGTAGATCAGTTTTGCCTATTTTTGAACTTTTATAAATGGAATCATACAGAGTTTATTTATCCTGCTCAATGCCTAAAGGAAATTCATCCTCGTTGTTTTATTATTCTAATTCTTAATTAATCTCATATAGTATTCTGTAATCTTAATATAGTACAATGTATCTACCCTGTAACTGATATATCTTTGTTTAATTTCCAGATTGGGCTACTAGTTTTTAAATACCCTTTGTGGTGAACATAAGTGAACATAGAACATAGAACTTGAACATTCTATCAAGTGAAAGTTGCTAGTCTAAGGGCAGAATCACAGAATTTTCTTGCATATAGCAGTTGTGCCTAAGGCCTATGTGTCTTATAAGGCTTATTTCTAAAAGTGCCACTTGGCAAAGACATTTTTTATGATAACAAAATAGTAATTGCTTTCCTGAGTCCTGTGAGAGAGAGAGGAGTTTTCTTTTCTATACCTCAAGATTTTCTTTTAGTAGTGATTCAATTTTCAGGGCCAAAATTTGAAATTTCACTCATGACCACTTGGGATAAAAAGTTGATTTAAGAAGCTCAACATTCATTGTATAAAATGAAGAGGGACAAAATGGGATGACTATATGGATATACGATATAGAAATGTATTGATTAGAAACCGTACTGGGATCATACTGCAAAATGATCAATGTTAAATGGACACCACTGTTTTGGTTATGAATAAGAAAAAAACAAACAAAAACACGAAGAAAGTCTTACTCTAGGCTAGTTTGATAGTTACATGCAAGATAAATTAAAGGGGAGAGATAGAAGCAGTTCGAAGGCTTCTAAATCTTTTAAAATTAATGATTACTCAGACCAGAACTGAAGAATGGGTATGGAGCATGTGTGTATGTGTGTGTGTGTGTGTGTGAGAGAGAGAGTCCTTACACGTGTATGGTGGACAACCAGAGCTAACATAGTAGAGAGTGTGGGGGAAGAACTGACAAGATATAACAACTAACGGTACACTGCAATGAAGAAGAATGCAGCAGAAATTATGTTTGATCCTGAGTAATGGCAAAGGACACAAATTGGACATTCAGAAGGAGTATTCCATTTCCTAGGAAGAGTGAATTTGTTGCAGACACACTGATTTTTGTCTGATCCTGACTTCTCAAAGTGAAACTGATTAACAACCAAAAGAGAATTGTGGCCTTGACATGCAGACTGAGATGGCAATAGGAATAAATAACAAGAGAATAAATGGGGACTCTCAAGGCACCTCTATGCAATTTTAAATAAAATTTAAAATGATTGAAAAATAATTTCACAGATGTTCAAAGAATGTTCTTCCCTTGAGACTGATTTGTAGATTCACTGGTTTAATCACATTACATGTTGAACTAGTTAATATATAAACAGCATTCCAGAAAGATTTCAAAGCTCTCTTGCTTAAATTTCTAGTGAATAATTGCCAGAATGCAATTAGAGTCTACACACGTCAACTTTTGAAGTCTAAAGCCAGAAATGTGTAAATGTGCTAGTTTAAATTAGCTATGGGATATAATACTGGGTGGGTGATTGAATTCTTTCTAAACTAGCTTAATGCTGCATTCATTTTTCTATATCCTATGCCTATGCCAAAGGCCAATTTTACATAAATGTGTATAAAATGAAACACTTATTTTTATGTTTTAACCTTTCATTCTCCCAAACTTTATAACAGCTCACATAAATATCTTTCTATAGGCTTGAATAATTAGAATTAAAATCTAATTTCCATATGAATTATTAATATTAATTTGTTTTCTGTATATGAAATAGATACTTCATGCTATGATATGAAAATAATAATTACTTTTTAAAAATACAATAAATAAAAATTTATAATTTTTAAATAATTAAAAAAATAAAATACAGTTTTCTAAAGCATCAATATAAATATATTACATTTTTACAAATATGAACTTTATATTCAGACAAGAGGGCTTTCCTGGTGCCTCAGTGGCTACCTGCCAGTGCAGGCATGTGAGTTCCATCCCTGTGTCAGGAAGATCCCCTGGAGGAGGGCATGGCAACCCACTCCAGTATACTTGCCCCGGAAATCCCATGGACTGAGGAGCCTGGCAGGCTTCAGTCCTTGGGATCACAAAAGAGTTGGACATGACCTAGGGACTAAATAACAATATTCAGACAAGAAAAGAAAAATCCGGTGTATTCAGTTCAGTTCAGTCCCTCAGTCGTGTCCGACACTTTGCGACCCCATGGACTGCAGCACGCCAGGCTTCCCAGTCCATCATCAACTCCCAGAGCTTGCTCAAACTCATGTCCATTGAGTCAGTGATGCCATCCAACCATCTCATCCTCTATCATCCCCTTTTCCTCCTGCCTTCAATCTTTCCTGGCATTAGAGTCTTTTCCAGCGAGTTAGTTCTTCACATCAGGTGGCCAAAATGTTAAATACAAGTAAAACACTGATTAAATTTCAAAATACCCTATCATATACAATTGCACCAGATTTTAAAGATTTCCCAAAGTTTATTTTTATCCCATTTTATAATGTCTAGCTTATATTCACAGAAAGTGTTTCACAGCACTGTAACAGAAATATTGCTACAAACAGAATATCCAAATTCATGTTATATTTCACAATTTTCTGATGAAAATTTAAAAAAGAAACAGAATGGTGTTCTAATTTTTAAATTTAAATTTAAAATCAAAATTTTATTTTAAAATTAAAATTTTTAATTTTAAATTTAACTAAAATACAAATTGAAATAGATGGAATGAGAGGAAATTAATATGAAAATGTAGGATATATATTATTAAAATTAAGTAAATATTCTGAAAATAGGATTTGTACATAAATCTAAATGAAGAAAGAGACAACACATCAGGAAAATATATCATTTTAACTAATTTAAATTAACTAGCATTACAAACTAGCCAATTAACTACTTTATCTTATATTTAGACCACTGTTTCATTTCATTATAAAATAAAAAATTAACAGGCTCTCTCTTGTCTTTTTTTGTTTGTTTCTATAATCAACAAATATTTATTGCATACCATCATGAGCTTAACCAAGGGCTAAGTGATCTTGGATATACATAATGATAAACACTGTAGATATTTATAATTTAGTGTGGAAAAAAGATACAGATATAAGAGAAAATTAAGCAAGAATAAAATATATTTCCCTTTCATCTATATTGGGTCTAACTTAATACTTTGTAGGTAGGAGGGGCAATAAATAATGCTTAGAAGAGATAAAAGACCTGTTTGCAAGTGAAAGTATTACTATTCCTGCATTGCAGTAAATTTTCTAAGTTGCATAACAAATTACTACAAATTTAGTGGATGAACACAGCATGCATTTATTTAATTTTTTTTTGCTTATTTAAATTTTTTTTTAAAACATACCTTTATTAGCTCATAGTTTCCTTGGCTGGCAAGTCCAAGCAGAGTTTCACTGGTTCCTCTGCCTAGGGTTTCACAAGGCTGAAATCAAGATATTGCCTGGAATGGGTCTCATCTAGAGATTGGGGTTTAGGATTACTCTTCAAGACTCTGGGCTGCCAATGCAGGAAGTGCATTCAATCCCTGGTTGGGGAACTAATATCCCACATATGACACACTGCTGCCAAAAGATTTAAAAAATAGACT